>NC_081405.1:462614530-462927863 GCF_030272615.1 Cryptomeria japonica | reverse complement strand
AGTTCGTATCGGCCATACGACATCCTTTTGGTTGTGCACGAAATATTTCTCTTGCCAAGTTAGTGACCCCGTACTGATTCGTACAATAATTTTCTTGCCACAAATCCATATGGTGATTCCCATGAGATGCTTTCCACCCGTACGAATTCGTACAACAAATTCTACCTATTTGTGCAATGGCCTTCTCCCATACAGACTCATATGGTACTCTCACCCCAACTGGCTTTGATCGTACGACTTCACAAGGTGACATCAGTCTAGTTCGTACGATTCTGTACGATGACATACGTCATTTTGACCGTTCGATGGATGGCATAGTTGACCATAGGGTGGATGGCATAAGTTGTGTCAGTACAATAGATGTGCGTTATTGTTCTGTTTGTACGATGGATGTTGTACACTCCTATTGTGTCTGTACAGTGAATGATCTACTTTCACGACCCCTTCTTGCCTTCCACTATTGTGCCCGTACGGTGTAGGAAAGTAGCCTCGTGACCAAACTTTGTGCTATTCATATGATGTACGAACTTCCTATGTCATGTTCTTCTCTTTGCCTATATGGTTCCTTCTGTTTAATTTTTTCAATTCCATATTCTTTGATAGTACACATGCATATGATCTGACCCTGTAGGGGTATGATTTCCTTTCGTGCAAGCTCCTTTGTTTGTACGGTCTTTGTCTTTCATCGATGGGCTTTTCCCTTCCAATTCCCATCTCCATACTACCAGATGTATCTGTAGCGTCCTAAATTGCACCTTGATCTGCAATTTTGATCATATTTTGGGCCCTCGCCTTACCGGTCTCATCCCCATGCTTGATCGGGACCTTTTTATGCCTCTTCTATGCAACCAAACCTCATATTTGCATCCTCCAACTTGCATAACCCTTTAATCCTGGCCCAAACTGGGGTAGGACTAGGGCACCACACCTTGGTCCTCCCTAATGGGGACCTATCTTGGCTCCTAGGCCCTATCTCAATTTTGAGTGACAAATGAATCCCCTAGTCAACCTTTGTCGAAAAATTAAATATTTGACAATAGGCAAGTATATAAGGAGGTCTTCCCCTATCATTTTGATATAGCGTCATAACACACAATCATAAGGTGAGAGCATGACAAGGTGGAGAAGGAAAGGAGACTACATTCAAGCATCAAGCATTCAAACATTCATCATCTAGCATTCTTCAAGGTTGCATACTCTTTATTTATCTATTGGAGCATCATTACATCATTCATTTGCAAACATGTGTGTGTGTTAGGGTTTTGTCATGTTCATGTCATTTCATACAACATATGTGATTACATCCAAGAAGCAAAGCACCGTCATCATCTATTGTTGATCTAAAGGTATACCTTTCCATCATTTATTTCAAGCATTTGCAGTATTTCAATCAAGGTTGCTTCCAATCAGGGTTTGACTTAGACAAACCCTTATTCCCAACCCATTTCTTCTTCTTTATGTGTGTAGGAAACAGGTGCACAATTGTACTTCTAGAATTAATCTCTATTCGCAGAGATGAAAAACCCTTTTTGATGCATGGAAAGCTCGGAGGACCAAGTGGAGGGCATCCTTGTCTGGACACATGGTCCCTGCAACTTTTGCCTGATTTCATGGAGCAACTTCGAATCATCTCAAACTTCTCATATCCAAGTGCACGACTGAATCCCGAACCTATAGCTCAATGTTTTCTCATACTTTGTCTTCATTCCCATCACTTTACTTATTCAACTTACAAAAGAGGGTCAAACACATTCCAGTTTTAACCAATCTACTTAATATTCAGTCCTTGCATCATTTAGGATTGGATCTAGTAGATTCAACCTCACTTTTGAATGTAAAGTTTCCCCAAATGAAAATTGAGCTTAGTGATTTCCCCCTTCCAAGTGGCGAATTGGCTAAGCTCCCAATTTTCCACTTTACATTTTGGTGAATGCAACTCCTTACACCACTAATTCTGATTTTTGTTTTCAGATATGAGTGTATGCAATTTAAAATTCAAGTTTTCATTTACAAGTTTGATTTCCTTGCAAATTTTAAAAATTTAAAGGTTGATTTCATTAAAACCCTAATTTTTATTTTCAAAATTGAACATGTGAATTGTTTAATTTGGATTAATTATTTTAGATCTAAACATTCATTCAATTTGAAAATTCAAATTTTCATCTACAAGTCAAAATTTATAATTAATTTTTAAAATTAAGCGGTTAATTTCAAGAACCCTAATTTTAATTTATTTTTTTGATCGGTAATATTGAGATTTTTATTAATTACTAATAGAAAGTTTACATTTCAATCTGTCAAAAAACTTGCCATACTAAACCACCCTTCAAAAAACCATCATTACAAACCACCCTCCAAACTACCTTGAAACTCCAACCACTAACCCATCACTATATCGGCATACAAAAAATAAATAGTGTGAACACCCCAAAATGACTCGTTAATACATTATCATTCCCGATATTTTCAATGAAACAGTTCAAACTACTAGAGAAAAACATAGAAAAAACCCAAGCGAAAAACACAGTAAAGAAACCCCAGTAACAGAGCTAACTGGAGGAGGAGCTCGGGTCCATGCGCCTTTGTTTCCTCACTCAGCCTTCTGCAATTGCACTTGTTCCCATTTCTACAAGGGCTTTGGCCACCTCATTTGCACACCAGAAGAATAGCCAGAGGCTTGTTCACCTTCACCATCTTCGTCGTCATTCTTCCGGTCCTCGGGCGTAGCCTTATCCCACTCGCATCCACATCCCCTGCTCTCTCACAATCCTGTCTTATAATTTCTTCTAGTTCCATTATTTGCATGTACATTTTCAGTGCCTCCCAACCTCTACTCGTTGTCTCTCTAAAACTGGCCTTCTTCGCTTTCCGTCATTTGAGGAAAGGAATATGTCTACCCATTAGCTCTTGGTGGTACTCCTGAATAACTTTCAGAGACCTCAAACCCCCGACCCGGTACCACCCACTCCAGCAAAGACTCCAAATTGCTCAAAAATTTTGGTGGCACAATTGCTTGCATAACCCTGTGCACTTCCGCACACGAAGAGCCCAATTTGAGCCCCCGCACCATAATAAGGGAGTAAATATCCGCCCTTGTCTGATATCTATGGCCAATTACCTCCATGTCTTCCCCCAAAACCAATTGGACACTTCTCAGAAACAATGGATCCTTCAATTGGAACATGCCTTTCAAGCGTCTCTTTGAGACCGGACCTAAGAATGTTGTCAACAATTTGGTGGATTTCAACGTGAAGTTGGCCTCCATTGCACACGTCAAACACAAAACCAACTTCACACTATCAAAAAACCACTTTCGTAGACCACAAAAAACTCCCAACAGACGCATTGAATATACACTCATTCTCATTACTACTATTGATGGGATCATCCTAGCATCCACCGCCACTGTAGAGATATTTTGCATTAATTGCCAATATCAGCTAAGCCAACCTAATGTCTCGGGCATATAAAACACATCCATCTCACACACTTCCTCTATCCTCATAAGTACAAGCCGGTACAAAACATTTAACTTGCCATTGAATTGTGGTGTCATCTCTTCCCCACTGTTGGGTAAAATTGTGTTTCAATGTAACTTAAGATTTGATCATATTCTGGAGGTTTAGTTTACACCTATCGAATGTCAGTCCGGGGTTGTAGACTGATGAAAGATATTGGGCCAATTTACCGAAGGGATGAAGATAACAAATTAAGTGGGGGTGAAATGCAAATTACAGGAAAAGAAAAGGGAATCTAAATCAAGAACTTCAATACAGTCTTATAAATCAAATACTTATACCAGTAACTATGAAAGTTTATTTAATGAAACCATAAATCATACTAAAACTTGAAATTGAAAGCACATTCTTAACCTAGTATACAATTAGAAAACATCATTACTCTTACTCACACTTAAACCATTTATGAAGTAATTTCACTTATTCTCACTTAGATTCCTCGAAAGATACTGTTGAATAACATTACAGGAATCGAGACTTCAGTTATGGAAATTGCAGAGTGAATGGTGACAGGAAGTGGTTTGTGACAGGAAGTTAATGGTATTGTGAGGAGTTGCGATAGGAAGTTTATTGGTCTGCAATAGAACTGATGGACTTGTGACAGAGTATAAAACTGCAGCAGGGAGCAAGGACTGACAATGAATTATGAATGGTATGTCGAGGGGGAGTGAAGAAAGATGATATCTGAAGTGCAATGCAACAATTGAAACCATCTTTCGAAGTAGTACTTTTATCCCGAGAACAAAAGAAACTATTCAATCCTTCAAAGATAATTATATTCACACCAATCTATATCCATGCATTCATAAAAAGGTCACACAACAGATTTAAAGGAAATTGACAACACGATCTCACCAAGTTTCCCGAGAGGGGGCCCTTCTTCTGGTTCACATGGCAAGAGACTAATCAACACAAACTGCTACAGGAAGTCCACTTTACCAATTCAATAAATTCATATGACAGAAAAATAAGTTTTAGCAGAGCTTTTTAATAATATATTACACCATCTTATGATTACATATCTGCTTATATAGCTTCAAAACATCTAACTAAGTTATTATGACCAATAACTTTTACACACTAAACTTGGATAAGTATATCTTTCGGTTTGGGCCGCAGGCCACAAGTGTTTAACCACAAAATATGGTAATAATAGCATATAATTTTGGCCGCTTGGCTCAAAACAGCTTGCCCAAAATGAAGTAACAAAACAATGACTTCTAAACCTCTAAACTACTTTGTCTAGCTGTGTGGTCGACTGCATCTCCACTTGTTCACCTGTAGTTCCTATAGCAAAACGGAGCTAGATGTATCATTTTCTCAAGCGATTGATGAAATTGGGAAATATTCTACCATCTTTAAAGTTATGCTAGATATATCTTATTTCACTATTACTTAATTGGCAACAAGGGACTTATGACCAAGAAAATTTAAGGAAAACAAGGGAGAAAATGACAGAAAACATAACATATTTGACAGCTATCATTTCCCCCCAACTTAAGGATTTTGCATGTCCTCATGCAGTCAAAAAGATACAAACCAGGAAGAGGATCAGAACTATTGTGCCTCTACTTCTGAAATACCTGTTCTTTCCTTGTTTCCATCACTCTCTTGCAACCAGCCTTGTAGTTGTGCTTTAAGTTGTTGATTCTCCTGTTGTAATCCAACAATAGCTTGAAGTAAACCATTAAAGGAAACAACAGGAGATTTGTCTGGAGCTACCATTGACATTGGAATAGCTACAAGAGCACTAGAACTGGAAGGATTAACAAGTTCTTTAGGGATCAATCCATGAAAGATATTACTTTGTGGTAATACCTCTTCTACCAGAGTATCAAGATTCTGCATTGGGTTTTGGCGACAGGAGCTTTCCGTTGTTTCACTAGGCTTGACTCCTTCTGGAAGATGTGTAAGAAGAGTGGAAGAGGTAACTTCACCATAGGGAGGCTCCTTAGTACGTGCTTCTTCTTCTTTACTAGGAGTATGGTCTTCTTCCTTTTTATAGATCTTGTCAATGTTACCTTGCAAGGTTTCATCCTGCCATACATTTTCAGTGTCAACATCCCTCTCTGGATTAGGTGTCTATTGGCTAAGATCCTTGTTATCGGGAAATTCTGTTTGACACTCTTCAAGGTTTTCAGATTCTTTGTGAGAAACGTCCTCTATCTCCTGCTACAATTTTTGATGCTTTTTCTTGTTTCTATTTTGCCTTCAAATTTCCTTACCCATTGTTTCTTTTCATTTTTTGTTGGTGTTACTAGATATCACCTGTACTTCATCCTCCATAATAGCATGGGCAGCATCAGCAAGATTATCTAGCCGTCTAGAGGACCTCTTAGGGTTTCTTCTGATATGAGGTGTTTTGGGTTTCTGTTGCGGATTAGGAGATTCAGCAGGGCTCGTTTGCAACCACCTAGGGATTTTACTGGCAGGGGTTATTTTCATCTTTTGCGTTTTAGAGGATTCTTCCTCTAGAGAGTCCATTTTGTCGGATTGGGGTTCCTCGGTGGCCAATGGAGGTTTCACAAAAGTATGCCAGTCCAGTTGGGGTTTTGCCGAGTCGAGGCCATGCATAACAAGGAGCTTAATTAAACCATGATGAGCAAGGGATTTAACATGACCTTCACAGAACTAACTACATGCTCTTTTTAAAGAACAATGTAGATAATATGGAAGATATATAGGTTGAGAAAATCTTAAATGCGACATAAGCCTAAAATGATGAGCATGTATATAATTAAACCTCCCCTCACAAGTGACATACTGAATCAAAAAATTATCTACCTCAGACCATGGTGATGGAAGAGATTTGTGCCGAGTACCCTATGTCTGGACCGTTTCCACTGATTCATTGCGCTGGAGAAATTGCACGTGATTGGTCTTGAGGTCAGTAACCTTTGAACTAGTAGTTGGAAAGAACAATTCCCCTATCTGGGGCAAGTCTGTCACCATAGAAACCGTTTGTACTATTACTGGAAATGTCAAACCACAAATAGTCACCATATCCTTCTGAAACCCCTGTGCAAATTCCATAGCCACTGTTGCATCATATCCACATAGTCGCTTAAAATACCTATGCCATCCTGCATGTCGGGAAATCTTGTAGGCTTCACTGGCAGCAACTAGTGCAGTCATGGACAAGGGTTTAGATTGTGTATGATCACCTCCCATTTGTAGTAGCAGTGTTAATGGTAATAAAGGGTTTTCACAGATCACAAAGTCGAAGCAGGCTTGAATAAAGACAGACTGTTATGTTTGGCAAATAACGAAAATGGAAATGATGGACTGACAAAGGAAATGACTAGATATTGATGACAAATTAAAAATGTCAATCGAACAAATTATGGAATGAAATGACCGTGACACTCCCCCCAAACTTAGCGGTGAAAACGTCCCGTTTCGCCAAATTAAGTGATAGAAAATAAGAAATAAAGAGCATAACTAAAAATGGAAAGAAGTACTTCCTGGAAGATCATTGGCGCGTCGAGTGACATCATAAGAAGTAATGGAAGAGATTCGGTGGAGATTGCCATGTCAAGAGCCAACAAGGAAACTAGTGCAAAGGAAAGGCAAGGATGAAGCCGATATCGAGGCAGAGAGAGCAATAAATGAAGGCACTTGGCAACCAATCGGAAAAGAACATTAGTGGTACCTAAAAAGTATAGAGAAACGGTGATAGGAGAGTGGTAAAAAGGTGAAGGTACCAGGGAAGAGCGTGCCAGGTAAGTGGAACAAAACTCGAAGCAACAAGAGCATCACCCAAAAAAAGAAGGCGACAAGGGGAAAACAGACTCCCTGTCGCATAAGCAAAGTGGTGGATCCATAAGACTTCGGTGTGCAACCGAGCACCGCCGACGGATTGCTGGACAACCATGGGGGACAATCAGCCAATAATGACAGAAACTGGTTTTCATTGTTGGAGTTTGTGAAAAAAAAATTTCTTTGTTTTTTTTTTTTGTTTTTTTTTTATATGTGTTTTTTTTTTTTTTTAAAAATAATATTCCATCAATGCGGAAGAAAGCCAAAGGGAACCATGGTGAGTTCCTTTCTGACATCCAAGAAGAAAGCTTCTTTGGAGAGAGGCTTTTTGTATAATTTCAATCGGTGACCATTGACGAGGAGCTTGCAGCGTTCCTCATCTATAGTGCAGAGTTGAACTGCACCATTATCATAGACATGTGTGACTTCGTAAGGCCCGAGCCATCGTGTATGAAACTTGCCTTTGAAATCTTGGAACTAGGAGTCATACAAAAGTTCCCAATCCTCGGGCTAGAAAGAGCATTGGCGGATATGTTTATCATGCCATAATGCACGCTGTTTCTGGACAATTCCAGTTTGAAAAAGCGCATCCTGACATAACTCATCCAGAGAATGTAATTGAGAAAGGTGTTCCCGTTGAGCATCAGAGAGACTCAAACCAACTTGTAAGGCAGTGTGGAGATTCTTGATCTTGAACTCGATGGGAAGAACAACCTTCTTACCATAGACCATCTCATAAGGGGTCAGACCAGTAGTAGTCTTCCATGTGGTGCGATAGGCCCATACGGCGCCGTATGGCCCAATCATGTTTATGTAATGCAATAGTCTTAGTAAGAATATTCTCAAGTTCTCTATTAGTTACCTCTACTTGTCCATTGGCCTGAGGATGGTAAGGAGTAGACTTCGCAAATTTCATATTCTTTGACTAAAGTTGCAATGAGTTCTGAAGTAAACTGAGGTCCTTGATCTGTAGTGATTTCCTGAGGTACACCAAAGCGAGTGAAAATCTCTTAATATAAAAAGTCAGCCACCTTGGTGTCTCGTGCATGTTTGAGGGTGACAACTTCAACCCACTTTGTGATGTAGTCGGTACAAACAAGAATGTACTCCTTGTTCTTAGAAGGTGGGTTAATAGCTCCCACAAAATCCAGACCCCACTTCTCAAAGGGTTCAATGGAGAGCTAAGGGTGTAATGGCATCTCATCAGAGTGGGTTGGATGACCCATTCGCTGGCATTGATCACAATGCTGAACATACCGCTTACAATCCTTATGAATAGTAGGCCAATAATATCCGGCAGTAAGAACTTTCTGAGCAGTCCTCTGAGTAGCAAAGTGTCCACCACATGGTTCAGTATGGCAAGCACGAAGAATATCAAAGACATCCTCCTCAGGAACACATCTGCACATAATATTGTCAATACCAGTACGGAAGAGAAGACCATTGATCCAGGTATAATGTCCACTGAGTCCCACCAACTTGCGACGTTCGCGAGGGGAGAAATATGGAGGAAACTTGCATGTAACCAGATAGTTGGCAATATCTACATACCAAGGGCTCTTTGTGGAGATAGCAAAGAGGTGCTCATCCGAAAAAGCATCATCTACTGGAACAGGTTCATTATCTGGCTGCTGCAACCTAGACAAAAAGTCTGCAACCACATTTTCTCGACCAGGCTTATCAAGTATAGTAACATCAAATTCTTTTAAGAGAAGCAACAATCTAATAACACGTCCAGTTACCATAGGTTTATTCATTAAGAAATTAATTGCAGAGTGGTCTGTATGAACAAATACTTTATAACCAGTAATATAATGCCGAAATTTATTAATAGCATAAACAACGGCCAAAAACTCCTTTTTAGTTACCGTATAGTTTACCTCTGCTCTAGTGAAGTTCTTGCTGATATAATAAATAGAATAGAAAAGATTATCTTCCTTTTGTCCAAGCACAGCTCCCATAGAAGCATCTGAAGCATCAGTGTGGATATGAAAAGGTAACTCCCAATTTGGACCTCTAAGAATTGGTGTAGTAACAAGTTTAGTTTTGATAGTCTCAAAGGCTTCTTGACACTCAGGGGTCCAGGAAAAGACAACATCTTTAGCTAACAGGGTAAACAATGGCAAGGCAATTTTACTGAAATTCTGGATAAATCTTCTGTAATAACCTACATGACCAAGGAAACTTCTGACATCCTTTTGGGTAGACGGTGTTGGTAAGTCTTGTATTATCTGGATCTTTTTAGGATCAACCTGAATTCCTTTGGAAGAAATCAAATGACCTAACACAATTCCTTCAGTCATCAACATGTGACACTTTTCATGACTCAAGGACAAGTTAGTGTCTATACATTGTTTAAGTACCTTTTCCAGATTATCCTTAGCTTCTGTAAAAGTATTGCCATGTACAGTAAAATCATCCATATATACCTCAACACAATCATTAATTAAATCAGCGAAAATACTGAATACTGCCCTTTTGAAAAGTAGCCGGAGCATTGCATAAACCGAAAGGAAGAACATTGTAAGCAAAGGTACCCCACAGACACATGAAAGTAGTCTTGTTGTGATCCTCTGGTGCTATGTGAATCTAATTGTATCCGCTGAATCCATCCAAGAAAGAAAAGAATCGCTTTCCTACAAGAGTGTCCAACACTTGATCAATGAATGGTAATGGAAAATGATCCTTTTTAGCTACTTTATTTAATGCTCTATAATCAACACAAATACACCACTTACCATTCTTTTTGGGAACCACAACTAAGGGAGATACCCACCTACTATTAGAAATAGGATAAATGAACCCAACATTTAATAATTTTTGTAACTCCTCCTTGACAATTTCTCTTAACGTAGGGTTTAGTCTCCTTTGCAGCTGTCTAACTGGGTGACTCCCTTCATCTATGTAAATGTGGTGTGTACAAGTATCAGGATGAATGCCACGCATATCCTGGTATTCCCAAGCAAATGCTGCTTTGTTATCCCTGAGCATAGTTATCAGATCTTGGATTTGTCCTGGGCTTAAATTTGGGTTAATATTAAGGGTACGACCTGGTAGGATTTCCATAGGTGTTGATTGTGTCGGGCAATCTAGAGCTAGGATTTTGAAATGGCTAGGAGTTTCTAAGGTTAACATTGGACTATATAAACATTGGTGAGGTAACAACTGATGTAAAGTTAAGAAATATTGAACTGATCGAGAGTTACCTAATGAAGGAAAATTTCTAAAAGGACAATTGGGATTGATACCGGAAGGAAGGACCAGATTAGCTAGAAGATCATTTGATTCATACCAATTTTGAAGAAAATTTACAAGGATACTCTCCTCAGTAGGATCTTCCAGGTCCAATGCTTGGTCAATCATCAAGATTGGTAATGAATCTTCTAAGTCACTGTCAATCCAAAGTGGATCTTCGATTTCTAGCATAGGTTGTGCTAGAGGATACAATATCAATTGTTTAGTATGCTCCCCATTAGAAATAACCATGTTACCTGAATGACAATTGATGAAGGCATTGGCAGCAGCTAACCAGGGTCATCCCAAGATCAAGGGATACCCCCCCAACTTAACCTTTGGCTGCAGAATCATAAAATCAGTAGGATAATCCCATGAATCAATAGAAAGTACTACATCCTCAATTACCCCTTCAAGTTTGACTAATGAGTGGTCAGCCATTTGAAGAACTGTTGGTGTATGTCTCAATCCTTTAAGTGCCAATTTTTCTTTAGTCTCATTTGTCATTACATTAATTGCAGCACCTAAATCTACTAGTGTGTTAGGAATAGTAGTCTTACCAATACTTACCTTGATAACTGGACTACTCGTATTTGAATATTTGGGCATGGCCAAACTCCCGAGCATCAAGTCGGCTAGTTGGCCGATAACTTGAATAGTCTTTGGATCCTCTTTCTTCTTTTGCTTGCAGGTACACAACTCCCGAACCATCTTGTTGTATACCGAAATGTCTTTTATGGCCTGCAACAAAGGAATTTTAATATTAACATTCTGAAGTTCATTCATAAGATCAAACTCAATCTGTGTGGGCTCCTTTGATACAGGTTTGGAAAGTAAACGATTAGGAAAGGGTGGAGAGAATGGGGGTTCCTTTATAGGGACCTCCTCAGCTTCTTCCTCGATTTCTATGATAGTGGGCCCTTGAAGAGCCTTTCCTGATCTTAATTGAACTCCTTCGAGTTCTACTGCATTGATTGGATATGTAGGGTAATTTGCCACCTCATTATTATATATGGGTTGAGAAGGTTTATTGTTGGGATTTGGATTTGGTTGAGTGGGCATAGTTGTAGTTTTCGGTGGTTGTGGTAGATTAGAAGAGGATGGTATAGGCAGAAGAAACTGTTGTTGTTGATAAGGACTTATTAAGGGTGGTGGAGGAAGTGGAGCTTGTGGAAGATATGGTTGTGGAAATGGTGTGGTTTGTTGATAAGGTGTAGGGTGTGGCGGCTATGGCCTCCATGCCTATTGCCACGACTGTGAAGCATATTGTTGTTGTTGTGGCCATTGAGAGTAAGGAGGAGGTTGTTGCCAACCCCCATACCATGTAGCCTGATGTTGAAAGGGTTGATTTGCTCCTGAGAAATATTCATTAGAATAATGTGGTTGCATGGCTCGTGGTGGAAAAGGATGGCGGGGTGCCATAAAGTAAATAGGTTCCTCAGCATACTCCATACTGTTCACTCCCTCAGGAAGAGGTTTTAAAATGGAACTTTTACTAGCCTCTTCTAGAGATGAAATATTGGCGCGATAATATGGACAATCTTCCTGACCATGCTTTTTATGACATGTAGGGCAATACACGGCTAAGGCCTTCTCTGCTTCCTCCTATTTCCTGCGAGTATAAAGTGTGTCAATTTGTTTTCCCATATGACTCAATAAATCAGTTTTGAGGTCTTCAAGCAAACTACCTATTTCTCGCTTTGTAATTCCTAATGTATTAGAGGAAAGGTACTTACTTGGAGGGCCTCTTACTGATTGTTGGGATCTCGAATAGTTCCTGCAAATATCACAAATTTCTTCAAAGCTTAACTTAGAAATGTCACCTTTACCAATTAAATTCAAAGCATCCATTGTGTCATCTCTAATACCCCGCAGAAAAAGCATTTTCATAGTATCCGGAGTTAAATCAGGTCGTCGGCATCTTTGTAGACTAAAGGTAAAGCGCTCAAGAAAATCCTCAATAGACTCATCTTCTTTTTGAGTCATGCGAAAGATCTCATCCCACACTTCCTCTGTCTTACAATACTCTTGATATTTTGTCAAGAATGCTTCTTTCATGTTGTCCCATGTTCTGATGTTCTGAAGTCCCATGAACCATCGTAACACCGCATCTTTTAGTGTGGCTGGAAAGAGCTTTAACTTTTGGGCATTACTTTGGTAATCATAGCTATGACAAAGAACATCAAACTCAAATAAAAACATGTCAGGATCTTCAACAGTGAGTCCTCTAAATATGGGTAGTGCAGAATGTGGTATATTCTTCATAGGAGTATCTTCAACGGGATGAGCTATAGGGAATTCAAAGGTTATGGGATTATTTTGTTGGACCAATGCCCTCTCATGTTCAGCTCCATTATTGCCTCCATTTCCCCCAATATTACCTCCATTGTTATCCCCCATTCCTTCTACTTCCCTAATGACCTCTAATGCCCAAGGTGTATAGTAAACAGAGAATGGTTTTTCAAGAGATTTACCCCACTGAGACTCAAAGGACTCAGCAAATTGTTTAGCTAAATCCAGAGAACTGGTGATAGTATGTTTGTCAACATCTGGTTCCTTACTTCTCTTTTCCAATCTAGATTGTTTTGATTTGGTTTCAATTTGTCCACTTAATGGTGCTTTCTCTTTTTGGTGTTTTTGAGGTTGCCCCTTTCGGTGTAAATAGTTGAAATGCCACAAATACATATGTTGATATGATGAAAAATAGAGCTAGCTAGTTTGGTTCAAACTTTCACTCCTTTTCTTGATCCTATTGATTGCAGGGATTCTCTTTTAGTACTAAGTCACCAACCTGAAACATTCTTGGCTTCACCTTGTGGTTATAGCTACTACTCGCTAAATCCTTTTTAACAAACCTTCCTTTACTATCTCTAAATCTATTCATGCACCTAAATGAATTATGGCAATGCAAACCAAAGGTACTATCTTATGCAAGGTCGACAATTTCTCAAGACTTCTCAAGGGCGCATTGTTCCTATCTTAACTTGCTACGGCTTCATACCTTTAATATCTTTCCCTGGCAATGGCGCCAAAAATGTTGGGTAAAATTGTGTTTCAATGTAACTTAAGATTTGATCATATTCTGGAGGTTTAGTTTACACCTATCGAATGTCAATCCGAGGTCGTAGACTGATGAAAGATATTGGGGCAATTTACTGAAGGGATGAAGATAACAAATTAAGTGGGGGTGAAATGCAAATTACAGGAAAAGAAAAGGGAATCTAAATCAAGAACTTCAATACAGTCTTATAAATCAAATACTTATACCAGTAACTATGAAAGTTTATTTAATGAAACCATAAATCATACTAAAAATTGAAATCGAAAGCACATTCTTAACCTAGTATACAATTAGAAAACATCATTACTCTTACTCACACTTAAACCATTTATAAAGTAATTTCACTTATTCTCACTTAGATTCCTCGAAAGATACTGCTGAATAACATTACAGGAATCAGGACTTCAATTATGGAAATTGCAGAGTGAATGGTGACAGGAAGTGGTTTGTGACAGGAAGTTAATGGTATTGTGAGGAGTTGCGACAGGAAGTTTATTGGTCTACAACAAAACTGATGGACTTGTGACAGAGTGTAAAACTGCAGCAGGGAGCAAGGACTGACAATGAATTATGAATGGTATGTCGAGGGGGAGTGAAGAAAGATGATGTCTGAAGTCCAATGCAACAATTGAAACCATCTTTCGAAGTAGTACTTTTATCCCGAGAACAAAAGAAACTATTTAATCCTTCAAAGATAATTATATTCACACCAATCTATATCCATGCATTCATAAAAAGGTCACACAATAGATTTAAAGGAAATTGACAACACGATCTCACCAAGTTTCCCGAGAGGGGGCCCTTCCTCTGGTTCACATGGCAAGAGACTAATCAACACAAACTGCTACAGGAAGTCCACTTCACCAATTTGATAAATTCATGTGACAGAAAAAATAAGTTTTAGCAGAGCATTTTAATAATATATTATACCATCTTATGATTACATATCTGCTTATATAGCTTCAAAACATCTAACTAAGTTATTATGACCGATAACTTTTACACACTAAACTTGGATAAGTATATCTTTCGGTTTGGGCCGCAGGCCACAAGTGTTTAACCACAAAATATGGTAATAATAGCATATAATTTTGGCCGCTTGGCCCAAAACAGCTTGCCCAAAATGAAGTAACAAAACAACGACCTCTAAACCTCTAAACTACTTTGTCCAGCTATGTGGCTGACTGCATCTCCACTTGTTCACCTGTAGTTCCTGTAGCAAAACAGAGCTAGATGTATCATTTTCTCAAGTGATTGATGAAATTGGGAAATATTCTACCATCTTTAAAGTTATGCTAGATATATCTTATTTCACTATTACTTAACTGGCAACAAGGGACTTATGACCAGGAAAATTTAAGGAAAACAAGGGAGAAAATGACAAAAAACAGAGCATATTTGACACCTATCACCCACTACCTCGTCACAAACTTGTCCAAATCACATGCCACGTTTGATAACACATCTGCTATCACATTCTCACCCCTTCTAATATGAGATATGCGAAAGTCTTGGAAATTATTTAATATTGAACATATCAATGCTATGAATTTATTTAATTTCCAACTTAGGGATGCACCTTTCATAATTGTGTCCACCACTACCTTAGAGTCACCTTCTAGATGCACCTTCAGGACATTCATATTAGCAGCCAATTCGACTACTAATAAGGCAACCTGCACCTCTACTTCATTATTAGTCCCATCCTATAATCTTTATGCTCCCTTGAAAACAATTATCCCTTCCTCATCTCGAGCAACACATCTCACCCCTGAGATGCCCGGGTTACCCTTAAATGCCCCATCGAAATTTATTTTGATTCACCCCTTCTCCGAGATAGACCGTACTTCCTCCTTTTGCCTTTGGTCTCCATGCGAAGGATGAACCCTTGAGAACCAATGATTGGGCCTCTAATTTTTAAATTGAGCTTGTGGGTTGTTTAAATTTTGAATTTCCCTCTTCAAATTTGGTTGCTAATTTAAAATTCAGATCCAAAATTGTAACCTTGGATCAAATTTCAATTTTAAAATCAAGTGGTTAATTAAACAAACCCTAATTTTGAAATTTAAATTAATCTTGTACATTTTCCAATTTTTCAAATTTCAAATTCCAATATTAGATCTATTTTCAAATTTAAATTTTAAATTAAGTGGTTCTTTTTACAAGCCCCTAATTTTACATTTAATTCTCTTGTGGACAATTTGAAATTTAAATTTTAAAAAATTAAGAGGTTAATCAAAAGAGCCCTAATTTTTAAAATTAAATTAATTATTTCAATTCTCAAATTTCAACATTCCAAATTTAAATTTTAAAAGTAAGAGGTTATTTTCACTAGGCCCAAATTGTGAAATTCATTCTCTTTTGGATAATTTTCATTTTCAATTGCCTAGGAGATTGCATTATTGCTCTTTATTGTTTCAATCAAATTTCTTCATTTAATTGAATAATCATTTTTCCTAGAATTTTGCATTATTCAATTATCTCGCAAGTTCCTATTTCAATTCTCAAATTTCAAATTTCAAAATTCAAATTTTGCCTCCTAGATCTCATTTGCATTACATAAATTTAGTGGTTGAATTTATAAATACCCTGATTTATAAGTTATCTTGTGGATTGCACCTAGATTCACTTCTTTCATTGCAAGTTTCCTTTTCTTAGTTGAGAAAAATGTCAAATTTTTTTTTACAAGAGGAGGCTATTAAGTTTAAAGGATTTAAGATACATGAAAACCCCCTTTATGAACCTACCAATAATTCCTCTCCCAAAATTTCTCTTCCTAAAGAGGACATATTGATGCACCATTGGAGATATTTTTAACACTTGTCTCAATGATCTCCCTATTTGAGATGAACCATTGGAGGATGGCATGGATTATTCTCTTAATATGTTCCTCTCTCATGAGAATACCTTGGAGAAAGAGGATGATATTTTGGTAAAAGAAGTTGAAATGACTGAAAATTGTTTTGATAACACATTGATGAGCCTATAAATTTACCATATTATTTAATGTTTTACATCATGTTTATAATTTCCTTCCAAATAATTTCCAAACATTACCTTGGTTTTGTGAAACATTAACTAGGATTAATGGTGTATGCATATGTGTGTCTAGCTAGTTGATGCTAAATGATGATAAAATATTATAATAAATGTAAAGTAATTAATAAAGATTAACATTTTATTTTCAAGTGGTTTGATTCATTCATACAACTAGAAGAAAGGAGGAACAAGTTGGCAATTGACAGATCTAGCAGTTGACTGAAAGTACAGAAAAAGTCAAAACACCAGTTTCAGTAAAACAAGCATATATCACTCGTTTCTTAACAAAATTAAGATTTTAAAAATGATCTGGAAAGATTAAAAGGAGATATAAAATGGGTTTAAACCGTTTGATCTTATTCACAATAGTTAATGAGAATAATTCACCAGAAGTTGACTAAGACAAACTAGCAGATTTTCAAGCAGCAGTTAAGGATTGAGTTCTAGTTCAACTTGGAATCTTCTACCTCTTCATGAGTTCATGTATTTGGGGCTATTAAAGTGAAGAAACATTGGAGAAGATTGTGGAAATAGTATTTGATGATACATAAATAATTATAACATGTTTTGTACACATGTTCAACCATGACTATACTTTATAGTTGTAGAGTTCGAAGAGAATTAGAACTCTCTCAACTCTTGTTAGTCTAATCTTTATTATCAATCATGATTAGAATAAGTCATCCCCTTTCTGTCATAGGAGAAATGATATTTGTAATAATTTTTTGAGTTTGTAATTACTTCAACTCTCAAGCCTCAAGCATAAATCTGAGATTTTGTTGAGTTGTGAGTAAGTAGTTAAGTAGTGTTGAAAGTAGTGTTGATAGTAGTGTTAAGAATAGTGTAGAGAGTATCCAGTTAGTTTTGAGTCTTGTTAATGGTGTCCAATTTCAATCAGCAAGTCTAATACATGTCCATGTAATATTTGATTTGCAATAAGAAGATTATTTGAGCATTGAAGCTTGTCTATTAAAGATGGAATGCTAATGATAGATTGAAGCAACTCAAGCAAGGGCCACTTGAGGAACTATGATTTCATAATAGTTTAGATCGCAATAGTTTAGATTTTTATTCATTATGCTTTACTTTAATTAGTGAGTTGGTTATGATAGGTTTTTTTTTTAGCATATTTTACTTCACTAGTTTTAGAACAGTCGTCTTGCAGCCACTACTGTTGCAAATAACCAGTCATCATGCAGCCATTGTTGTTGCAAATAACCAGTCATCCTGCTACCACTACTATTGCAAATAACTAGTCATCCTGCAGCCATTGTTGTTGCAAATAACCAGTCATTATGCAGCCACTACTGTTGCAAATAACCAGTCTTCTTGCAGTCACTGTTGTGTAGTTAGTTTTATTTCCAGCATTGTCATGTTTTCAATTCAATTTATTATTCTAAGTTTATTTTCTATACACAACTAATACAATAGCTTAGAAGGCTTCCATAGTGCATATACAATGTTGTCTCATTTCAAGTTCACGTCCCTGGGTTGATAATTAAATGTAGCTTCTAGTTCATGAAGGGTTGCTTAGTGTGGATAAAATCCCTAAGTTGTGAATTAGTTTCCAACTTCGATTGCAATTAAAAAACCCAACATTTTTGGCGTTTTTGTCGGGGATGAGTCAAGCTATGAGTCACTAGGCTATTTTAGAAGTCAATGAAGCACAATAACCAAGAGCCAATATCATTTGCGGCAAGTTTGGAAATCAATGAAGACATGTTCTCTAACATCATAGAGGAATTTTGTTCATCTATTGATGACAAGGTGTTGGTTTGTGAGAAGGTAAACGAAGATAACCTTATTTTGCAAAATGAAGAAGTTGCCATACACAAGGTTGTTGAACATGATGTCAAATCAAAACTCTTACTTCAAGAAGAGAGCTGCCATAAAGCTAAATTCAATCCTCTAATGCTGAAAAATAAAGAATATATTGATGAAGACATGTTTTGGGATGACTTTAAGAATTTTTGCTTAAATTTGGATGCTAGACAAGTATCTTTTATAGAGCAAGATCATGAGCAACAAGAGCAAAGTGCACAAATTTCTATGTTTCAGTCAAATAAGTGAAACAAAATGGAGAAGAGGACAAAGAGGCAGCCCATCAACACAAAAGCACCAAGGAGGATTCTAAATGTGTGCTTTCACGAGGATGTCCCATTAGACATCTAGCTAAGAAGGAGGCAAGGAAATCATCACAACTTATTGCATCCAAGCATGAAGTTGTAGTTGTAGATGAAGCTAAATTTCCAGTTGCAGCTGAAGAAGAATGGTTTCATCTCTTATCCACTTTAAAACAATAGTATGTATGGTCAATGTGAAGTTGTAAGAGAGTTTGTTAATGTCTTTGAAAAATCATTGCAGCTATTTGTTAATTTTCTATTTATATTACAACTCTTTTTGGTTGCACATAAGCATGTGAAGCATTGTAAGTTGCTGAGAAAGAGAAGATATTTCACAGAACCGATGAATGGTTTTGTTTAAGTCTTATTTGTTGGTTAGTGTAGGTTAGGATAGGCTAGTATAGGTTTTTTATTCAATAAGTGCTCTTGCACAATATCTTAGATGTCTTTTTCTTCATTTGTTTATGCATAGTTAGTTAGGTGTTGTCTAGTGGAGTTGTTTCCCCAAATTCTTCTTGTTTAAATGACTCTTTTAGAGGTGTATACAGCTGGTTTGTTGGTCATATTTCAAGGTCACTTGTTTTTCAAGGTTGTGAGTCAGTCATGTCTTCAATTTTGAAAGACAGTATCTGCATATAGTGTCAAAAAGGGTTTCTATTAGGTAGTTGTGTCTTAATGGAATGAAAAATGTCTATCCAAATGGCGTAGTCCAATTGATCTATTCATGTTCTATTTGCTGATAAATGGACAACATATAAAGTTGTATTGAAGTCATTGGATGGATGTCCAGTAATTATTCAATAAGTTTGCAACATTTTTAAGTTACTTGCAGCAGTTGTAGTGTGACTAAATAGTCAACCTACACAATCTTCCAAGAAGTCTACAACAACTTTTAATGTAAAATATGCAGCATTCTTAAAGGGATCTGTAAACTTAGCTACTTAGGGACCTGTACTTTCAGCATTTGCAGCTTTCCAAAGAACCAAAGGTACTTACATTTATGATTTCTATTTATTTGTAATATTTATCATTTTTAGTTAATTGGTTATCTATGCATTACAATGTGTTTGTGAATTGTCATTTTTCTAGTTACATGCTTCATAACTGATTTATTTTGCCACCCTCATCCATTAATTGTCATTTGAGGACAAATGACCTTTTAGCTGGGGAGAAACATAATATTTTTAGACCTCTGTAGTGGCAAATACAAAGAGAAGAAAAGGCAATTACAATCTTGAAAATAACAAAGGATATGACAGTAAAATAATTTCATGCATAACCAATGTCTACTCCTTGCTTGAGGACAAGCAAGATTTCAGCTGGGGGAATACCATAGAGATGATGTAACAAGATCAAGGAATGATTATAAATAGAAAATCATGGAAAAAATATTTGTATATCCCTTGCATCAGCAAATACAATGAGAATAAAAGACAAGAGCCAAGGAAGAGGATGTGACAGTCACAAAATTTCATGCATAAACAATGCCTACTCCTTGCTTGAGGACAAACAAGATTTCAGCTGGGGGGAATGATGAGCCTATAAATTTACCATATTATTTAATGTTTTACCTCATGTTTATAATTTCCTTCCAAATAATTTACAAACATTACCTTGGTTTTGTAAAACATTAACTAGGATTAATGGTGTTTGATATGCATATGTGAGTCTAGCTAGTTGATGCTAAATGATGATATAATAATATAATAAATGGTTATTATTGAATTTAAAGTACTTAATAAGGATTAAAATTTTGTTTTTTATTGGTTTGAGTTATTCATATAGCTAGAAGAAAGGAGGAACAAGTTGGCTATTGACAAATCTAGCAGTTGACTGAAAGTGTTGAAAAAGTCAAAAGACCAGTTTCAGTAAAATGGGCATATATCACTCATTTCTTAACAAAATTAAGATTATCAAAATGATCTGGAAAGATTAAAAATATATCTAAAATGGGTTTAAACTGTTTTATCTGATTCACAATAGTTAATGAGAAGCATTCACCAGAAGTTGGCTGAGACAAACTAGCAGATTTTTAGGCAGCAGTTAAGGATTGAGTTCTAGTTCAACTTGGACTCTTCTACCTCTTCATGAGTTCGTGTATTTGGAGATATTAAAGTGAAGAAAAATTGGAGAAGATTTTGGAAACAATATTTTATCATACATAAATAATTATAACATGTTTTGTACACATGTTCAACCAAGACTGTACTTTATAGTTGTAGAGTTCGAAGAGAATTAGAACTCTCTCAACTCTTGTTAGTTTAATCTTTTTTATCAATCATGAGTAGAATAAGTCATCTCCTTGCTATCATAGGAGAATTAACATTTGTAATAAGTTTTTGAGTTTGTAATTACTTCAACTCTCAAGCCTCAAGCATAAATCTGATATTTTGTTGAGTTGTGAGTAAGTAGTGTTGAAAGTGGTGTTGATAGTAGTGTTAAGAATAGTGTAGAGAGTATCCAGTTAGTGTTGAGTCTTCTTAATGGTGTCCAATTTCAATAAGAAAGTCTGATACATGTCCATGTAATATTTTATTTGCAATAAGAAGATTATTTGAGCATTGAAGCTTGTCTATTGAAGATGGAATGCTAATGACAGATTGAAGCAACTCAAGCAAGGGCCACTTGAGGAACTGTGATTTTATCATAGTTTAGGTCTGCAATAGTTTAGATTTTTATTCATTATGCTTTACTTTAATTAGTGATTTGGTTATGATAGGTTTTGTTTTCAGCATTAGAACAGTTGTTCAGCAGCCACTACTATTGCAAATAACCAGTCATCCTGCAGCCACTGCTGTTGCAAATAACCAGTCTTCCTGCAACCACTGTTGTGTAGTTAGTTTTATTTCCAGCATTGTCATGTTTTCAGTTCAATTTATTATTCTAATTTTATTTTCTATACACAACCGATACAATAGCTTAGAAGGCTTCCATAGTGCATATACAGTGTTGTCTCATTTCAAGTTCATGTCCTTGGGTTGATAATTAAATGTACCTTCTAGTTCATGAATGGTTCTTAGTGTGGATAAAATCCCTAAGTTGTGAATTAGTTTCCAACCTTGATTGCAATTAAAAATCCCAACACACATCACCTTCTATTCATTTCAATAACCTTCCTCCTAGAGATGAAGCATTAATTACATATGATAGTCTCTTTCCTATTGATTGTCTTAATCACAAAGATACCTTAGAGAAAGAAGATGATGTTATTTCCCATAATTGTAATTCTCTCTCTTCCAAAAATGAAGAGCCTAAACAAAAATCAAATCAATAAAATTCATATTGCTGAGAAATAAAAAATTCTTCCTGATTATCATGCAGTGCCTTACACATATAACAATTAGGTGTTTTCTTTAGATGAGACCATACGAATTGAAGCACAATATTATTTCTTAGTTCCTAAAATCCTCTCTCCAATTCAAACAAATTCACCATCTCCTACTAAAGTAGTTCCTAAAGAAGATCTCTTAGAGGATGATTGGGGGTCCTTAGATTTCACACCTTATTTTTCTAGTGAAAAGCTAGTGAATCCACACCTTCTCATTCCAATTTTGTGATACAATAGGAAAATGTTTTGTTTGACCTTCTCCATGCCAATTCACTCTCTCTCCTTTTCCCTAAAAGAAGAAGAAAACATAAACAACCTCTTTAAAATTCTTCTTTTTGCAAGTATCATCAAATTCATGGCCATTCTACTAATGAGTGTTAAGCTTTGAAAATAAAAATAGAACATTATATTGATTGAGGTGTCATAAAAATAACATCTGACCATGAATGGCATATTTATCATGATCATTTCAAATAACATTCAAGTTCCTATTATGTTGCTCCTCACTATGTGACATTGTCGGCCTACCTATTGGGGGTTCATTGTCATGCATGGTGGTACAATTTCAAGTGCAATCATATTTAGTGAGCAACATAATATTTTATTTATTCTTGTTTCTATGCTTGGAGGGCAAGAATATTATCTTTAATCTTCCTAAGGTTTCATTATTTTCACTGTGGATTGCATTATTCATAACTTGATGTCCTTTCTTGCATTGAATTATCCTTCATGCGAGCACATGTGTGTTCCTTGTTTAGGACCTATTCCTTTCTTGAAACATTGCATCTTTTATGAATGATCTCTCCTTAGATAAGTTTTGTGATCTTTCTTCTATCTCACTCTTTCTCTTTGAATATTACCTCTTCTTTTGAATTGCATTTTTCATAACATGATGTCCTTTCATACATTGAGTTATCCTTCATGCAAGCACATGTTTGTTCCTTGGTTAGGACCTATTCTTTGCTTGAAACAGTACGTCTCTTATGAATACTCTCTCTTTAGAAGTTGTGTAATTCTTCTCATTGTCCTTACACTTGGGGGGCGATAATTAATTTCTCCTCCTCTCTCTCCTCTCTAAGGATCTACTTTTCCTTTGTGGAATAGTGTTTTCTTATGATTTGATGTCATTCCTTGTGTGAAGTTATTATTTTCTCAAGGATTTTATCTTATACAATAGGTGTAAGTCCTTAGCTAAAACCTCTTCCTCACTTGGCAATGTACACTTATCATAAACTTACTCCTCACATTGGCTCAAAAGTATGTCATCCTTCATCGAGAATCCCTTTCACCTAGCAATAGGAGGAAGGTATGCATTCTTGTTCTCCTTCCCTTCTTTTGGTAGAAGATGTTATGCTTGTTCAAGATAGCTCCTCTTGGAGGTAGATGTCTTTTGGGAAAAAATCTATTTTCCTCCAAGGATCTCCTTTACACTTGTTGCAAGATATCTCTTTTCCAACTATCTTATCCTTGCTTGAAGAGTATTCCCTCTCTATCTTGGATTTAAGACATTGTTGCCTTAAGGATATCTCCTTGGTGTTTAAGTTAAGGTATCCTTGTTTCTATCTTCCTTAAGACATCAACGTAGGGCTATGTTGACATCATAAGGAGGGGGCACCCATATCGCTCACTTTGTATCATATTGTACTATGCTTTTGCATATTATTTTCGCATGTCTTAAATGAGGTGTTCATTCTCGGAACCCAAGTAAAAACTCTTAGAGCGAGAAGCTTCACACCCAAAAACAGACACAACATGTCTTATATGGGGTTACACATCACCGAAACCAGAGCAAAGACTCTTACACAGGATGACCTTGAAACTAGGCATGTATCTATCTTAAATGGGGTGTTCATCCTTAGAACCTGAGTAAAAACTCTTAGAGCGAGATGCTTCACACTCCAAACCAGATGTGACATTTGATTTGCCACTTGGCATTTGCATTTACATTATATGTCTTAAATAGGTTGAAGCACACTAAAAAATAGAGCAAAGACTCTTACACAAGGTGCTATACACTTGAAACTAGACATCACTTGCACACACACACATGAGGATGGGTGGAACTAGCTAAAAACAACTAGACTATTCTTACTCTCCTCCCCACATGGATCACCTAGGTAAAAACATCTAGGGGAGAGTTGTCCATGTCCTTTTCTCCCCATGGATCACCTAGATAAAAACAACTAGGGTTGAGAAATCCATGCTCTCTCTCATCATTCTTCTCATGGATCACTTGGATAAACACATCTAGCATGTATTCACGCTCTCTCTCCTTCCTCTCATGAACTCACAATTTTGCTATTGATAGTTCATGGGTGATGCTTTCTTTGCTCTTGTATGTGGTCATTTGTGTTCGTGAGATGGAATTTTCAAGAATGATATTAGTTGTTGAGATATTTTGATATCAAGGTCTCTTCGGCTAGTTGACTTGAGGTCTTGTTTTTGGTCTTTAGCTTTTGGGTCTTGTGTGCCTTTGTCTCTTTGCCTTTGTTTGTCTTTTTGTCTTTATTTTTCTTTTTCTTTTTGTCTTGTTTTGTGTGCCCTTGCATATATTTGAGTGAGTTAAGATCCTAAGATTGGGGGCTTAGTTCCTCAAAATTAGTGATATTGTATATTCTTTGTGATTTTGCTCCACATTCCTCATCTTCATCTCCCTTTCTTCTACTTTACCATGAGTATTTGTGTAAGCTTATACTCCCGCTAAAGTGGGGGCTAAATGTAGTATATCCTAAAATTGCACCCTCTGCAATTTTGACCATATTTTGGGCCCTCACCTTACCGGTCTCATCCCCATGCTTGATTGGTACCTATTTATGCCTCTTCTATATAACCAAACCTCATATTTGCATCCTACAACTTGCATAGCCCTTTAATCCTGGCCCATATTGGGGTAGTGTATGGTGGACGTAACCCATTCTGGGTGAACCATGTTAAATCTCTGTGTTATCTGTGTCCTGTTTTATTTCTTTATCTTTTGTATTTAAATCTGCATATAATTGTTAGTTCATATTTGCTTTGGATCTGCTTGAAACCATAACAATTGGTATCAGAGCAAGGTTTTCTCTAAATTGGCAGGACTTTCAAATTTGAGTGGGAGCAAATGGAGGATTCCAAATTCAAGGTCGAAAAGTTTAACGGCCAAAATTATCAGTTATGGAAAATGCAAATGGACGATTACCTGTATCAAAAGGATTTGTGGCGGTCGTTGGAAGGAAAGGCAAAGAAAGCGACCACAATGTCAGATGAAGAGTGGGACATTTTAGATAGAAAGGCACTGGGATCTATTCGATTGTACCTTGTACCGTCTGTAGCATTCAATATAACAGAAGAAAAAATGATTATAGATTTGACGGCGACATTGGCTAAGTTGTATGAGAAACCCTCGGCTTCGAATAAGGTATTTCTTATGAAGTGTTTGTTTAATTTGAAAATGAGTGAGGGAGGATCTGTAGCGGATTACTTAAATGAATTTATACAATTACCAGTCAATTGTCTTCAGTAAAAATTACTTTTGTAGAAGAGGTTAGGGCTCTCTTGGTTTTATATTTTTTGCCAGAAAGCTGGAATAGCTTGGTTATGGCTGTAAGTAACTGTCTCTGGTAAAAATACTTTGGTATTTGATGATATTGTTGGTGTTATCCTAAGCGAGGAAATGCGAAGGAAAAGCATAGGTGAGACTTCAACATCATCAAGTAGTGTTTTGAATGTGGAGAACAGAGGAAGATCAAAGGAAAGAGGAAAAGACCCTTAGAATGAGAAGTCACGAGGGAAGTCAAAGAAAGGACGCTCTCAATCTAGAGGAAAGAAAGATTGTTGGTACTACAGAAAGCCTGGTCATCTAAAGAAAGACTGTTGGTCTCGAAAAAACAAAGAAGGAGACAAAAATGAAAATGACAGTAAGAAAGCTAATATTGCAAGTAATACTTTACAAGATGCTTTAATCTTATGTTTGGATAATGTTAATGATTCTTGGGTAATAGATTCTAGGGCTTCATTTCATGCTACACTCCATAGAAAATATTTTCTAGATTATGTTCAAGGTGATTTTGGACAGGTATATTCTGGTGATGATGAGCCCTGTCAAATTGTTGGAAAAGGAAAGATAAAGATCAAGTTGTAGAATGGAAATGACTGGTTTCTGCAGGAGGTAAGACATGTTCCTAATTTAAGAAGAAATTTAATTTCTGTAGGGCAACTAGGTAGTGAAGGTTGCATAGTTACCTTCTCAGACAGTATGTGGAAGGTCACTAAAGGATCATTAGTAGTAGCTAAACGTGTGAAGGTAGGCACATTATATCTGTGTACTGGTAACACTTACTCTACCCTAGCTGCTACAGATAAAGTTACTACAGGGACAACAACAATAGATGTTGCAAGAACAGATTTGATAATGTGGCACCATAGGCTTGGGCACATGAGTGAGAAAGGGATGAAAATCCTTCACTCAAAAAATCTATTGCCAGGACTAAAGAAGATTGATTTAGAGTTCTGTGAAAACTGTGTTTATGGTAAACAGAAAAGAGTCAAATTTCTCAAGGTTGGGAAAGAGAAGAAGAGTGAGAAGTTAGAGCTTGTGCATTGACCGGCTTAGGTATCATCTCTTGGTGGCTTTTGTTATTATGTTATTTTTATTGATGACTCAACCAGAAAAACATGGGTATATTTCCTAAAACAAAAATCGGATGTTTTTGAAACTTTTAAGAAATGGAAAGCTTTGGTTGAGAATGAGACAGGAAAAAAGTTGAAGTGTCTCAAAACGGATAATTGAGGCGAGTATTGCAGCAAAGCATTTGAAGATTATTGCTCCTTAAATGAGATTTGAAAGCAGAAGACAGTTCCAAGAACTCCACAGGAAAATGGTGTGTCAGAGAGAATGAATAGGACTATCATGGAACGCGCAAGGAGCATGAGATTGCATGTTGGATTGCCCTTACATTTTTGGGCAGATGTTGTACATATTGTTGTCTATTTGATAAATAGAGGATCTTCAACCCCTTTGGATGGTGGTATTCCAGAGGAGGCATGGACTGGTAAAAAGGTAAATTATTCTTTTATGAAAACTTTTGGTTGTGAAGCTTTTGTCCATATTGATAAAGAAAATAGAACCAAGCTTGATGCTAAATCTCATAAATGTACCTTCATTGGATATGGGATAGATGACTATGGCTATCAATTATGGGATTTTGAAAATAAGAAAATAATTAGAAGTAGAGATATTATATTCAATGAGAAGGTGATGTATAAAGAACAGATGTAGGAAAAGAAGCATGAACAGGACACACAAGAATATGTGGTGTTGGATGAGATTCCTAAAAATGAAATGCCACAGGTACCTGATGCTCAGCAACAATAGATTGTCCCACAAACTCCTGCAAGTGTTAGCTATTCTACGAGGTCAAGTAGACCCCCTGAAAGATTTTCTCCTTCTTTGTATTCTATATTATTAACTGATTGTGGTGAACCAGAAGAATATGAAGAAGCAATGCAGGTGGATGTCAAACAACAGTGGGAGCTAGGCATGAAAGAGGAGATGGACTCCTTGATGAAAAATAAGACTTGGGACTTAGTCCCTTTACCTGCAGAAAAAAGATCTTTGCCTAACAAATGGGTTTATAGGCTGAAGGAGGAGGAAGGAGGTCAGAAAAGATATAAGGCCAGACTTGTGGTAAAAGGTTTTGCACAGAAAAAGGGTATAGATTATGATGAAATATTTTCTCCAATTGTAAAAATGACTTCCATTAGATCTGTACTTAGTCTTGTGGCTGCAGATGATTTACATCTTGAACAATTAGATGTCAAAACAGTTTTTCTCCATGGAGATTTGGAGGAGGAAATTTACATGCTGCAACCACAGGGATATGAGGTCAAAGGTAAGGAGAACTTGGTGTGCAGGTTGAATAAAAGTTTGTATGGCCTAAAGCAAGCACCCCGACAATGGTATTTAAAATTTGATAGTTTCATGGTTGAACACGATTATCATAGATGTCATTCTGATCATTGTGTATATTTTAAGAGATTGGATAATGGCAGTTATATTATCCTGTTGCTTTATGTTGATGACATGCTTGTTGTTGGGTCTAACATGCAACATATAAATGATCTTAAACAGAAATTAGCCAGGTCATTTGCTATGAAGGATTTGGGTGCAGCTAAGCAAATTCTTGGTATGAGGATTACACGAGACAGGAAAAATAGAACCTTGAATTTGTCCCAAAGTGAGTATATAAAGAAGGTGTTGAAAAGATTTAACATGCAGGATGCAAAAGCAGTTAGTACACCTTTGGCTAGTCATTTCAAATTGACTAAGAAGATGTGCCCAAAGGCACAGGAAGAGGTTAATAAAATGTCTAACATCTTGTATTCATCAATTGTTGGCAGTCTGATGTATGCAATGGTATGCACAAGGCCAGATATTGCACATGCAGTGGGAGTTGTGAGCAGGTTTATGAGTAATCCAGGTATGGAACATTGGAATGTTGTGAAATGGATCCTTCGGTATATGAAAGGAACCACTACGAAGGCATTATGTTTCAAAGGATCTAATGCTGCTCTGAGTGGATTTGTTGACTCTTATCTGGCAGGTGATATTGATTCACGGAGTACTACAGGATATGTTTTTACTATAGGGGGAACTGCAGTCAGTTGGATTTCTAGGCTGCAAAAGGTTGTTGCACTTTCAACCACTGAAGCTGAGTATGTTGTTGCTATAGAAGCCAGCAAGGAGATGATTTGGTTACAATATTTTCTGGAGGAATTGGGTTAGACACAAGAGGATTGCCCATTGTATACTGATAGCCAGAGTGCCATTCATCTTGCAAAGAACTCTGCTTTTTATTCAAGGACAAAGCACATTCAGCTCAGGTACCACTTCATCCGAACTATTTTGGAGGAGGGTCAGTTATGGCTTGAGAAGATTCATACAAGTGAGAATCTTGCCGATATGTTCACAAAGGCAGTTCCACAGGAGAAGTTGATCTTCATCAGTTTCTTTTGGTCTTCTTGATTGATAATTGTGGAATTTATTCCAGTTGAGTCCTAATGTTTTATCCAGCGGATGTTGCATGTACATCGATGTCATGTAGTATCAGTCTCCAAGTGGGAGATTGTTCGATGTGGAGCCTGATCAGCCTCCAAGTGGGAGATTGTTGAAATGTGGCGATTGATCAGCAAAGTACTGTACACTCAGCACGTATCCTTGATGAAAACCGACATTGTAAGAAAACCCCAAAAAAGGTCGACTTTGTTTTTGCCCTAAAAACGCATGTTATAAACGACTGGGATGCTTAAGGCATTGTAAGGTTGATGTACTATTTTTCTTGGATAATAAGAAAGATTGGACGACTGTGTATGGTAGACGTAACCCATTATAGGTGAACCACGTTAAATCTCTATGTTATCCATGTCCTGTTTTATTTCTTTAGCTTTTGTATTTAAATCTACATATAATTGTTAGTTCATATTTGCTTCGGATCTGCTTGAAACCCTAATAGGTAGGACCAGGGAGACACTCCCTAGTCCTACCTAATGGGGACCTATCTTGGCCCCTAGGCCCTATCTCAATTTTGAGTGAGAAATGAATCCCCTATGTCGGCCTCTGTCAGAAAATTAAATATTTGACAATAGGAAAGTGTTGGTGTAAATAATTATTCATCAAGGATATTATTACACCTTACTTAAGTTTACTTAGGATAATGCATTTCATAGTAGTTTGGGTATGAGACACTTGGGTGTTTGTGCCACATTGGGATAGTGTGTGTAGGAGAATTTCCACCTTTTATGGTGTTTATCTTGTTACTACTCTATCGTATCCACTTATTGTGGAGTGATAATTCTACCTTCGGTGGGTGATCCACCTCATGTGGAATATTTTATTGTTTCTCCTACCTACCACACCTATTTCCTACCTACCTTTGTTTCTTATTGATCCACATGTCATGTTTGTGCGCTCACATATCCATATAGCCTTGCCTATATATGCAGGCTCATGTTTGGTCTAGATCGAACCTTGCCATTGCGTCCAGGTGGTCATTTCCATGAATTTTGACTATAAATTCAGCCTATTTGGTGAAAATAAGATTTCAGGCTTAGAGGAAAAATTTTGCCCAATTTGGGCGGTACGTTACAGATTTCAAAATCTGCAGAGACTGTACCTCAACACGACCCCCACAGCCGCCCACGCCAAAATCGCATTGACCGTCAAGTCTTCACTTCCTGACTGCTTTTCTTTGTCAGTCTGATGCCTCCATCCGACCACCAGCTCACCGCCAACCCCTGACTCTCAACCGCCTCCCGACCGTCGATGACAACTCCCCACTGATGACCTCTGATTGCTTTGCCGATACCAGCACTCTACGCTATCGTTGTTGACCTGTCGAGCATTTTTTTCCATAACCGCCCATGCGGCCCCCTACTCTCGGTGGCCATCTACCTGTTCTCGACCATCGACATCTATCAATGACTACCTGTCTGACACTGCCATGCGGCAATCTTGGATTCACTCACAATTCAGCCAGTCAACACCGCATAGCGCCACATCTGGATTCCACACAGCCTTTTCCCGGACATGTGGTGACACCTTATTCGCTTGTACAAAAAACAATCAGCCCACGTACCATACCAGTCAACAGCCTCTCCGTTATGTGGGCCCCCTCTATGGCACCTTGTCCGCCATGTGGTAGACCAGACACCTCCCAAGCGCCACGTGGACCACCACATCAATTGCCACGTTAGCATTACATCTGACACATGTTGATCTCCTATTTGGCCACGTCATCCGTCCATACTGTACGGACGTCACGCAGGCAGGGAGGCAAAGTTTTTGCGATGACTAGACGGTCGTCAAATTTAGGCTCGTGACTTGCTAACATCATCAATTTTTAAAAAAATTTGTAGGCCCCTCTCATTGAGTTTTTTTATTTTGCAGTTCAACTTCAGATGGCCATATCTTGCTCATTTTTTGCTCCTTTTTTTGTGCAATTTTTTTTGAAATATTCCTAGAATTTCGTATACTTTCTCATGGTGGCATTATTTTCTAATTTTGATGGACATATTTTTCAGAAATCTTAGTTTTTGGTGATTGTACTTGTCCAATCCTCATTTCTGCAACTTCCGGGACTCCGTTTGGGCTCATACGAACTCCTTTTCAGGTGCCATTATTTTTAAAGTGTATAATTTTTTGTCTACTCTCATAATATACTATCAGTTTGCAGCAATTTTGGATAGAAATTGTACTTTCATCATATTGTCTTTTTTGGCCAATTTGGCACTTGTATTGCATAGATCTATCTTGTTGGTCTTTTGCATTGTAGTTCTCAGCCTATTGGGGCAATTGTAAAACAAAATCAGAAGTCCACTTTGCCTTTGTTTGCAAGTGGCCTATTGTACACGTACTACATATAAAGTGTCAAAATCATCATTTTTTGGGAGGTACTTTGATTGATTGAATTTGGGGGGGTGTCTCTTGTGCTTTTGTGCTCTTGTGTTCTTTCCTTTTTGCTGCTATGGGTTCTTCTAAGTTTCCTCTCTTAACTCCTCATAATTATGCTACTTGGAAAATTGAAGCATGGAGTAAACTTATGGAAAAAGGAATAACTCATTATATTGATGGAACTATTGTTGCTCCTGTTGATCCTAAGGGCGATCCTGTTGGTCACTTGGATTGTCTCACTAAAAATATCATGACAATTGGTACCTTAAGAAAGTATGTATCAAAGGATCTCATTTTTTATATTGAGAAATGTACTCTAATCAAGGATGCTTGGTGTAATACCCTAAAAATGGTCATCTAAACCATGGGCCCCTAATCTCGACATCACCAAGGTCCGAACCAAAGGCAATTAAATCAATCTTGAGCACAATTAATTAATTCTTCAATCATTAATGTCACATGGCAAGTGAATTATTCTATATTAATTAAATATTTATTTAATTAATTAAATCAATCCAAGAAAATCATTTTGATCAATTATCCTATTTAATTTATTAAATATCCTAGCATATTTAATTAATTAATAAATTTGTCATTTAATCATAAAAAAAGAATTAATTTATCATAAAAGAGGAATTAATCACAAAGCAAGAGTTAAATTGAAAATAAAATAAAAGAATTGAATTGAGAGAAATCAAACTTGAGATATTATTTCTTTCTTCTAAATTGAGATAACTTGAAATCAGAAAAGCAGTTAAATTGAATTATTAATCATTCTCTAAAATTAGAACTCAAAGCTTTTGAGAAAAAGAAGTTCAATTGCATTGAAAAGACTCTTTTCTTGAATAAATCAAAGAATTGCATGGAATCACCTATTTTTATCACAAGTGCATGGAATTAATTAATTCTTATCACCAATGCAACTCAAACTTATAATCTGAATGCATTTCAATTAAACTATAATTGGAATCTATCTCAAGGTTAACTGAATATGATTTCTCAATTATTTCAATTATCCTAATTTGTGCTTTTTCTTGATCTCTTTTGTGATTCTCTATAAATTCATCCTTAATCTCTCATTCAAAACACCCTGGAGATTTATTGTTATTATACAGTTTTTGCTCTGGAGCCATTGAAGATATTGTGCTTGCTTTTTGAGATTATTGCATCTTAGTTTAATTTCTTTTTGCATATTTCATGATTGCTTGAATTCATATAGCTTAGTATTCATCCATCTAGCATAATCTTGCATCCATTTAGCTTAATCTCATGCTCATATAGATTAAATCTTTCATCTTGGTGTAGTCTAGTCACTGGTATTACTTATACAAATATGAGAGCAATCTTATACTCACATCTTTTAGAAGGCAATTAGTCGATTTGTTATGGTTTTATTATTCATGCTTACATATGTCTAACCATACATGTAATGACTTAATTGAAGTGTTGTGTCTTGCAGCTTACAAACTTATTTCACTTTTTCACACACACATTTTTGGTGCCCACCATGGGGTAGAAGACTACATCTTTCGGCCTCGGAGACTAACTTTTTTTTTCTTATTCTTCATATATATATATATATATATATATATATATTTTTGGATTTTCATCCGTACAGTTGCTGTGAATTATCGTACGAGTTTTTCCATAGTGTCGGACGACAAACTACAAATATCGTGTGATATCGTATGAATTATTGTATGACTCGGTGAGAATTGTCATACGATACTCTGTATTCTTGGTTAAAAAGCAGATTTCTTTTGTCAAGTTTTCTCATTCAATCTTTATCATACTAATGCTGACCCTGGCTTGTTGTTCGTGTGTCTAAGAAATTTTCACAGCCTAATTAGTTTTGCATAATGCTTGTTGAAGAATATGCTTGTCAAACAAAGACAATATGATGACTGATTCGTTGTCTTTGCAGGTTGCCTGAGGAGATTCGAGCAAACATTGTGTATTCATTAAATTCATTTTTTTTAGGCACCTAACTTGCTATTTGGTTAAAGAACAAATCTGTCTTTCATGTTTTAAGAAAATTCTAAGAGGTAGGAGAGTATGCTCTCGTCTGTATAGGCAATCAAAAATTGAGACCCTTGAGGCTTTTTCCTAAGTTTGAGATTTGTATATCTTTAGCGGGCCTGCCCTCCCGAGGAGCTAATAACTCTAAGCCATTACAACCAGTGAGAGGAGAACAACCCAAGTGGGAACAGCTAAACGCCAAGTACTCCAACCCACTATAAAATAAATGTGATTTGATGAAAATCAAGTCAACGACAGTGCTCGAGAATAGCCCTCCTCTGTACCTTCGGATATATTAAACCTTGGTTTTCAAGGCTAGGAGACCTCTTAATTGAGTTTATACCTCAACGCACCGAACAAATCCCTTACTAGTTCCAATTAAAATTAGAAGCTACCTAGTTCACCTCCAAAAGGGGGGATAATCTTTGTGCAAGAGAGATAGTAACTCTCCCAAGATACTTGTCATTTCGTGCCCACATTAGCATTTGGAGTTGGCTAATACGACGTTGAGAATCCATTGCGTGAGACTCAACGAATGATTAGCTATTGGGTGTGTACCCGAGTCTACTAGCCAAGGTTTTCTTCTCTCACCAATTTCCATAGGGTTTGCATGTTGTGATTGGAGTCATTATACATATTGTGTGTTTTCCGTGTTTTCATCTCTGAAACTGAAATTGAAATACCAAAACTGGAGAAAACAATAAACAACTTAGTAGTCTAAACTCTGTCTATGTCAAAACTAGTCTATCCTAGTTGAAACTTTGTCTGTGTCAAATTTAGTCTATCCTAGTCAAAACTTTGTCCGTGTCAAAACTAGTCTATCCTAGTCAAAACCCTCTCTGTGTCAAAACTAGTCTATCTCAGCTATCCAAAAAATCAGTCCATCTCAAAACTGGTTGTCATCAGTCATTAAAAACTCCATCTGTCAGAAATTTTGTCTCTGTCCAGTAAATTGTCGTACGATTCTTCTGATTTATTGTCCTACTACATATATGTGTCGTACAAAATTTAATTTGGTCTAATAGTCTGTCGTCTGAGTTTGCATTATGTGTCGTACGAGACCTAAAAATTTGTCGTCCTGTTTAGGGAACTGTCGTTTCACCTTTGATCCTGTGTCATACGATAAAACTTTGCTTTCATCAGTTTGTCATTTCAGACTTACCCATTTGTCGTACGGTCATAGGCAGCAACTCATATAAAATACTACTAATATAGTCCTGGAGCTATTAAACTATCGTCTAGTCTTGTAAAACTTGTCGTACAAATCTCTGATTTTGTCAGTCCAGAACAGTCAAACTTGCCTAAAACAGTCTACAATGAGCATAAAACTGGTTATCATAATTCTAAGTATAAACAGATCAAAACAGTGTACCTCTGCCATTTGTGTTGCACGATTTTGTCAATCATCTTTTCAGCTAGTTCAATCAACCATTTATCAAATTTAAGTCACTTAGATAACGTCTTACACAGGATAGATCATTCCTGAAACTAGACTGAGTCTTAGTCACTCCTCTTAAATCAAACTAGGTAACTTTGATAAACGTCTTACACAAGATAGATCTTTCTTGAAACCAGACTAAATCTTAGTTGATTCTCTCAATCGATATGTTAAACGAACAATTAGCTCCAAATTTGATCTTGACTTCTGCATCACAAATAGATTTAGGTCACATTAGTCAATAAAAATGCCTATTCAAACCAGAAGTTCTCGTAAGAAAGATGCCAAAGGCAAAGGACAATCCTTTTCATATAAAGATAATCCATTTTATGTAGAGGATCCTCTCACTAATAAACCTTCATCATCAGATATGTTAGTTTATGATCAACCCTTGTCTCCCACCATATCTGGAACAAAACAAGAAAGACGAGCTGCTAAACACAAAACTTAGGATGATGTCTGTATCCATGATACCGACAGTGATTCCTCATCAAGTGAATCTGAAGCCTCTGAACCTCCAGAAACTGATATTCATAAATGTCAAAAGGATAAAGATTTCCAAAAAATGATGAAGGTTATCATGGCTAGAGAAAAAGAAGACTATTTTCTAGAACTAGCAAAACAAGGCACTAAACTTCCTACTAGTTATGACATTGAGACCCTCATCACTAAAGAGGAAGATACACCATTAGCAATGGTAAACAAATAATTACAAGCATTACGAACTAAGATCACAGAACTAAAAAACAAGGATAAATCATCAAAACAATATTCTCTGGACACAATATGCCCATTTCCATTTGACAAAAACATTTACATGCCTCCATTTCCTTCACGAGTGGAGATCCCGAAATTTAAAAAATATGATGGAAAATCATATCCCCAAGACCATATCAGAGAATTTCATGCTTTATGTATGGAGTTCATGCTCGACCAAACGTATCTCATGCGCCTTTTCCCGAGAAGTTTAGGAGGGAAAGCTATGGAATGGCTCTCAAGCCTACCTATGGGAATAAAAACTTTTGAAGAATTAATCCAATTATTCCTACAACAATACTCCTATAATATTTGTCATCCAGTCACTATGATCAAGCTTTGCAATACCAAATAGAAAACAAGAGAACCCTTTCTCAATTTTCTCCAACGATGGAGAAAGATGTTCTCTAGATATTCACGACCTATACTAGATTCAGAGAAGTTGGATATCTTCATCAACAATTTAATTCCTGAATTGAAATACAGTATCCAAATGCAAGTATATCCCTCATTCAACAAAATGGTAGACAATTCCCTCGGGATGGAAGATGTGCTTATAAAGAAGGGAGATATCTCACTTAGGAAAGAAACACAACCAGGATCTAGTTCCAAAGAAAAGAACAAATATTGGAAATATGGCAAAGACAACAACAAAAACGTTATTAATGGAGTGGTAGACACTGTTAAAGCAAAAACAAAATCCACAATATTTAACTTGGCTAGTGGCACGCAAGCACTCAAAGCAACTAAAACCATAGCAGAAAATTCTCCGAAGAAAGTAAAAGAGTGGTTTAAAGAGAAACCTTGGCTTTTGAAACCTAAATGTGAATTCACTCCTCTAGAAGAATCATACGAATCCTCTTTCAACACTTTATTGGCAAATGATCGGATAACCTTACCAGAGAATTCTAGGCCATATGATCTAGAAGTTAAACCAAAATGGTGGAGAGAAAATGAATATTGCGACTACCATCAAAATAAAGGTCATAACACAAACAATTGCATGAAGCTTAAGCACGAGATTCAAGATCTCATTGATGTTGGCAAAATTATTGTTGGAAATCACACAACTAATGCTGATCACAAAGCTTTTAAAGATCCCTTACCTGTTCATGAACAAGGTGATTCCTCAAATTCAAAAGGAGGTGCCAAAGTTAATTACACCTATACCAGCAATGACAATGTGATCGGCATGATTGAGTCTTCCCAACCTGAATATTACAATGTGATTATAATCAAAGATAAACAAAACGAATGACAAAATGCAAATGTTGTGACCCACACTCAAAAGAAAGTCACTCTCCAAGGAGCTAGTCCTTCAACTCCTGCTCAAACAACGTCAAACCTACCAACCTCGTCAAACAAATAAAAAGATACAATATTTGATAAATTTAAATAGCTAACTTCATCATCATCCTCTGGATATAGCATTGTCGAACAACTGAAAAGAACGAATGCTCAAATCTTCATCTTTGAATTGCTCAAAATCTCTTTTGCTCATAAAGAGATCCTAGACAAAGCGTTACTCACAACTAATGTCCCAAAAGATTTAGATATCAATTGGTTTCAATCTATGGTGTGTCACCTGACTTCACCTCACTATCTTACTTTCTCTGAAGAAGATGACAACTCGCTGAATCACCCACATAACTAGCCATTGCACATTGAAGCTATGATCCATAAACACTAATTTAAACATGTTTTGATAGATGGAGGCACTGGGTTGAATAGTTGTACTTAGAATCTGCATACATAGCTGAGCTTTTTTTAAAATATCATTGATCTGGCTAAGAAAATAACAATCAAAGCTTATGATGAAGAAGAAAGAACCTCTAAATATCTGGTACTATTACCAATTAGGGTAGGACCTATAGAAAGGGATGTTATTTTCTAGGTGCTTGATCTTCCTCTGTCATACAACATCTTACTGGGCAGGCCATGGATTCATGAAATGAAGGCAGTTCCATCTACATATCATCAGTGCTTAAAATTTCCTTATAAGGGGTTGAAGTCAATATTCTTGCTGATACAAACCCCCCTGCAATGCATTGACAAAGAGTGCCGATACCTTTGTGCCTCATAATAGAGTAGCCTCTACAGCTAAAAGTTTAGAAACCTTGATGAAGGACTTAGAAAAGAAATTAAAAATCATAGATATTGGCATGGATGGATACAAGATAGAACCAGTACTTTCACTCATTTCTCTTCCTCCATCACCCAGACAATCAGGAAAGCCATGAGAGGATATGAAACTATAGACTTCCGCTCCAAATGTCATATATGACAGTCTCTTTGTACAATCCTCTACTTCCCTTACAGATGAAATAGAAGAGGATGTTGTTCTCAAATGACTTTTCAAAGAAGATAGTGAAAACAAAGAAGTAAGACATTGTGAGATTTCCCCGACACAGTATGGTCCAGGATATAAAATGATTCAACGCATGGGATATTCAGGTACTAGTCCTCTGGGAAAAAATCAAGAAGGTATTATTGAACCCATTTATCTACAAACAAGTTCTGCTATGACAAAGCTAGACTGGGATACAATCCAGGAAAGACATCAGACCAAAAACATGCTTCTAAGTCTAAGTGGAAGAAAAAGACATTGCCTTCACTATCACAAGAAGTAAACACTCAACAGACTCAAGAAGAGTATGAAAAAGAACAAAAAAAATATTAGCCAAGAGAGAGGAAACAGTTAGTACTCAAGTCCTAATGGTATCAGTTACAACATTACAAGGAATAGAAGTTCCAAAGGATATGAGAGAAGAGGTAGAAAGAATCAGAGAATTGTTTGCACCACTGAAAATTCCAATCACATACATTGGTAGACAACAAGTGGATGATTCAAAAACTGACTCGAATGAGTATGAATGGGGTCCAGACAATATCTCAGATACATCTAGTACATAAACTCCAGAAAATTCCAATGATATCATGAATGAAACTCAAGAACTGATACGCTTAAAGATACAAACAGAGATAGAAGAAATTAGACTAAAAAGACAGGCAGACAATGAATGAAAGCTAAAAGAAGGAAGGACACAAGAAAATTCTTTACCTACTATATCTCTCTCTAATAGGACAGAACAAATCAGGTATGACACTACAAAAGAAGAATTGGAAGCTACAAAAATAGAACCAATCATTAGTCCAGAAGAAGCAGAATGGAGTAGAGGACAAAAATTCATAGAACCATCAAGGTTATGTCAACAGGTATGTCAGATACAAGTGATAAATGAACCAAATCATGAAGGAAATTGCATCATCAAAGATGTAGGTGTTGACACTATACAAACATTCACTCAATCACTTGAAGAAGAGTCGAAAACTTCCTCTTATGACTCTGATGACTTCGACAATAGTCTTATTGATGATAATACCTATTCAGTATCAAACTCTGACTCCTTTATCATGGATGTTGAGAATCTGTCTACTGATCTTGTTACTGTCGAACCACGATATGTAGTCCAGTCTGGCATAGAAAACGGTGCCATGAGTAGGTCTATTGGATTCGGTCAACTAAATATTAACGTGTACTTCAATAATCATGTTGTAACTATTCCTGGTCTTGAGACATTTATGCAAGGTAGTCTTCTAGAACTTGACTTGTCAGTCCGAAGTTAAGGTAATAATATCGTGAACTCTCTCAAACCTGTCCAAACCTTATCTTTGGTACATCCTGAACTAATTGACTATAGTCTCCAAAACCAACCTATGAATGCACCTATCTTTGCCAATGATTATACGTTAGCCTACTACCTCAATGTAGATGAACCAATGTACTCTTCCACCAACGAACATAGTGAGAACATGACTGAAACAGATATCAAGTATCTTAGTCACAAAAATAAAAAGAAGAAAAATAAAAGATCTGATGGTAAAAACCACATTGTGGCGGTGTCAGAATCAAAAAGAGAAAAAATAAAGGATGTACCTAAGGGTGAAAACCTCTCTGAGGCACCTGAAGATGAAATACTTAATATACTGCCAAGTTATTTTCAGGAAAGGTCTTCTATATTGATTGAACCAACTCAACCAGTAAATATTGGGAGTCAAGAGATACCACACATCATTCACTTAGATCAATCACTATCGGCAAAAGAATTGAAAGATTTCACTAATCTCTTTTCAGAAAAGAAGTTCAATTTTGCATGGACATACTCTGATATGCCAGGCCTGGATCCTGATCTTATCATGCACCATCTTTCTATTACACTAGGAGTTAAACCAGTCAAGCACTGCTAGTCAAGGCTAAGCTAGAAAAACTACTAAAAGATGGATTTATCAGAGCTATAGACTATGCTGAATGGATTTCAAACATAGTAGTCGTATCAAAGACAGATAAATCTATTAGGGTTTGTACAGACTTTAGGGATCTCAATAAAGCATGTCTGAAAGATGATTTTCATTGCCTAATATTGATATGATAGTGGATATGACTACTGGAATAGTGGATATGACTGATGGATTCTTCAGTTATAATTAGATCAAAATAGCTCCTGGGGATCAAGAAAAGACAACTTTCATCTATTCATGGGGAACCTTCTATTGGAACGTCATGCCATTTGAGCTAAAGAACGCAGGAGCAACTTACCAAAGAGCAGTAACTACTATCTTTCATGATATGATGCATAAGAATATGGAAGATTATGTTGATGACACTTTAGTGAAGACTATGAAGAGATCCATACATATTCAAGAGCTAGGCCTTATACTAGATAGAATAGAAAAATTCAAGCTTCGGCTAAATCCTAAAAAGTGTGCATTTCGAGTGACATCTAGTAAACTACTTGGTTACATCATTTCAAAGAAAGGAATTGAGGTTGATCCTGAGAAGGTCCTAGCTATAATGGAAATTCTGCCTTCGAAGAACATCAGTCAAATGAGAAGTCTACATGGACATCTCTAGTCAATCAGACGCTTTAATTCTCAGCTGGCAGACAAAGCTCAACCTCTCACAAAAGTATTAAGGAAAGAGGTAATCTACAACTAGGATCAAGAATGTGAACAACACCTTCAACAAATCAAAGAATAATTGTCCAATCCACCAATAATGATGCCACCAATTCAGGGTAAACCATTGATCTTATACATATCAGCTACTGATTCATCATTGGGGGCACTTCTGGCACAACATGATGAAAATAAAAAAGAGAGAGCTATATATTACATCAGCAAAACATTGGTGTCTTATGAAATGAACTACACTATAACAGAAAAAGAATGCTTGGCATTAGTCTTTGCATCACAAAAATTGAGACACTACATGTTAGCACATTCCATCAAGCTAGTAGCTAAGATTGATCTGCTCAAATATCTTCTCAACAAAGAAACACTTACAAGAAGATTAGCTAAATGAGTCATGGTTCTTACAGAGTTTGATATTGAATATGTGGAATGCAAAGCCATCAAAGGAAAGGTAATTGTAGATCAACTTGTTGATGCTCCACTTGAAGACACTCAACCGCTGCATATAGAATTTCTAGATGAATCAATAATGCACCTTACTCAACAATAATGGAAAATGTTCTTTGATGGGTCTTTTACTCAACATGGTTCCGGTACTGGAATATTTTTTATTACTCCTCAAAAGTATTCAATCCCGAAGGCTTATAAGATTATTTTCCCTTGCACAAACAACATTGTTGAGTATAAAGCTTTTGTAAATGGGATCAAGTTGGCTATCGAATGGAAGGTTCTAGAATTACACATCTATGGAGATTCTTAGCTAATCATCAATCAAATCAATGATACATATCAGACTCGAGATGAGAAACTGATGCCTTATAAGAGGATGGTGGATGATCTCAAGAAATATTTTACTTTTGTATCATTCCAACAGATTCCCAGATCAGCAACCAAAGCAGCAGATGCTATGGCTACCTTAACATCTATACCAGAGTTACAAGAATCTAATTTTCGCTTTGAATTCCTGGTGGAAGAGTTAAATTACCCTGCCTATGATTCTCCTGAGTCCCAGATGGTTTTTTCTATTATTGGACATGACTCATCTCGCTACAACCATATTTACTCTTATCTACAAGACCAAATTGTCCCAAAAAATCTTACCCGTAATGAGAAAAGGAACCTAATCCGAAATGCTTCACGGTACGTCATCATCGCTAATGACTTATTTAGGCGAGGTTTGGATAGTACTCTACTTAGGTGTCTAGAAATTGAAGAGTCCCAACGTACATTATCGAAAGTCCATGAAGGTATTTGTGGATCTCATTTGAATGGTCTTACTTTAGCTCGAAAACTACTAAGGGCTGGCTAATACTGGCCAGACATGGAGAAAGACGCTATAAAATTTTCTAAAACTTGTGAGAAGTGTCAGCTACATGGGAATCTCATACATGCTCTAGCAAGGGATCTCATACCCTTCATTACACATTGGCCTTTTCAGCAATGGGCCTTTGATCTCATTGGTCAAATATATCCTACATCATCCAACAGACACAAGTTTATCATAACTGCCACTGAGTATTTCACTAAGTGGGTAGAAGCGGTTATGCTCATCAAAGCAACCGGTAAACAAGTAGCTTTGTTCATCCTTAACTATATCATCTTCAGGTATGGGATACCTTTATCCATCATGACTAACAATGGAGGACAATTCAAGAATAAAGATCTAGACCTCTGTGAGAAATTCAAAATTAAACAGCATTGGTCATCCATATATTACCCAAAAGGAAATGGACAAACTGAAGCATCTAACAAAAACCTGCTGACTATCTTACACAGAACAATGAACAAATCTGGGAGGGATTGGAATCTGTAGCTCAATCCTGCACTATGGGCTTAAAGAACAAGTATTAGAACACCTACTGGGGCAACACCTTTTTCTTTGGTGTATGGGTTCGAAGCAGTATTACCTATTGAAGTGGAAATGTCATCTCTAAGAGTTTCTTTGCATGGTCTTGTTAGTGATGGAGACTACAGAATATCTACAAGAACTTGAGTTGTTGGATGAACATCGGCAAGTGACATTTGATCATCTGAGAGTGTATCAAAAGAGAATGTCTAAAGGATATGACAAGAAGGTTCGACAATGATCATTTCAGGATGGTGACCTTGTTCTGAGAGAAAATCCTAAAAATCAATAGTTTCGAGACAACAAAGGAAAGTTTGAACCCAACTGGCTGGGTCCCTACATCGTTACTATAGTCTTTGGCTCTGGTGCCTATCATCTCTCAACATCGAAAGGAGAACAGCTTCGTGAACCGATTAACACCATCCACTTGAAAAATTTCTTCACTTAGCATTCTCTGCTCCAGCAACCTGTACAGCTAAAAAATGTCCTGAAAAAAATCCTAAAAAAAAAAGAATCTCTACCAAGCAAGTGAAAACCTAGCAAACAGGCACTTCTTGTACTCAAGTGCTCCATCTATCAATGCAACATTGGCATTTTCAACTTTCATGCATCTTTGATTTCGTTTGTACACATATTTTAGTCGCTTTTGTGACATCCTGGTTATTTTAGAACCCTCATGGCTTGAAACTGATCAATGTCCTAGTCTTAGGGTAATCAACTGAGCATATTTATGTGTCCTAAGAAGTATCAACCAAGCCATCATTTTGTCAGTGATACTCGGTTGTCCACTCCGAGTCAGTCACCTGTCTCCTAACTATTAAAGAGTTTTATCACTGAGTAAACAAGCAAAACAACATAATGGAAAACAATCACTAAACAGTTTGAGAAATGCATGCAAATTTTCTTTGTGTGTTGTCTTTTATATTGATTTTTTATTATTATTCCCTCTGAGTAACTCGAGGAAGTCTATGTTGACTAAGAGGAGCAAGGATTGGGTGCATAATATTTTCTTTGTTTTCTGCTTGTAGGAATGATTTTGATGATCTGGAAACATCTAATCACCTGGGTGTCTATGATAAGAGTCTTCACATCAAGGTGAAATCATCACACATACCTCGACTCCACTTATTTGTATGCTGCAGGGAGGTTGGCATCATTTCTTTGTCTATTTTGAGGGAATTTCTTTAAATGTGCAATCCAGGTCCATGCGTAATCTGTCCAAGGATATCAACGAAAAAAGGGTCATTGCGGACAAGATAATTAATATTGCACATGAAAAGGAAGGAACTCTAATCTGCCTGCTATATTTGTAAACACTCAGTGATGAATATTAAGCATTCCAAATCTAGTGACTAGTTTAAGTTGCATTCATTTTGCATTTTGTGCATTTTGAGTGATTTCTGCATGATAACAATGATCTCTTCATCTTTTGAATGAGAGTTTGAAGTATCATCATTTCTCAGCTAAGTGGTCTCTTTTTCATCATTTCTTTGATCGAGTACTTGTGTATTCAGATGTTAGTTGTATAAATACGCATCTTATATAGATTCACACGCTTATTTGCATTCATCTTATTGCATAGAAAAAAAAATTACACATTGCTCATTACTCATTTTCATCATTTATTTGCATATGAAAGAAACAAACACGAACATTCATATTCATTTGCATTGCATACATCTATACTAAAAAGATATGCATACATATAGAATAAAGCATATAGAAAAGTATCTCATAAATCGATTGACACAAGTACAATGAAATCAAATCAAGATCTTGTATATATAATCATCAATATCTTAGGGTACAAGTGATATAACTGTCATATACAATCTCCCATCAGAGCAAAATCGTATGGGCTACAAAAAATGGGGTATCTAACAAAATCTAAGAGCTATAAGAAATTTGTCTCTCTGCCTCTCCCTCATCGCCAGGTGGAGGAGGTGGAGCCTACTGACCGACATCCTATCTCGGTACCCAAGCTCCCTCCGATTGTGCCATATACTGGGAATAGGAAACAACCTGATGCTAAAGGAACTGCTATGCTATAAGCCGCAACGTAATAAGCTGCCCAACTAGTCTGGTGTAAGACCTCCTGTTGAAGAGTGTCTCGCTCTACTCTCATCTCTACAACTCGACAATCGTGCTCTGCTCTGAGCTCCACCAGCTAACGATCACGCTCAGCTCTGACCTTAGCTAACTGATGATCTGACTCCGCTCTGAGGTCCACTAGTTGTCGGTCTCGCTCTGTAAGTTGTGTCTGAGCCACTGTCAACTATGACTGCAGACCTGTTAATTGCGCTCTCATCGACCGTGCTGCATCAGCTGCTCCCTGCTCCCTCACAGGCTCTCCGCCTCCATCTCCACCTCCATCTCCACCTCCGGCTCCCCCTTGCTCATCTCTCCTCTACCTCACCTACCTGGGAGCTACTCGCTCCTCCTCTCCTCCATCCTCTGCCACCCTAGCTCCACTCAATCTAACACCAACAGCCCCTAGGGATCCACCCTCTCCTCTCTGTTGTTGTCTCCCCCCAATTGGTACCCTACTGCTGCTAGCACTAGGATCACCACCTACCTGCCTTAGAGCCTCTTCTTTCCCTCCCTACCTCTATCCCTGTCCCTATGCCTGTGCGAGGGCATCATCCTCAACCTCCTCTATCAGAGGTGTTTGCTCTGCTGGATCTGTGAATCTAGGGAATGGATGTTGCTGGAACCAATCCCTGTACTGGGGAAATACCCCTACATCTGCAATATCCTCTAGATAATCCCACCTAAGCCGCGACAACCCTATCAACTCCTGCATGCCCAAGGCATATGATAACCTAGGCCCCCATCCTCGCCTCTCCTCGTCTGCATAACGAGCATATGCAGTAAACTTTTGTGAGATCCCTTGAGGCCTACCATACTGCCTCATCACTCGAGTAACAACAAAGCACTCGATGACTGTCACGGATCTATCGATGAGAGGACGAGTCATGGATAGATCTCTACGCACAGCTCTCCAGTCATCCCAAGGCTCCAGACCCTCGTATAGTCTCCATGTAACAACTATCAAATCATCCAGCTGCCATCTCCAGTACTCTGTCTTGCCCAGATGGGGTTGAGTAATGTATCCACATTATCTATAAACAATTGGCTAATGTGGATCTCTGGCATCATCCACTATAGGTCTGCACACTGCAATGTGCTCCCAGGCCCATACGTGCAAAATCAAGACCCCTATTGCCATGCTTTTCCCCTTTGTATAGACAATCTCATGCATCTCATGATACATGTGCGCCAAAATACATGAACCCCTTCCTAATCTCTTAGGGTGATCCACAAGCCTCTGCAACATCCTAGCCCAGCCGCATAAGAAACCCTATTGTTCCCTGTCTGGCATAAGGAAACAACCGATAAATCCTGCTAAGACACAAGCCAATTGAAACTTCTCACTGTACCTGGTCATCATGTCATCCCAGTTGATATACCGTGTAAGGATGTCCTCATCGTGAAAAATCTACCTCAGAGCTAGTAAGCCAGGACGTTGTATTGAATCATAATCCACCTTATCCCTAGTGAATGGAATCCTAAGAATCCTATAAATATCCTCGGGAGTGATAGTCGTCTCCCCAACTGGAAAATGAAACATGTTATGCTCAGAATGGAATCTCTCAACAAGTGCAGTGAGCATCCCGTGATTCACACGAATATCAAGCATGTCAAGAAGATGAGTAAAACTGCACAAATCAATATGTGCCCTATCCACATCAGATAACTCACGAACTAGTCTCATAGTCGGTGGATAGACACATCTGAAAAGAACATGTGGTAGTCGAATCTGTAAGAATCAAACAACAAAGCATCAGAAAGTCCTTCACATTATGCTATAAGACAACTTAAACATCACACAAATCTAAATACATCAATTGCAAAATCAAAATTTCTCGTTTGTACCCTTAAAAATGCTCACTGTTTTTCATATGACATTTCAGAGTGTGGGCAGAAACTCGTATGAGTCAAGAATAGGTGCAGGATGACGAAAGACTCTGATACGATACAAAACAAGCCCTCGCACAACAAAATGATCTCTTTTACACACACTCGTATGATACAAGGGGGTCCTAAAATGACAAAACTAATGGATTTAAACGATAAAACATTTCAAAGCAGTTTGTCGTATGACACAAGATGTCGTCTTGCACGACAAAATGACAACGACCGACTTGAACATGACTAAAAATTCAAAAAATCAACAAAAAAATCAAAATTGATGACATAAACAGACATAAGATTAGTCACTCGTCGCTGGCTCGTAATTCGGCAGTCTATTATGACGTCTCTAGCGCTCAAATCGGTGCTCCTGGATCAAAATGACCATTTTTCTTCGCAGAAGGCTTTTTGAATTTTCAAACTTGGAGAGGTTAAAATGAATTGAAAATGACACTTTGACCCCTTGTATAGCCCAAAACCTATTTTTTCAACTTGCTCTTGTGGACATGAAAATTGTACCCTTAGCTAATTTTCCTGTCCTGATTCCATTTTTAGGATCGAAATTGAAATTCGAGCTCATTCTCCTAGTCAATTTCAATACAATTTGGACCACTTAGCACTTTTCATCCAATGCTCATTCTTTCTTCAAATTGAGCTCATTTTCTAATTAATCAACGCTAAATCTCAATTTTATTCTACATATCAACTTTGCGCTCAATTTCACATCAATCAATGTTGAATCTCAATTTATTTTGCAAATCAATTTGAGCTCAATTTCTCATTAATCAACACTACATCTTCACATATTCCTCTGACTCAATCTTTGTGCTCAAATCATTATCATCACCAACAATTGCTTAAAATCATGAACCCTCACTATTTTTTGATTTCACTCCTGAGGGGGCATACTCATGACCTTATGACCTCACATCTCCAAAGTCAAGAATTTTTTTTTCAATCTTCATCAAAAGTCGAGCAAAAATCTTTTCAACTAAAAAAAATCAAACAAATTATTATTGCTAAAGGGGCATCTCAGCTTCATCGCTTCATATCAAGTTGGGATTTCTCGATCATCTGAATCAAATCAATCACTAGGGGCATATCAGTTTCATTGCTTTAAATCAAGCTGATATTTGTCTTTATCTGAATCAGTCTCTTAATGTTAATCAATTTCATCGCTTTTCATCAAGCTGATTATTCATTTAAACTCAACCAAAATTTTAAAGAGTATCTTTGATCACACGCTCAATCTAAGCAGGTGTTCAGTTTCATCGCATCAAATCAAGCTGGACAATTTATCTTCACTCGTCGTGTCTTGATTCATCAAGTTCAAGATCGATTTTATCTTCACTCACTGTGTCTAGTTCAATCAAGTTCTAGATCAGTAAGATCTGCTTCTTGATCAATCAAGTTCAAGTTTGGTATCTTTGCTCTTCAGCGGTCCTAGTTCAATCAACTTCAGGATCAGTTTGTCTTTAATCAACTCTGTTAAGCTTCATCACTTCAAATCAAGCTAAACACCTCGCTCTTCATTTGGTTCGTGATCAATCAAGTTCAGAACTAGTATCTCCTAGACATCAACTATTCTTTGAACCAATGCGCTACTCGCACATTAATTCAAAGAGGGGCAAATGTAATACCCTAAAAATGGTCATCTAAACCATGGGTCCCTAATCTTGACAACATCACCAAGGTCCTAACCAAAGGCAATTAAATCAATCTTGAGCACAATTAATTAATTCTTCAATCATTAATGTCACATGGCAAGTGAATTATTCTATATTAATTAAATATTTATTTAATTAATTAAATCATTCCAAGAAAATCATTTTGATCAATTATCCTATTTATTTTATTAAATATCCTAGCATATTTAATTAATTAATAAATTTTTCATTTAATCATTAAAAAAGGAATTAATTTATCATAAAAGAGGAATTAATCACAAAGCAAGAGTTAAATTGAAAATGAAATAAAAGAATTGAATCGAGAGAAATCAAACTTGAGATATTATTTCTTTCTTCTAAATTGAAATAACTTGGAATTAGAAAAGCAATTAAATTGAATTATTAATCATTCTCTAAAATTGGAACTCAAAGCTTTTGAGAAAAAGAAGTTCAGTTGCATTGAAAATACTCTTTTCTTGAATAAATCAAAGAACTGCATGGAATCACCTATTTTTATCACAAGTGCATGGAATTAATTAATTCTTATCACCAATGCAACTCGAACTTATAATCTAAATGCATTTCAATTAAACTATAATTGGAATCTATCTCAAGGTTAATTGAATCTGATTTCTCAATTATTCCAATTATCCTAAATTGTGCTTTTTCTTGATCTCTCTTTTGATTCTCTATAAATTCATCCTTCATCTCTCATTCAAAACACCTTGGAGATTTATTATTATTATACAGTTTTTGCTTTGGAGTCATTGAAGATATTGTGCTTTCTTTTTGAGATTATTGCATCTTAGTTTAATTTCTTTTTGCATATTTAATGATTGCTTGAATTCATATAGCTTAGTATTCATCCATCTAGCATAATATTGCATCCATTTAGCTTAATCTCATGCTCATATAGATTAAATCCTTTGTCTTGGTGTAGTCTAGTCACTGGTATTGCTTATACAAATATGAGAGCAATCTTATACTCGCATCTTTTAGAAGGCAATTATTCGATTTGTTATGGTTTTATTATTCATGTTTATATCTGTCTAACCATACATGTAATGACTTAATTGAAGTGTTGTGTCTTGCAGCTTACAAACTTATTTCACTTTTTCACACACACACTTGGCAAAAGTTTCAAGACTTGTATGGTCAAGTTGATGAGATTAGGGGATATCAGATTGATAGTGATCTCGCGATGTTAGATCCCAAGAACTTTGATACTATACAAGATTATGTCACTAAGGCAAAAGAGTTGAGGGCACAACTCAAGGATTGTGACATTGATAAGAAGGATACTGAATTGATCTTCAAATTGATGGGAAAACTTCCACTAGAATATGCAGCATTTGTTTCTAGTTTCCAAACCCATAGGATGACAATGGGTTCAAGCTACACAATGCCCACATTTGATGCTTTCACCAAAATGTTGATAATGGAACAAACTAGGTTGATAAGAATGGGAATTATTAAGACTTCTAAATCTCAAGCATTAGTGGCAAATCAAGCGAACAAAGGAAATCAAGGAAAGGACAACTCAAACAAGAAGAAATGGCAATCAAAGCCTAAGGACAAAGCACCACCTTCTCCACAACAAGGAGATTCATCCTCTTCCAAGAGGGAAAATTTACCAAAGAGGGAGAGACCTACTCGTTCTTATTATAAAAAGTTTTGTCATGAGGAGCGTTGTTGCCATTCTAAGAAGATTGATGAGCTCACACACATCCTCAAAAAGAACAACATTGATTTGCCTAATGTCTACAAGAAGGATGATTCATCAACTCCCACTTCCTCACAATCAAAAGGAAAAGGGAAAGCATTCATGGCTTCTACAAGTGGGAAGACTCACTTTTTGGGGACAAGAAAAGGAAAAGCTCTTTGTGCTACTACAAGTCATGATTCAGGGAGACGGCTTCTAGATTCAGGGGCTTCTCATCATATGGCATCTTCATAGTCTATGTTCTCTACATTTGAGCCTTGCACCATGCCGCATATTTTGATGGGAAATCATACATACATGGATGTGATTGGGAAAGGATCTATTACCATTGGGGATAACTCCTTCAATGATGTGTTGTGTGTATTCCATTTGAAAAACAATCTCATTTCCATCTATCAAATCACACATGGAGCAAATAAGAGAATTGTGGAGTTCACAATTGAGTCAGTTTTCATTAGAGAATTGGAGACTAGAGCTATCATTGCGACTGGGTTGGTTGATCATGCATCTTGGTTATACTCCTTTTCAGATTTTGTTGATGAGGATCATTTCACATATGATGATTCTACACATGATGACAACACTTCTTGTGATGATTCAAATTTTGAGGAGAACTTTGGGTACTTGAACTTGGGGATTCTCACATGTGACCCCATTCTTGAGCCTTGTGTTTCATCTACTCCTATTGATATCACATCACCTCTTGCACTTGATGATGCAGATAGTGCGAAAGTTTTTCCTTCATGTGATTCATTGCAGAAGGATATTCATTGTCTTCCAGCTTCAGTTTCTTGGGATGATTACTTGACAGACATTGCAGGTTTGTTTGTGGAATCCTACATTGCAGATTTTGGAGACATCATTGATGATATTCATCTTCTCTTTGATGAAGATGATCCTTCTTCAATTGTTATGAGGGAACACTCTGACCCTATTGTTCATTCTCTACATGATCATTCTTTCGAGGTCGACATGATTGTGGATACTTATGTACAACAGTTGGAGGAGGTCTCTTTATCTTTTGAGGAGACATGTGAGTCTTTAGGACATGTTCGACATTCATCTCCACTAGATCTCGAAGTGCCTTTTTTAGCAGTGTGGAGAAGTTTACCACCTTTGGAGGGGGTATCTTTCAGCATCGACATGGGGACACTTGAGCAGTGTTCAGAGATTCCATTCATCATGAGTTTTTTCCATACATCTTCCTTTCATGATTGGGGAGGCTTCATGGATACACCTTTCATTTTGTTTCTTCCTAAAGGGAGGAATGTTGTTCGACGTTCGTGGAGTAGTTTCTTCATACATCATTGATCTTCTCTCATTGGTGCAGATTCTTCATTGAGGGGGGGGTTCCTAGCTATACTTCTTCTCTCATATGGGGGGGACTTTTTCCTCACATGGGCTTTTGTTCCTCACATACTTCTATGAGAGTTCTCTTTGTTACTGCGTCATTTATTCCTCATGGCAAGAGTGGGTCATCTTTTCTTTTTTATGTTGGAGTCCTAATTCATGCTATATTGCCTTGGTTCAAGTCTCCAATGTGTCTTCAAACCCTTTTTCTAGTCATTTAAGTCAAATTTAGACAATTGATTGAACTCTGTGAACATGTCGAACCGTTTTGAACTGGGTTCAACAGGTTCATTTAGGTTCCATAGGTTCCAAGGTGTTCAGGAAAAAGTTTTTCGTACTAACATTTTTTCTAAGTGTTTTGCAGCGGCTCTTCCAAAAGTCTTTCCTATTCGGTGATATAGCATTTGTGTTGAACTTATTGAACTAAGTTTAAAGGGTTCAAATATGATCAACGTGTTCAACACAGCAAGTGGTCAACAGTTTGACGCGGCGTACATCTTGAACTACTTGAACACTCAAGAAGTCAGTTCAAAATGTTCATATGGGTTCAATATTGGTGGGTCCTGTGGTTTCTAATGTTTTGAGAAGTACATTACTGACTCCCAAAATTTATGTGATGAAATATAGAGCCTTATTTCTGAAATTCAAAACTAGCTTGTGTCGTGGGAGAAAGAAGAGCACAAATGGCAGAATGTCCTGCCTCTATTTGCCAAAATAGAAGGATATGGGGCTACCAGGTTTCTGATAGAACATTCAATTAAGTTGGTGGCCGATGAATGTCAGCTTTTCGTGCTGAAGAAAACTATAATGCGGCGAGTGCTTACCTTCTAGTCGGTGATTACGGATGCAAGGACCTCTGTCTATGAACTCCAGGATCTACAAAGTAGTATAGTCAAGGATAATAAGGTGGTTAATCCCGATCATGACTGGGAGTTAGGAATCTGCGGCTCAAGCACACAGGAAGAAATCAAATCTTTCCGGTTGAACATGGAGAAGATCAGAGCCAAGGGTAGCTTCATGCCGGAAGATATAACCAAGGTGGCTAGGATTGAATCTATGATTTTCATTAGGAATGATCAGCTACTGAAACACTCAGAGAAGATGGTGCAACATAGGTGGAATAAAGAGGTGGCAAAGGCGAAACTCAATGCAATGAAAGTCCCGAGCCAATCTATTGTTCAAGAACTTACAACTGCTCATGACGCCCATGAAGACGGAGAAGATGATAATGATGGAATATGACATAATGCATCAATTTAGGACTAGTTTCCTTTATTTTTAAAAAATTTCTCATAGTTATGCAAAGACTTCGGGACATCTGTCCCAAAATACTTCTTGTTGGTTTCGTAACTGTTTTACTGGGGAGTGGTCGAGTTTTCAGGGAGACCTCCCCCATTTAGACTATAAATTAAGTAAAACAGATGGTAGAAGGGTTAGATTTTAGTAACTAATTTTGTGAGCTTCGACTCAAGTTTTTTGCTTTGGCATTTTTCTGTTTTTAATCAAAGGAAGAATCAGATGGTTGGGACCTGTTATTGAAAAAGATTGGCAGATGTATTTTTGTGTAATTGTTGCATAAGGATATATATATGAAATCTGATCATATTGTTTTTGGGGAGAAGGAAAATCTATGTATTTTGAATCCGAATAGATAACATGTCTTTGCATATGTTCATCTGATCAAGTAACAGTAATTGTTCATTCCATTACAGTATTTCATTATTTCTCTAATGTTCTTTCCTTTGAATGTGTTGTTTACTTTAGAAAAGATTCATGATTGAGGGCAGATTTATCTTTCCTTAAATCTGTTCGTCTTTTATTAGTTTGTGTGGAAAAAGTATATTGAACTTTGTTTCAGTTGTTGTAGTTACATGCATTGAAAAATTAAGGAAAAGAAGCTTTCATTGTATGTGAGATATGTGAAAAATTTCAGCCTTTCATCCAAGAATGAAATAGGCAGCCTTACACACTTTCGGGTTAAAAGCTTTCATTCAGATATAAAAAAAAAGGAAAAAAAAAACACATTCCATGAAAAATTAAGATAGGGAGTTGTACCTATGCAAAAATTCAGAGGGAAGTGATTTGAACAACACTTACCCAACTGTTCAGTGAATCATTTGTTCTTATAATAAGGTAACAAAGTTTAAGATTAATCTTTTAAAAACAAAGAGCAAATTTGTTCACTAACAGATTTTTGGCAACTCTACTGGGGAAGCGAAACAAAAAGAAAACCAATTTTTCAGTAGACCAGTATGTCATAGACGTAACAAAAGTGAGCCCAAATTGGCAAAATTGCTCCGAGTTCAGGAAGACTGTTGAGATTGAGTCTCATTTGAAGTAGTTTAGTTTTCCTATGAGTAATCACCCTGGATTCTCATCCATATACTAGAAAACAAAGAAGAGAAGGAGTAGTTGATAACTGTTTTGAAGAATTGCAAAATCTGTCATTTGTCCCAAGTTTTACCCCTAAAAGGAAGGCCAAAAGCAGACCTTCTTCTCCTGTCAGAGTTACCCCTATATCTTCTTCTTCCCCTTGGCAAGCACTAACACTTACTAGAATTCAAGCCCCTCCTCTTGTGACCATTCATCCAGTGTTCATTATGGCTCAACCCTGGGGTGCGGCTGTTGGCCCTCTTGCTCTCGCAGCCCATAATCCACTACCAAAAGGAGCAAAGGATGTTTTACCCAAATATAAAGGTGACGGGAAAGTTTCAGTTGAAGAGCATTTGAATTATTTTAATTTAGCAACTGGAATCCTAGCAGTCCAATATGAGGACGTGGCTGTTAGGATTTTTGTCCAAACTCTCATTGAAGGGGCAGTAGAATGGTTTAGTCAGCTGCAAGTAGGATCCATTACTGACTGGAAAATGATGAAAACCGCTTTTGAAAAAAGATTCAAAAGCGCAGATGATCAACATATGTTACTGGCTCAACTCACATAGATGAAGAAGGAAATTCATGAGCCGATAAGGGATTATGTAGCAAGATATAATAAGATTATTCACAGAATTCCTCAAGCCAAAAGACCAACTGCAGATAATCAGCGATGTTTCTTCGTAAATTCCATGCCACCTGACGTAGGATTTCACCTTAGAAGAAGTAGGCCGGCTGATCTAGAGACTGCACAAAATGAGGCTATACAACTTGAAGATGATCTGATAACAGCTCGCAAGTGGAGGAAAGATATACAAACTCCTCAGGGACAATCTCAGGCTTCTACATCATCTACTGATCTAGTTGTTCAGCGGCTTGTCAATGATATGATTTCTTTAAAGAGGTAGATACCTAAGCCTGGAAACTCTTATCCACAACCTTATCAGGATATAAGCAAGAGAACTTCAAATCAGTATAACTATGGACGACCGTTGCAACTTCCTGCAGTTCCACAAAGATTACAGATAGAGGCACCTCCTGACAAAGGTGTCATGTGTTCATTTCATCTTACCACTGATCATGATGGGGTTTCATGTCCCGATATGATAAGACACGTTCAGATGCAAAACACAAAGGATGAATTAGGAGAGTTCACTGAAGCAGAAATAATTCAAGAGGTACCTGGCGACTCTGGAACATTCTACCTCGAGTATGAGTTAGATTCAGAAAAAGGTAGTAATATTTTGGCGACTCTTGAAGGTTCTTCATGTGCGATTCTAATAAGGAATCAATGAGCCTCCCAGCCTTCTTCCTTTGTGGACCCTTCTGGAAGCAATTTCAAAGGCAAAGATCTCCCAGGTAATAGTTTTTCAAAGGTTCCTGAAGTTAAGATTTTGCAAAGGAACCATGAAGATCATAAGAGCCCTTCCTCTTCTTCCTCCTTTGATATCATCGAGTTCTGTAAGGCCTCTATCATTCAACTTCCTACCACTGAGTATTTAAAGCTTAACCCAAAAGAGTTGGATAAACTGGTCAAATACGTTAAAGGAGATTCCTTTTCGGAGTCCCAAGTACATGGGTGTATGGAAAATAGAGATTTAGCTACTGCAGAAGGGTCTTCATCTATCCCCTGCTCATTAGCTAATCTGGCAGATCCCTATGCTTTTCATGATACAAAGTCTGGGCTTGAGGTTGAGATTCTGAAACCTGAACCTTTCTATATTTCCCTTCTCCTGAATGGCCAGAAGTTAAGTAATTGCATAATTGATTCAGGGGCTTCAGACAATATAATGCCTTCTCCTGTGGCTAAATCTCTAGGTTTGACCCTCACTAAAACGTTTGGGAGATGTTTTTCAATGGATGGAAAATAGGTTCCTCTTATTGGTCAGGTAAAGGACGTTCAAGCAATGCTGGCAGCATGCCCAAACAAAAGAGTAAGATTAACTATACTGGTTACTGATATTCCGGCGAGTTACGGAATGCTTCTGAGTAGGACGTTTTGCAAAGATCTTGGAGGCGAAATCAAAATGGACTGGTCTGAAGCCATCATTCCCCTTGGAAATCAGAAAATTAAGCTTGAACCTGAGCCCAAAAATAAGTACACTATTTTTCCCTTAGATAACCCCAAAGCCCAGATTTTGTTTCAGGAGTGTGAGTTTGGAAACTATCTTGTTCTTGCACCTAGTGAAAAGAAAACGGACGAGGCAGTTGATGAACTTGACGGGCTATGGTAGATGGAGTTTGATGGAAGCTGCGCTAACTCCGGTTCCGGAGCAAGGGTGGTTTTGCTGTCACCAACTAGTAATATTTTCCCCTTTTCCTTCAAGTTGGATTTTAAGAACACTAATAATACTGTTGAATATGAGGCACTATTATTAGGATTAAGTGAGGCTAAATGTAAAGGAATCAAGTTGCTTAAAGTTAAAGGTGATGCAGAGTTAATCGTTAAGCAGGTGAGAAATGTCTATATAGTTAAGAATGACAGGTTGAGGCATTACAGGAATAGAGTTTGGGATGAGTTAGAATTCTTTGATGCCTTCTCGATTGAAGCAATTCCGAAGGAGCAAAATAGTAGGGCAGATTCATTGATCGTGTCAGCTTCACTTTTATTGCCACATCCGGATTTTAAAGATAACTCATATAGGATTGAAATGATCTATAGGCCCAGTGTTCTCGATAATGTAGATCATTGGCAGATTTTTGATGCGAATGCATAGATCAAATATTTCCTAGAATGTGTTCAGTCATTTTCTCAGTCATATTTTGAAGGCTCTGAGAATGTTTGCAAAGAGTTTAGTCTAGACCGAGAGGTAGATCCTACAAATAGCTTTATTCAGCTCAAAGGTAACAAAATTCCAAAGGGGTTAGTGACACTGGAGAGATTTTTCACCAAAGATGATGCATTCATAGGTAACAAAGTTTCCAAGGATGACAGGAAAAAAAATTGTGAGAAAATAAATTTGGGAGATGAATCTGATCCAAAAGAAGTGACAATCGGCAAGTGTTGTTCTGTGGAGGAAAAGAGAGCACTTGGCACACTGCTTAAGGAATACATTGATGTTTTTGCTTGGTCTTATGACGGCCTGAAGGAGTTTAGAAATGGACATTTTCAACATCAGATTCTGTTGAAGCCAGGCTCCTCTCCTTTTAGGCAAAAATTGAGGAATTTTAACCCCATCATGGCGGATGCAATTTCTAAGGAAGTTGAAAAAATGCTTAGGGTCTGAATCATATATCCAATCCACCATTCCACCTGGGTAGCTAACATTGTGCCCATAAGAAAGAAAAATGGGGAAATTTGTATCTATGTTGATTTTCAAAATTTGAATCAAGCGAGCCTGAAGGACAACTATGCTTTACCAAATATGAATCACATTTTGCAGACAATGTCCGGGTCACAGATGATGTCGATGTTGGATGGTTTTTCTGGTTACAACCAGATTACTGTAGCAAAGCATGAGCAGCACAAGACATCATTCATCACTCCATGGGGAACATTCGCATACAACCGCATGCCTTTTGGTTTAATAAATGTTGGAGCCACTTTTCAAAGGGCTATGGATTCCTCTTTCAAGTATTTCCAAGATAGAATAATTGTAGTTTATCTGGATAACCTCGCGGTGTTTTCAAAAAAAAAGATAGATCATTTTTGGGATTTGAGTGCAGTATTGCAGTGTTGTCGTGAGCACGGGATTTCTTTGAATCCTAAGAAATCAGTTTTTTGCGTCAAGGAGGGCAAATTGTTAGGACATATTGTCTTGAAAGAGGGAGTCAGGATTGATCCCGAGAGAGTTAATGCAATTCAACATCCTCTAGCCGGACTGGAGTAAGATCATTCTTTGGTCAAGTGAATTTCTTAAGAAGATTTGTTCCAGAATTAGCTGAGACCACAAAACACATTGTTGGCTTGCTAAGTGAGCAACATCCTTTCAAGTGGACTGAAGAGGCCAAAAATGATTTTGAAAGAATTAAGGGATCAGTTGCAAATGCGCCCACTCTTGTTAATCCAAATTTCACAAAGGATTTCATTTTGTATTGTTATGCATCAAACCATACTATGTCTGGGATTCTGTTACAATTGGATGAAAATGGGGCTGAATTGCCCATAGCGTTCATGAGTACTCCACTCAAGAAGCATGAGCTTAAGTATTCACCTATGGAGAAGCATGCCTATACTGTTGTAAAGGCCGTGAAACAGTTTCGATACTATATTCTGCATTCTCACTCTGTAGTTTTTGTTCTAGATTCAACGGTTAAAAGCATTTTGACTCAGCAGGAGGTTGGACTAAATAAGAGAGCAACTTGGGTGACGAAAATCCAGGAGTATGACTTAGAAATTCACCCTATGAGGACAATTAAAGGGTAGGGCTTATGCAAGTTGATAGCGGAAAATGAGGTTGAAACTGAAGCTGAGTTACCATTAACTCTTTTTGTTGCGTTGCAGGATACTTGGTTCTTTGATGTGGCCTATTACTTAACTTATGGTAGCTGCCCAAACCATCTGTCGGCTAAAGAACAAAGGAATTTAAAGCTAAAAGCTGCAAAGTATGTAATTTGGCAGGATGTTTTATACAAAAAGGGTTTAGATGGAACATATCTAAGGTGTGTAGATAAACCTCAACAGCAAAAGCTCCTGGAGGCCTATCATGGAGAGGTTTGTGGGGGACACTTTTCATCATCTGTTACTGCTTTCAAAATTCTGAGGAATTATTTTTATTGGCCCGGCATGTTTCAGGATGCCTATATTCATGTTAAGGAGTGTGAGAAATGTCAATTGTTTTCTGGAAAGCCACATTTGGCAGCCCTGCCTCTAAGGCATGTAGTGATAGATGAACCTTTCAAGCAATGGGGCATTGATTTCATAGGCCCAATAAACCCTCATTCTAGTGCGGGTCACGTGTATATTTTGACAGCGACTGACTACTTTACTAAGTGGGTAGAAGCCATTCCCACCAAAAAGGTGAACTCAGAGATTGTGTGCAGTTTTCTCAAGGATTACATCCTAGTTCGTTTTGGGGTACCCCAGAAAATTGTGACAGATAATGCATCATATTTCTCCTCCGAAGAGTTGACTATGTTTTGCTATGATCATTAGATTTCCCTCTCGCATTCTTCTGATTATTTCCCACAGGGCAATGGATTCGCGGAATCTAGCAACAAGAATTTGATAACCATCATGAAGAAGTTAGTTGATGAGAGTGCTCGGAATTGGCATAAGAAGATATATGAGGCTTTGTGGGCGGACAGAACCACACCCAAGAGGTCCATTGGAATGGCACCTTTTGAACTTGTGTATGGTGTAGGAGCGAAACTTTCTTTGCCACTGGAGTTATCAGCAACCAAGCTGCAGACAGTAGTTGAAGATTCCTTCTTTCAAAATGCTTTGGAGAAAAGAATTATGTATCTGAAAAAGTTAGAAGAAGAGAGAGAATTGCTGGTGGATAGAATTTCAGAACATCAGAGCCGAGTGAAGAGGATTTTTGACATGCGAGCTCGACCAAGAGGTTTCCTAGTAGGAGATGAGGTGTTGCTATGGGACAAAAGGAGAGAGTCCAAAGGTGCTCACGACAAGTTTGATTCATTGTGGAAAGGCCCTTTCAAAATCTGTGAAGCAGTAGGACAAAATGCATTCAGACTCAGCTACGCTAACGGAACAATCATGCCTCATACCTAAAACGGGCAAGATCTTAAGCTCTATAAATTGTAAATCCTGTGATTGAGATGTTTGTACATAGTAGTCTAGGTGTTTTTGGTTGTGGCCCCTAATCCTTTCCCCTTTCGTTTTCTGTTCTGCGAAACCAAAGTCTGTGAGTTCTTTGCATTTTCCTTTGAAAAATACAATCCCCAGTCAGAGCCAATGTTACCGCGTCATTTATTCCTCATGGCAAGAGTGGGTCATCTTTTCTTTTTTATGTTGGAGTCCTAATTCGTGCTATATTACCTTGGTTCAAGTCTCCAATGCATCTTCAAACCCTTTTTCTAGTCATTTAAGTCAAGTTCAGACAATTGATTGAACTCTGTGAACACGTCGAACCGTTTTGAACTGGGTTCAACAGGTTCATTTAGGTTCCATAGGTTCCAAGGTGTTCAAGAAAAAAAAAATTTGTACTAACATTTTCTCTAAGTGTTTTGCAGCGGCTCTTCCAAAAGTCTTTCCTGTTCGGTGATATAGCATTCATGTTGAACTTATTGAACTAAGTTCAAAGGGTTCAAATATGTTCAACGTGTTCAACACAGCAAGTGGTCAATAGTTTGGTGCGGCGTACATCTTGAACTACTTGAACACTCAAGAAGTCAATTCAAGATGTTCATATGCGTTCAATATTGGTGGGTCCCATGGTTTCTAATGTTTTGAGAAGTACATTATTGACTCCTGAAAATTATGTGATGAAATACAGAGCCTTATTTCTGAAATTCAAAACCAGCTTGTGTCATGGGAGAAAGAAGAGCACAAATGGCAGAATGTCCTGCCTCTGTTTGCCAAAATAGAAGGATATGGGGCTACCAGGTTTCTGACAGAACATTCAATTAAGCTAGTGGCCGATGAATGTCAGCTTTTCGTGCTGAAGAAAACTATAATGTGGTGAGTGCTTACCTTCCAGTCGGTGATTACGGATGCAAGGGCATCTGTCTATGAACTCCAGGATCTACAAAGTAGTATAGTCAAGGATAATAAGGTGGTTAATCCCAATCATGACTGGGAGTTAGGAATCTGCGGCTCAAGCACATAGGAAGCAATCAAATCTTTCTAGTTGAACATGGAGAAGATCAGAGCCAAGGGTAGCTTCACGCTGGAAGATATAACCAAGGTGGCTAGGATTGAATCTATGATTTTCATTGGGAATGATCAATTGCTGAAACACTCAGAGAAGATGGTGCAACATAGGTGGAATAAAGAGGTGGCAAAGGCGAAACTCAATGCAATGAAAGTCCCGAGCCAATCCATTGTTCAAGAACTTACAACTGCTCATGACGCCCGCGAAGACGGAGAAGATGATAATGATGGAATATGACATAATGCATCAATTTAGGACTAGTTTCCTTTATTTTAAAAAAAAATCTCATAGTTATGCAAAGACTTCGGGACATCTGTCCCAAAATACTTCTTGTTGGTTTCGTAACTGTTTTACCAGGGAGTGGTCAAGTTTTCAGGGAGACCTCCCCCGTTTAGACTATAAATTAAGTAAAACAGATGGTAGAAGGGTTAGATTTTAATAACTAATTTTGTGAGCTTCGACTCAAGTTTTTTGCTTTGGCATTTTTCTGTTTTTAATCAAAGGAAGAATCAGATGGTTGGGACCTGTTATTGAAAAACATTGGCAGATGTATTGTCACGAACCCTATTTTTCCATAATTATTTAATTAGGAAAATAATGTGAAATGAAAATAGAACTGATAATGAAATAAGAAAGGATATCGAATGTACTGATATGATTTATGTACAATTGAATGATCAGTAATAATTTTTATTGTAAATTGGGATTGTCATTGCTAATGAGCAATTGAGTGCAAAGTGAATGCAAGAACAGGTGAACAATGATGAAGGCGAGAACATGGTTCAGGTAGAGTTGCCTTAGCTCTTGTATTTTGTTAGGATAGATGGAATCTTTCACACACCACATTAGGATTTAAAATTTGCATCTTGAAAGTGTGGATGATTTAAATGATCTTATTGAGTGTTTGTTTAAACTGAAATGATGAAATTTGAATGAATAGTAGATTGATTTAAATGTTTATATAGGTGCATTAATTGCATGATGTGAGTAGTGTTTGAAATAAACATAAGTTCTCTAAGTAATTGTGAAATAGTATGTTTTATGGTTAAAAGAGATAAATGTGTAGATGATTCGAAAAAGAATATCGACCCTAGGTTTTTAGGTCTTTCTTGTTCAGATAAGTATAAATGTATGAAAATTGTACTTACAAGTTTAATCTTGTAAAAAATGAATAATAGTCCAATATATACATATGAGAAATTTATTCAATTATGTACATATATCAATAACCTATTATCGTGAAGTTTGACTTCGTCAAATTTCTTTTGTCGATTCATTCGAAATTTGTCTAAATAATAATAATCTCATCTATTTGTAAAAATTGAATAATGTATAATATTTATGGGATTAAAAATCCGATATATATATATTTCCTTATCAAAGAAAGGGTTAATTAAAAACGTCTAATGTTTTATATTAATAAAAAAAAAAGACTCATTATAAATAAATTATAAAATAAACCATATTACATATTCCTTTATTAAACATGTTAATAAAACATACCGTATTGTAATATATATTAAACATATTAATGAAAGGTGGTGGGTTATAAAGGAGGTCAACTGTTTAAAACAAATGCAAGAGCCGCCTTGGTCAGTGTTTTAACAAACTCCTCCACCCACGGTGGCCGACTTGGTCAGTGTAGACTCCTCCACCATGATAGCCGTATTGGACGTAGAACCCCCTCCACCCTCGGTGATTGCTAGCAAAGTTTTAAATGCAAGGTAGTCTTCCTCCACGCATGGTAGTCTCCTCCATCCTCGGTGGCTGCTAACAGAGCTTTAAACACAGGTTAACGTGGAGGCAAGGTTGTTTAGAAGGCGTAGTTTAAGGAGAGACCACCGCCTACCACCACTTCCACTATCAAACATAAAGCAACGTGTAAACCAATCTCCACGTTGCATAAAACCCTCCTCGCAAATGCTAAAACAAACTCCACGTTGCAGGTCGAATGTGGTGGGAGGTAAATTAAGTAAGAGGTAAATTAAGTAAGTTGTTTTAAAAAGGATACACGTCGATTACCATTCCTCCTCCCTTTTTATTATGCTGCAAACCATGAACTGGTCCTATTAAAGGATACTCCACGTGCAGATAGAAAACGGTTTATAACCCAGAGGATAGCAAAAAACTTAGCAGAAAATTTGAATAAATAGACATAGGCACACTCTCACATTAACAATCTTTTCTCACACGACACGAGATTAGAAGAGCAAATTTCTTGAAGGGAGAGTAAGAATAGCTCGATAGAGAGTTAGAATAGATTGATAGAGAGTTAGAATAGATTGATAGAGAGTAAGAATAGTTTGATAGAAGGGAGATGGAAGGGGAAAAAGAAGAAGATGCAATCGAGGATTAGAGAATGGGATGAAGAAGAGAAAAGTAGTGAGATTTAGAATAGTTTTCAATCGAATCGTAAAAGATCAATCATGATCATCTCAGATTTAGAGTCGAATTTCAGAGTAAAGTTTAGAAATAAAAGATAGAAAGGAAGGATAGAGTTAATGGAGGAATCAACAGATGGAGAGCATCAAAGAGGTTGTGCACCATCTTGAAAGAAAGAAGGCAAATGTGAAGAAGGAAGCAAATCCATCACCTCAAGCCAGTAACAAGAGCATAAGGAGGTAGGATCTACCTTAATTCTTTGGTCATTATGCAAGGATAGTAAGTGAGTCATGAAGTTATATAATGTTTATTAGAATGAAGTTTGATTGAGTCAAGCCATGATTAGAACAAAATCGTTTGAACTCGCTTTTGGATAGTCTTATGGAGAAATGTATGATGAGGTATATATGATAAATAACTAAGAACACGTATGGAAGATGTTAAAAAGTAGTAGGAATTGCATATAGGTTGCCTTACATACTCTCTAAAGGATGATCTAGTTTTAGGCCTATGCAATATACTAATGGAAGAGTTAGAGTCGAAAAAGGAATCGTTGTTAATTGTTCAAAAATTACGTTCATGTAAATAGAGATACAATGGTGAAATAATTTCTCAAAGGTTGTAGATAAACTTAGTAAAACTCTCATAAATGAGATTATCCAATCCTCTAAGAATAAGTAAGAGGTTAGAGAGAGAAACTATGAGATTGAACCACAAAGAAGATAAAATAATAGGATAACAACTAATTAAATAATGAAGTTATTTTGATATCACAGGGAAAGACTTACACTTTGGAATTTTGCATGAAAAGTAAAGATGGTTATCAAGTGCCTCATTTGAAAAGCCTTATAGATAGGCGTTTTATGAACTTGTATCATATTAGATTGTCATTATGGCAAATTAGTGAAGTCGGTGTGTTAAGTTTAAAATCATGAAAGGTCACGTATTAGTATTAAACTAAATATGAGGTTTTGAGAAAAGCGGTAAATGAACCACGACACTTGGAAAGATAGAGAGAGTTTAGATGAGATAAACTTAGAATTCTAAACCCTAAGAAATGGAATGCATGTTAATGAGTATGCTATGTTTTGATAATTGAATAAAAGAATGTGTACTCATTTTATTCAATTTTATATGTAAGATACATACATATGTTACACCTTCTTAATAATTTTAATCTTGTCTTTAAATTGCTTGAAAGATAGAAGGGAAAGATTGTCTTCTTTTAGATGTATATTTGATTATCCATAAAAGATTGTTTCCTATCAGATAGGATTGGATTTAAATTAAAGATTTATTTCTATTCAAACAAAAGATTGTCTTCTTAGCATAGTATTTTTATCTTGCAAGAAATAGGAAGCTAGAAACAAAAGGTGAAAGATTGTCTTCTGTATGAATTTATGTGAACAAAGCTAGATAGACTTGTGCTTGTGGAAAGTTACCTTCCAGGACGGGTGCCGAATGTGGATTATAGAGAGTATAGTTGCTTTTCCAACTATCTATTTTTGCTGTGCATGGCATTATACTCGGTCGAGTAATCAAATTGAATTAACCATTGAAATAATGGAATTCTTTTATTTTATCCTCTCTACCATATCCTAGATTGATAATGAATGCTTGTTTCCTAAAAGAATTAGAAAAATGAAAATGCTTGTATCATCTAGGCACGCACTAGATTCCATCTTGCCTTTCGAATTACTTTTGCTAAGCAATTCGTGCAAGGTCGGGTATTCTTGATTGACCAAGAATTATGGGGAAGCGTAAGCTTCAAGGTTGGGTGGAAAAAGCACCTGAATCTTGTTCTCGTCTTCATGCTAAAGATTGCATTGGTGACAGCTTGGGTTGCAGATCAACGGATGCATCTCACCCTTTACTTTGTATTATTTTGTTATTGAACTTACGACAACTTGAAATGCGTAAGTATTGTATGATCGAAATACAACTTTTATCGATTTATTGAATAAAGAATATTATCTTTTATAGAAATTTCATGTGTATTACGATCTAAATGGAATGATCAAATGAAGCTATGGATGGAAAAATGGAATGAAATAGATTTATTAACTGATTTATAAGTTTATTTAAGAATAAAGAGTATTTCGGCTATTATTTGAAGTTAGCTCGATTTACGTCTTTACATGTATTTTTGTGTCATTGTTGCATAAGGATATATATATGAAATCTGATCATATTGTTTTTAGGGATAAGGAAAATTTGTGTATTTTGAATCCGAATAGATAACATGTCTTTGCATATGTTCATCTCATCAAGTAACAGTAATTGATCATTCTATTACAGTATTTCATTATTCCTTTGATGTTCTTTCCTTTGAATGTGTTGTTTACTTTAGAAAAGATTCATGATTGAGGGCAGATTTATCTTTCCTTAAATTTGTTCAGCTTTTATTAGTTTGTGTGGAAAAAGTATATTGAACTTTGTTTCAGTTGCTGTAGTTACATGCATTGAAAAATTAAGGAAAAGAAGCTTTCATTGTATGTGAGATATGTGAAAAATTTCAGCCTTTCATCCAAGAATGAAATAGGCGGCCTTACACGCTTTCGGGTTAAAAGCTTTCATTCAGATATTAAAAAAAAGGAAAAAAAAAACACATTCGATGAAAAATTAAGATAGGGAGTTGTACCTATGCAAAAATTCAGAGGGAAGTGATTTGAACAACGCTTACCCAACTGTTCAGTGAATCATTTGTTCTTAGAATAAGGTAACAGAGTTTAAGATTAATTTTTTTAAAACAAAGAGCAAATTTGTTCACTAACACTCTTGTATAGCTTTCATCTCTCTTTTGGGGGAGGGTTTTTTCCCATTGGGTTTTTCTCTCTTTCCCTGCTTTGTGAGAGATTTCATTGCATTGGTTTGCATGCATTTGCATTTGTACATGGGTACCTAACATGGCCTAGTAGTCGGGACCCATCTTGCATTGCTTAGTTGCATTGTAGACTTAAGTGCATTCCCCTAAGTTGCACTTAAGGGGGGTGTTGGTGTAAATAATTATTCATCATGGATATTATTACACCTTACTTAAGTTTACTTAGGATAATGCATTTCATAGTAGTTTGGGTATGAGACACTTGGGTATTTGTGCCACATTGGGATAGTGTGTGTAGGAGAATTTCCACCTTTTATGGTGTTGATCTTGTTACTACTCTATCATATCCACTTATTGTGGAGTGATAATTCCACCTTTGGTGGGTGATCCACCTCATGTGGAATATTTTATTGTTTCTCCTACCTACCACACCTATTTCCTACCTACCCTTGTTTCTTATTGAGCCATATGTCATGTTTGTGTGCTCACATATCCATATAGCCTTGCCTATATATGCAGGCTCATATTCATTGTATGAACAACCATTTTTTTTTATCTATTGATGAGAATATAGTTTATTCTTGTCCTAAATCTTGTCTCTCTATTTTGTACTTTTCATTGAGCTCTTGATCTTGGCAAAATCTCACATAAAGTATATAAGGAGGTCTTCCCTTCTCATTTTGATATAGCATCATAACACACAATCATAAAGTCAGAGAATGATAAGGTGGAGAAGGCAAATAGACTACATTCAAACATCAAGTATTCAAGCATTCATCATCTAACATTCCTCAAGGCTGCATACTCTTTATTCATCCATTGGAGTATCATTACATCATTCATTTGAAAGCATGTGTGTGTTAGGGTTTTTTCATGTTCATGCCATTTTATATAACATATGTGATTACATCCAAGGAGAAAAGCATCATCATCATCTATTACAGATATGAAGGTATACCTTTCAATCATTTATTTCAAGCATTTGTAGTATTTCATTCAAGGTTGATTCCAAACGGGGGTTTGACTTAGGAAAACCCCTATTCCCAAACCCTTTCTTCTTCTTTCCATGTGCAGGAAATAGGTGCGCAACTGTACTCTTGAAATTAAGCTTTACTCACAGAGACAGAAAAAACCCTTTTCAACATGCAGAAAGTTCGAAGGACCAAGTGAAGGGCACCCCTTTCTGGACACACAGTCCCTGCAACTTTTGCCCAATTTCATGGAGCAGCTTCAAATCATATCAAACTTCTCAGATCCAGGTGCATGAGTGAATCCCAAACCTGTAGCTCGTTGTTTTCTCATACTTTATCTTCATTCCTAGCACTTTACTTATTCAACTTACAAAATAGGATCAAACATATTCCAATTTTAACCATTCTACTTAATATTCAGTCCTTGCATCATTTAGGGTTGGATCTAGTAGATTTAAACACTTTTTTAAATTTAAAGTTTCCCTAAGTGAAAATTGAGCTTAGTGATTTCCCCCTTTCAAGTGGTGAATTGGCTAAGCTCGCACTTTTCCACTTTACAGTATCTTTCATAACTTTACATATTTTCATCAGTTACTCTTCACTAGGAGTTGTAGCTTCAAAAAAATTACATGTTGGTGAAAATACCTCACAATCCTCCATTTTCTAGTGGAATAGTCCATTCAGGAAACTTGTCTCATCTTTAGAGAAATCTTCTAGTTTGAGGACCCCTTCAATGTTGGGTTCAATGCCTTTCCTCCCTTCGTCCACACCAAATTTTCCACCCTTAGACTCTGAGTTGGAGGATACCAATTCTTCACTCACTGCCTGTTTCCTCAAGTCAATCACATATTTATGCCCTTCACTCTCGATGGAGAGTGTGTTCTTCTTCCATTTATGATTTGCCTTTGCCATGATCAACCAACCTCTTCCGAGGAGGGCATCATAGTTCTTTTTCTCCAATGGAATGATGATGAAGTCGAGGAGGAAATATTCGGTATCAATAACATTTTTTTATGCCATAAGTGTTCCCAAGGGTTTGATACCATGTTGGTCGACAACTACAAGTTGGAATGTTGGTGGCTAGAGAATTGGTTTGCCCAAACCCCTCCATGTTTCTTCCAACAATACATTTACTCCAAAGCCATTGTCCATGATGGTATTGGTAAGCTTTTGTCCTATGATCTCCATTTCTACTATAGCTGGCTCTCGACCAATACTCACAATGAGTAGCATGGGGTCCGTCGATGTGCCAGATGGTTTTGTCACTGGCTGGTCCATGGCAGATGTGCCAAGTGATTTTTTCGCCGGCTCACAATGTTCTTGGCTTATGATATTGTTGCCAACTACATTTGTGAGAGCCATTTTCAATTGTGGCATTGTCTACAGAAGGTCAGATACCCAACTGGTACAGTAGCTTGCAACATTTGTTTTAAGATAGTTTTCTTTGACCATGGTGGAGTACTGGCAGCATCATGCAAGGCCCTTCGCTCCTTTGCCATTGCCCGTTCAACATCCACCTTTGCCTCTCAAATTATTTCCTTCTCCGTACGGGGATTGAGGTACACTGCTTTTTTGCTTTTTAACCTCGTGATTGTGAGTATCTCCTCATCTAGCTCTTTGACATCCAACATATTTACCCCTTTTTGCTTTGGACAGTTGGTATCTTTATGGTCACCTGGTCCACACCATTTTCACAATAATTGTACATTTTCTTTCTTGATCTGGACGTACTATATTCACTACATTGTCGATACTATATGATAGGACGTCCTTTGGGGTCATACTATATTTGGTTTCGCTCTCGTTGATTTCCATAACCGCTTGGCGATACATTTTGTGATTTTGATGGACCAGACTCTCCCTCCGTGAAGAGTACTTGTGTACTTCTCATCCTCAAATTGTACGAGCACTCCTTGATTGAATGCCCCAACACTTGGTAAATCTCACAAAACATATTTCTAGGACAATTGCCTTTCGTGTGTGTTGGGTGAATATTTTGTCACCAGCGTATTGAAGACAAAATATGTATTTCACACACAACTATGTTGAGACAAAGTCTCTCCTCTCAACTTGATATTTCAAACAACTTGGAAAGTAAATTCTAAAGTTAAGCTCAAGGTGTATAATTCTATTTTTTTCAGAATTAACATGTATCCTTTAACTTGGTACAATCTTCTTACAACAACAACTACGATCACATACAATAATCAAAACCTTTTCTTTCCAAATCAACACAAGCACAAAGTCTTATGTAGAGAAGAATATTATCTTTAGTCTAACAACTAAAATACCTTACAACCCAAAGTCTTCAAGATATATGTATAACTTCTAGCTAAGGAAAGTAATTGGCAATAGTGCAAAGTCTCCTACTTAATCACTGCATTACAATAAAATTTCCAAATATGTAATATAGCTCAGAGTCTATATTCACCTCCAAAAAGCTCATTTACTTACATAACACATCCAAATACCATCAAGAAAATATGGAACACATGTAAGCAAATGACGAAAGAACATCCACTCATATAAAACAATTCTTGCCCAACTCAAAGTTTGGAATCATACAAATTGCCTTCTTTATTTTCTTGATCAATTCTCAAAACAAGGGAACTCAAAGTTTCACTTGAGACTAAAATTTGGCATATTTTTGCTAAGCTTATACAAGATCAATATTTACAAATTAGGTTCTTCCTTTTATAGGAAAGGAGTGGAGAAAAAAGTGGGTACAATTGACTAATTCAACTGCAAAGTCCTAAATGCTTACAACTTTTGCATAAAATAAAAATGTAATTACATGAAAACTTGCAGTAAAGGAAAATGCAACTACATGAAAACTACTTAGTGTCAATTAGGACACTTTATTCTTCATTCTCCCCCTCGTTGGTCTTTTGGAATTCTTCGAATCTAGCTAGCAAAGCTTGCATCTCGGATTTATCTGGCACTGTTGTTGAACTGGCAATGGCATGAACCTGGGAAATTGAATCTCCGAATTTCACATATGTTCTTTTAGCTTTCTTCAATATGGATGCAAAATCGTCCAAATTAACTTGGATTTCAATTAACTTGTCGAATGATGACAAAGAAAATTCATCATCGACTAATTGGCTTATCATAGCAAAGAATTCCTTTTCAATAGTATCATTGGGTAAAATCTTCTGATGCTTATCATATAATTGGCAAGGCAACTCGGCTATCCTTGATGAAATATCAACAATTCCATCAGCACATGCTTTCCTGTCTTAATCTAAATTCTTGACCGGTGCCTTTGTTAATCCATTCTTGTGTGCTAACTGTATATGGTGAAAATGGATAACAATAATAACAATATTGAAAGACTAAATGAATTCAACCACCAAACCCTAGCCTAACAATCAACAAAGATCCACCATAACATATGAAGATTACCTAAGACAATGCAAATAACTCAAAATCACAAAGATTATACCAAGCACATGTCCAATAGGGTTTTGATCTCCATTCTTCCTATCTCCATTGATCTTGCTTGATATATTTGCTCTCAGATTTTTATATGCACAAGAGCTCAACAAAGAACGGAATGTGGTTGCAAGTAGGATCGCAGTGTAGCCAAGTACTCCAAAATCAGTCATTAGGGTTTGACAATGAAGAAAGCATCTTCTTAAATAGAAGACACAATATGAAATGGAGGGATAAGATTGAGAGGTGTAAAAAGAGAGGTCGGCTAGGATTAGAGGGTACGTAAAAGAAAATAGTAAAATAATGAAAGAGGTAGGTAGTGTATGAATTAAGAGATGAATGACATGTGTCATATGTAGAAAAAAACTAATGAATTAATTAAATAAATAAAGATTTATTTAATTAATAGAAGAAGTGGGATCAATTAAATAAATAAAATATTTATTTAATTTAGGATAAGGATAATTTAAATAAATAATGTATTTATTTAAATGAGAAATAAGGCTAGAAGAGGATAAATGAATTAATTAAATAAATAAAGATTTATTTAATTAATAGAAGAATTAGGCTTAGATAATTAAATAAATAATATTTATTTAATTAGACATGACAATTTTAGGTGTCTACATTTTGCCCCTCTTTGAGACAATGCGGCTTGTCGCGTTGTTTCAAAGAAGATAAGATGAACTAATACAAATTTGCCCCAAGATGGGAATGATATGCCCCCTCGAGAGATTGGATGAAAATGTCTGAAAAGATTGTAGACAATCTCTCGATAAGAAAGAAAGGCTAGAATGGATAGATCGGATAAAGGGACAAAGTCACGGGATGAAGAAGACTGACTCGGGAAAATGCAGGCGAGGGCTAGGGTAGGCTATAAGATAGACCACGGGGGAAAATACATCCTCATTGTCATCTACACATCCACGAGAGCAAAGTGCAGAGCGAAAATAGAGCAGCAGCAGTCAGCAGCGATGGCTTTCGTTCATAGATTCGACCGGGTTCGCCGATTTCAGAGGCCAGCAGATGCAGGAGAGCCAGTAAGTACCAGAAAACCTCCTCGTACTTTCACGCATTTCAAGTTTTGTCATTAATGCTCAATAGGTAGCAATAAATGCGCTAGGAATAGGGTAGTTAAAAAATGCAAAAATGCGCAACCGCGTTTGTGTCAGTGTCAGGCGCGTCTGTGTCCAACAGGCGCGTCTGTGTCGGGTCCAGGCGCGTCTATGCCTGGGACCGCGTTTGTGAGTAATGCGAGAGCATTTGCGAATTTCAGACGCGTTTGTGCTCTTTAGGGGCGTTTGTGTTCCCTGGCCGCGTTTATGAAAGATTTAGGCACGTATGTGTTCAGAAAGCGCGTCTGTATTGCAGAAGCGCGTTTGTGCAGTCTATAAGCGCGTTTATGAGTTTAAAGCGCGTTTGTGTGTCAAAAATGCATAGTTTGGTCGTTTAGGTCAAATCGGCAGTTCTGTGATGAACATACGCTGTCGATTGGATAAGCTGCTGAGAGGATACACTCAAGCAGGTCCTCTAGGAAGACTAGGATAGATCAAGGCACTTTGTGATGAACAGGGAGCACCAAGATAGGCAACACTTTGTGATGAACAGGGAGTGCGAATGTGAGTAACACTTTGTGATGAACAGGGAATGTCACACACGTAGTACTTTGTGATGAACAGGGAGCACTACTAGGATAGATAGCAACACTTTGTGATGAACAGTGAGTGTCACTAGGATAGGTAAGCGTATGCATTTAGGTAGCAAGTAGCATTTTGTGATGAACAGTGAATGCCACGATAACTGACATGATTGAGTTGCTTGACTGCAGGAGTATCTGCCTATGCTGGAGTCACGGGAGAGATTCCCGTCGACTCAGAGATTGCGACCAGAGTTGTCGATTCAGGACAAGATTGCTATTGAGGAGATGGGCCTCAGACATGTGCTATATGTGCCCGAGTTTCGGGCAAACATGGGTTTGCTGACTGCACTGGCGGAGAGATGGCACTCCGAGACTTGCACATTTCACTTGCCTATGGGGGAGATGACAGTGACCCTCGAGGATGTGTACAGGATACTGCATATACCGATCGATGGAGAGCTGATTCCATATGATCGAGATGGAGACAGGGAGACGCTTAGACGGGTATTCTAGGATCCCGGTTTGGAGATGAGAGCAGGGCACGTGGCATGGGATACCATGACCGCGACAGGGTTAGCGCTGCCAGCTGTTATTGGAGGAGCCATCAGTAGTTTCTTGTGTCCAGACAGGGCTACACGGGGGTTGGCAGTGGGCTGGGGAGGAGCACTAGAGACACTGGTGACTGAGCACACCAGATATGCATGGGGGCCATGTGTCTTGGCGCATCTGTACTATGAGCTACATCAGTTCGTCTACCATGGATCAGTGGGACTGGGTTGCGGAGTGACACTGCTACAGGTGTGGGCATACGAGCATCTGCCTATCACACGACCGATACACTTCAGAGGCAGGGGTCACGGACGGAGTTTTGTACACCTGTATGATATGATTACATCACAGCCTCGGATTGGTCGACTGGAGCACTGGAGGCGTGTCATAGATGACATTGATATGGTTATCTGGAGGCCGTACCTGGGGTGCGAGGAGTGGGAGGACGATGTCGTGGAGCTTCCCTATACGTTCAGGAGCAGGTATCTGATTGGGCGTACGCCCTACATTTTGGAGAGGCAGTTGGTTGACAGGGTTGGGAGACAGTTCGGCAGGATCCAGAGGATGCCGCGAGGCTCGGGCATGTATGCCCGTATAGTCAGGGATCAGGCTCAGTTCGGACCACTGTTATCATATGATCAGGTCGTGACACAAATGACAGAGATGTTGCCACTACCTTGGGATATGTGGCTAGAGGTGGAGGATGCAGGGATGGACGCAGAGTATGCTGCGTATTGGGCAGAGCATCCATTTCCGAGGTTGACAGATCCGGGAGAGCTGTTGGAGGGAGAGGCTGGAGGGGATGATGATGATGGTGGAGGGGATGGAGGTAGGGGCCGACGGAGGCGAAGGGGAGTAGTGGGGGAGAGGCGAGTGGCACCTCGGAGGGAGGGAGGACAGGAGGGAGCAGCTCAGGTGGTGAGGGGTCGAGGTGGATTGCCCCTACATGTACCAACAACACAGGGTCCTAGAGCACAGGGACCTAGACAGGTGCAGGGACAGGGACAGGTGCAGAGACAGGTGCAGGCTCCCAGGCAGGGTCAGAGACAGGTACCTATTCAAGCACCTAGACAGGTACAGGGGGAGGCACATGTGCAGGTACCTGCAGAGGAGGAGCCACAGGCAGAGGCTGAGGGTGGTGATCCTGAGGAGGATGAGCTGCTAGAGCTGAGAGAGATATGCCAGGGCCAGGCAGACGAGATTGCGGATTTGGAGCGGGAGAGGGATCGCCTCAGGATCAGGCTCAGGGACACAGAGCGAGAGAGAGACCAGGCCATCCAGCGATATACTGAGGCCGAGGCAGCTCTGAGGGCAGGGAGGCAGGCGGCAGAGGATACAGGGGCAGGCTACGCATATGTGCTGCGAGCCGGAGAGGAGATTGGGTATTGGAGAGACCTGTACTACGGTGTCATGCCAGCGGATCAGCGGGCGAGGAGCTTCCATAGATCGTCGCGCACAGCGACGGCTACGGGAGGGAGTCGTAGGAGGCAGGCATCTAGTGGTGGGGTCATGGGTCCTCCACCACCACCAGACAGGCAGGGGGATCCTGGAGCGGGTCCATCTACAGCTCAGCGTCCGTCGAGGCTAGGCGGCTCCGAGGGAGGGAGTTCATCATAGCCATAGAGGGCTCCCCTTTGTATCAGTATATGTACCATTTTTGTATTGTAGACACCTGCGGGTGATTTTGTAGCCATATGATTCTTTTGACATCATTGTATCATGACACATTTTGATTATATATATGAGAGATGATCCATTTTTGTGGCAGCTATATGCATGTGTACCTTATGTGATGTATGTTCTTATGTGATACATGTTTTATGATATGGATGCTTATATGATGTAATGCAATATATTTTTGTTCTTTTATGTTGTATATGTGATGCATGATGCAAATGTGAATGTATGTAATGTACATGAATATGATAATGCAAATGATTATTTACATAATGAAAATGTGAGATGTGCTAACATGTGTTGTATGCAGGATGTGATGCAATTGTGATATCTATATGTATGTATGAAATGCTTATATGTGGTGATGCAGGTGTGACTATATGAAATGCAAATGTTTTTGGTGTGTCATTATACTCAGTCATGTGATAGCGGGCTACGCGGACTCGAGAAGGACAATGGAAGTCAATCAAGAAAGGGGGATGAAAGACAGAAGATATGAACGTGAAAGAGCTTCTTGTGCGTTATCATCATTGAGCTTTATTATGGCAAGTAGGTTATGACAATCGAGGCATTTGTTCGGCCCAGAAAGTCATTGTACCCGTTTTGCATAGAGATAAGACAGTCACAAACAAGGAATGCCCCAGTTCACACTAGACTCACAGTGTCCTCATATCCTTGGACAAGTCATAGCATTACTAAAAGACAATCCACAGATAGCAAATGCAAATAGGTGACGATACCCCATCCTCGCCTTTCTAGTCAAAGACATCCTGGAGATAGAATCTCTAGTCAAAGACATCCTGGAAAAGCTAAAAGACATGTCACCAAAAGATAAAATCAAAAGAAAACCAAGACTCGACACCAACATCCACTGTAGTCCTCAAGTTTAGTGTCTCTTGTCACTTGTTTAAGTCTTATTCGATTATGGTCACAATGTTTACTTTCACAAAAAGGATAGATAGCACTGAACCATATGTTGTCTGAGTCTGTTGAAAGATTTGATTTTGTTGAAGCCCATTGTTGCTGCTGTGTCTCATCTGAAACTGACTGAATCCATGAAACTGATACTTTATTGCGGAGAAGATGAAACTTTATTGCGGATTTGTGATGCAAATGTTTCTTTATTGTGGATTGTGCACGGATAGACTGAAGAAAGCTGGAAGAAACTATACTCCTCGAAACATGTGATGTTCTCAGTTCCACACCCATCACTAGACATAGGAATTGGCCGTAGTCACAGATAGGGTCGGATTTATTATGGATGGAAAGGGATGTGAAAAGGGAGGTTTATGGATGGCTAACCAATCTTACGTAGATCAATAACAAGCCATGATGGGAATGGGTAAGTTTATTGTGGATGAATAGGTTGTGAGTGTGTGCGAAGTGAAAGGATGAAAGAGAATCCTGAAGGAGGAAGGAGCAATGTCTCTACGCATGGCGCTGGTGACCCAGTTTTCACCATGGTACTTGCCCAGGGCGCCACCGAAGTGGTTTTCACCATTGGACGAAATTATTTCTCTTTACTTTTTTTCAATTTTTCAATGTTTTTTGTGTCACAAGGCGCCTGTTTGCCAGGTTTTCACCAAGTAACGATTTTTTTGTTTTATAATTTTTTTGTATTTTTGAAATTCTTTGATTTTTATTTTTTTTGTATTTTTGAATTAGGATATTCCGAAGAGCTATGTGTAGAACCTGCGAAGGTGCATGCTATTGATAGGATCCTCCAAGGGTTCACCTTCTGTAGTTGAGAGCTGATATGCCCCAGATCCATATACCGCTGTGATGATGTAAGGACCAAGCCAGTTTGGTTCGAACTTGCCCTTCTTATCTCTGTCTTGTTGATTCTTGGGGTTCTCTCTGAGGACTAAGTCACCTACTTCAAATGTGCGAGGCTTAACTTTGTGATTGTAGCTGCGACTCATTCTTTGTTGGTAAGCCTTGAGATGATTAAAAGCAGTGTGTCTTCGTTCCTCCAGCAGTTCTAGTTCTTGTAAGCGAGAGACCCTGTAATCTTCATCGTTGATTATGTTTCTCAAAGAGACCCGTAAAGAAGGTAACTCGACCTCAATAGGCAAGATGGCTTCAGCGCCGTAAACAAGTGAGTAGGGTGTAGCTCCTGTAGGTGTGCGGACACTTGTGCGATAGGCCCAAAGTGCAGGATTGAGTTGGATATGCCAGTTATGGCCAGCGTCATCGACTGTCTTTTTAAGGATTTTGAGAATTGTTTTATTAGACGCCTCAGCTTGGCCATTACCTTGGGGGTAATATGGTGTGGAGAAACGGTGAGAGATATGGAAGCGGTCACAGAGTTCACGAACATCCTGATTTTTGAAGGGACGCCCGTTATCAGTAATAATGGAAGTAGGAATCCCATATCGGCAAATGATGTAGTTCAAGATGAAGGTAGCAATTTGTTTCCCAGTAACTTGTGTGAGAGGCACGGCTTCAATCCACTTTGTGAAATACTCTGTGGCTGTGATAATGAATTTATGTCCATTGGAAGAAGGAGGGTGAATCTTGCCTATGAGATCGAGTCCCCACTGACAAAAGGGCCAAGGAGATGCAAGTGGTTGTAGTTCTTGTGCTGGTGCATGTATGAGGTCTCCATGAATTTGACACTGCTTACACTTCTTGACAAACTGATATGCATCTTTTTCCATAGTAGGCCAGTAATATCCAGTCCTGATGAGTTTCTTGGCCAAGGTAGGACCACTAGTATGCGGGCCACATATCCCTTCATGCACTTCTCGTAACGCAATCTGAGCTTCGTCATTCTCTAAACATCTAAGAAGGGTGCCATCTAGACCTCGTCGGTATAGGATATCAGCTAAAATGACGTATCGAGAGGATTGGCGAATGAAAGTGCGGCGTTGATTGTTTGATAGATCGGGAGGTAAGATATTGTCGCGAAGGTATGTGAATATGGAACCATATAACTGGGATTCAGGACCAACAACACATATCATTTCCGTAGGAGTGATCTCATATGATGGAATCAGCAAGTTGTCTACCAGGAACTCATAGCAGGTCTCATTTTGCGGCAGATCAATGAGCGAAGCAATTGTAGCCATGGCATCTGCAGCACGATTCTGTTCTCTTGGTATCTGCTCAAACTCTATCTTTGCGAAGTGTTGTTTCAGATCATCTACCAGTTGTTTGTAGGGCATTAGTTTTTCATCTTTTGTTTGGTAATCATCAGTTGCTTGACGGATGACAAGTTGAGAATCCCCAAAAACACGAAGTTCCTGGATCTTCCACTGAACTGCAATTCTTAATCCAGTTGTTAATGCCTCATATTCCGCTATATTGTTGGTGCAAGGAAATGACAAGCGGTATGATTTTGGTATAGAATCACCCTGAGGAGTTATAAAGAATATACCCGCTCCTGCCCCGTGCTGTGTATATGAGCCGTCAAAATATAATTGCCATGACTTTGCAGGTGATATTGTTAGAATGGACTCATCTGGAAATTCTGACTGTAGAGGAACATCATCTATCATGGGAGCATCTGCCAATTGATCTGCAATGGCTTGTCCTTTGATTGCTTTCCTGTCCACGTACTCAATGTCAAATTCACTCAGAATCATTACCCACTTGGCCAGCCGCCCAGTAAGTGTAGCTTTGTTGAGAAGATATTTTAGTGGATCAATTCTGGCAATCAACTTAGTCTTGTGAGTGAGCATATAATGTCGTAACTTCTGTGAAGCAAAGACCACAGCGAGACATGCACGTTCGATTGGAGTGTAGTTTAGCTCATATCCCACCAATGTGCGACTGATATAGTAGACTGCTTTTTCCTTGCCGTCAGGTATTTGTTGTGCTAGGAGTGCCCCCAGTGCCGTTGGAGTAGCTGATATGTAGAGTAACAAAGATTGATCTGGAATTGGTGGCATCAAGACTGGTGGGTTCAAAAGATAATCTTTGAGCGTCTGAAAAGCCTGTTGACAGTTCTCATCCCATTTGAACTTGATATTTTTATGTAGCAGGTGCTGGAAAGGATTACACTTATCTGCAAGTTGTGCGATGAATCTTCGTATGGACTGGAGTCTCCCTTGTAAAGATCGAAGTTGACTGATATTCTTGGGTGGTGACATGTCCAAGATAGCCTTTACTTTCGCTGGATCAGCCTCGATTCCTCTTTTAGACACAATGAATCCTAGTAGCTTCCCTGAGGTTACTCCAAAGACGCATTTCTTTGGATTTAGTCTTACCTTATATTTTTCCAGCCGATCAAAGACAACTGAAAGTATGTTCAAGTGGGTGTCTCTGTCTATTGATTTTCCCAAAAGATCGTCAACATAATCTTCCACTGTTATGTGCATGAGATCATGAAAGATAGTAGTCATCGCTCGTTGATAAGTGGCGCCTGCATTTTTCAGCCCAAAGGGCATGACGTTCCAACAGAAGGTTCCCCATGGACAAGTGAATGATGTTTTATGTTGATCTTCAGGTGCAATCCTGATTTGATTATATCCAGAAAATCCGTCCATTAAGGATAACATTTCATGACCTGCTATGAGATCAACGATCAAGTCAATGTTTGGTAATGGGAAATCATCCTTTGGGCAAGCCTTGTTGATATCTCTGAAGTCTGTACATATTCGGATACTGCGATCTGGTTTGCTGACAGGTACCAAATTGGAGATCCATTCGGGATAATCAATTGGTCGTATGAATCCGACATTCAATAATTTCTCCAGCTCTGCCTTGACGAGTAATGCCACTTGTGGGTGCATTTTCCTCAGTTTCTATTTTACTGGCTTTGCCCCCGGTTTGACTGTCAAATGATGCATAACCAAATCCGGATCCAGTCCAGGCATATCAGCGTATGACCATGCAAAGTTGACTTGTCGTTCCTTGAAGAAGCTTATGAATTTTGTCCTTTCAGCCTCTGTCAAAGATTGCGCCAAGAATATGTTGTGTGGAACCTCTTCTGTACCAATATTTGTCTTTATAGTCTCCTCTACCAACATGGATGATTTTTCCTCATATGATGCTGGGAGAATGTCGAGCCTTCCATCTTCGGGTGCCTCAGAGAGGTTTTCGCCCTCAGATACGTCCTTTCTTTTTACTTTTTTGGGGTCAGATAACGCCACAGTGTGGTTTTCGCCATAAGACCCTTGTTTTGTTCTTATTTTCACATTTTTGCGACTAGAAGGCCCGACACCCTCACCGAAGTATGCCATGTTGTTGAGTTCTATGGTGTATCCTGCTTTGTGGTCTCCAGGGGGGAGATCATCTCGAATGCCAAGATAGTCGACAATAGCTTCGTCATTTTGAAATGTATCAAATTGTGCTGGTCCTTCATGATCCCAGTCAATGAGTTGGGGGTGAACAAGGGGAAGGTCATTAGTGTTTTCAGAGTTTGCAGGGCTAAGAGTGAAGATGTGGTTATATTCGGGTATGTCAAGGCAATCGTCGAGGTCATCGATGGCACTCTCCTCATCAGTTTCGATCGTGAGCGAATCCAAATTGTCATCACTAGTAGCACCTTCTGGGACAGGTGTCCTCATCCTATGTGATTTCAACCTAGGACCTTGAAACGAAGACTGTGCGGGATCCTTATGGGTTGGTTCTTGACCAACTCTGAACTTTTTGTAAAATTCCTCCTCCTCTGTAGGTTCATCTGGCTCTCTGAATGTCTCGGTGAGCTCATAGTCACTGGAGGATTTGTCTGAACCCCATTCCCACTCATTAGAATCTGTGGAAGGATAATCCTCTTGTTGAACTTCGGCAACTTTGATTCGCCATGCCTCTTTTGTTCTTTTATTGTGAATCTTGGAATTCAGAAAACCAAGTCCCTTGGAGCGTTCTCTTCTTGTAATTAGCTCAGGTTGTAAGGGCTCCATGACACCTTCTTTGCGTAACCCGAGAGGGCTTTTTCCATCATACCCGAATCTTTGTAGAATTTTAAAGCCTTTGCCATAGTTCTCACAGGGTATAATAGTCTGATCATGTGTGTCCTCTTCACTATCTTTATAAAGCATTTTTTATAAATTTTCCTCTTCTAGTTCGCCCCATCTTTGAAAGATGGTAGGATCCCATTTGAGTATCATGATGGAGATTTGCTTGTTAGGATGTGGCCTCCCATATTCTTTTGGAGAGCTCATGACTTGTCATAAAAACATTGTTTGATTCAAAGTGTATTCTCCCATGCCTTTGTCTTGAAACTTGCCTCTAAGTTCACCTTGTTTGGATGTCGAGGGTTTTAATGACTCAGGATCGATGTATGCTGAAGAAGGAGTAGCCTCACGATTACTGGGAATGATAGTTTCAGTATGTGACCTCAAGTTATTGCAATATATGAATGGATTTGGATCACCGTTGACTGTTACCTCGACTCCATTATGAGGAAACTTAATGCATTGATGGTATGTTGATGGGACTACCCTCATTTCATGAATTCAAGGACGTCCCAGCAATATGTTGTATGTGAGATCAAGATCCAGGACTTGACAAACCACATCCTTTGTGACTGGCCCTATTCTTAGCGGTAAGGTGACTGTGCCCTTGGACGAGCGCTCTTCATCATCATAAGCCTTGATGGTGATTTGGTTTGTAGCATTCACAGCCTTGTCAGAATATCCCAATTGTCTTATGGTACTCAAGGTACAAATATTTAGACCTGCTCCTCCATCTATCAGGACTCGCTTTATTCGGTGTTTATGTATGAAAGCTTCAACGTGTAAAGGTTCATTATGTGGCTGACTTATGGAGGCGTCATCGGCTTCTGTAAACGTAAGGGAATGTGGAATAGATAGGTATCCCACCATGGCTTGAAACTGGTCCACATTCAGATCAGTAGGGACGGCAGTGTCTCTCAAGATTTTGTCAAGGATGGATTTATGTGCAGGGGATATATGTAGAAGCTCCAGAATGGAGATGAGCGCAGGTGTTTTCCCTAATTGTTCTACAAGGTCGTACTCAGGCTTGATTGATAAAGGATTGGTATTCTTAGTGGAGGTACCTGGCAATGTGATCTTACCTCGACGGGTTGTAACATGACATTCAGAGGTAGATTCGGAGGAAGATCCCACACCTTTTAGGACAATCTTGGGTCTCTGAGAAGGATTCTCAGGATTTTTGTTTTTGATAGTGATAGTAGAAATATGATTGTCCATCGAGATGTGATTGATAGTAGAATCATAATTGTAAGGTGCTCTAGTGTAATTGGCTTGATCATCTGTGACTTTGCCTTTTCCTTTGTCATGTTTTGGGAATGGTTCCTTAAACATCTCATGCTCTTGATTAGATGAATGTCCCTCAATCTCAATGTCGCCTCTATCAACGAGATCTTGCACAATGTTTTTCAATCGATGGCAATTACTTGTCTTATGACCCTTGCTCTTATGAAACTCACAATACTCATCATCATTCCACCAATTTGGTTTGACCTTTGGTTCATATGGAGGAAAATCTGGAACTGTGATCACTTTGTTTGCCACAAGCTTTTTGAATACTGATTCAAGTGGTTCTCCCAATGGGGTGTACTTCCTTCGTGGTCTAGAAGTTGTTTGAGTGTTCACCTGATTGTTGGTAGAACTTGATCCAGAAAAGACGAACTTTGGTCTCACTGTATTGGCATCAACAACACCATCATTAACTGTGTTCTTGTTCTTGTTCCAAAATTTTGGTTTGTCCTTTCCCTTAAAGTCCTCTTTGTTTTCTTTGAATAGCTTGATAACTCCTTGTTCAATTAAGACCTTTTCTGTTGCTAGGCCCTTTTCAATAACATCCTTGAATGTAGACAAACAAGCTTTCCTGAGATCATATCCAATAGCCTTGTTAACATTTTGTGTGAACATTTCTACCATTTGTTTTTGCGGGATTTCGCAAGAGCATCTGCTAGCTAAGTTTCTCCATCTTTGTAAAAATGTTGCGAAAGATTCTCCTTCCTTTTGTTTCGTATTGCACAAGGTGGTAACTGAGACATCTGTTTCAATGTTGTAAGAGAAATGCTGAATGAATGCCTCTGCTAGGTCGCCCCATGACTTAATACCAGGAGGTAATTGAGAAAACCATTCCATAGATTGATCTCCTAAGCTCTGTGGGAACAACCTCATTAAGTATGTTTCTTCTGCCGCTACCTCAATGCAAGCTGTGAAGAATTGTCGTATGTGTGCCTTGGGGTCTCCTCTCCCTCTATATTTGTCAAATTTTGGCGTTACAAAGTGTGGAGGAAATGGAGGCATTGGAATGCTCTTATCAAAGGGATAAGGACATATATCTCTCATAGTGTATGTAGGTTTTGGTGTACTCATGTCCTCCATTTTCTTTTGTAGATCCCTAATTTGTTGCTCCAAATTATTTTTGGGAGGGGATTGATTTCTTGTAGCATACCCCATGTTTGAAATGCCCATTTGAGGAGGAGCTTGTTGCATGTATGGATGATACTGATCATAGACATGTCCATATGGAGGTCTATATTGTTGCGACATATATGGAGCACTTGGCATAACTTCATGTTGAGGGACTCCATATCTGTTTTGTGTATATAAACCATATTCAATAGGCCTTTCATTTTCCATTGTGTTGCCCCCAATTTTGACATGAGGTCTCCTTGTGTCAAAATTTTGAGGATGTCCTTGAGTATCCACTTGTTTTGGTTGATCCATACCTTGAGCGTGTGTTTGAGCATAAGGCCTCCATGATGGTCTTTGAGTATAAGTATCATATGTTTGAGCTTGTATATGTGGGATTGCTGGCTTTTGAAGCAAAGTTGATGGTGACTCCGGCATCATATTATTCGGTCCTCTATTTCCTCCACTATTTGGTCTCCTTTGATCCATGTTGGGTTGAGTTTGTTGTGAGGGTCGACTTTCTATAAGTTGAGATAAGTCAAAATCATGCGGTATTTTAGCTCCACTTTGTGCCATCATGTGTAAAAAGTATTGACGATCTCTCCTCATTATCTCTTCAACCAATCTATTGAATTGAGGATTCATTATGGATTCTTCTATGTCTGCTGATAGTATTAAAGAATTGTCAACATTGTCATTGTGCGTAGCATTGTTGTTTATAGTGTTTGTGCTTTCCACATTTGGATTATGTCTATAAACATTCATGTCTGGTAATGTAGTGTGCTCAGGATTGTAGAATAGATCATTGTCATACTCATAAGAACTCATGTTTACGGATTCTTGAGCTTCTTTAGCTATTCTCCTAGATTTTTGAAGATGGGTTTCAACCATGAACTAGGTGTTTGACCAAGATGTGAAAGACTAGATGAAAAAGTGAAAAGAGTATGGAAGACCAAGAGTTGTATGGAGTGTAAGTGAATCTTGAGGTGTACTTGCAATGTCCAAAGTGTAAGACCAAGTATGTATGTAGTAGAGTAGGTGTGACTTCCAAAGAGAGGATAGTTTCTCTTGATGAGGTAAGCTGACCTTGACTCTAAGTAAGACCAAATGAGACCCAAAGGTAAGAAACCTTGATGAGGGACCACTTAGCAAAGTGTAGTAGTAGGTAGTGTGTTGACAAAGTATGATGAGGACAAGCAAGTGACCTTTTGACTCAAGTTTAGACAATTGTGAATGTAAAATGAGATGTGAAGCAATGATGGACTGTATGAAACCTTAGAACAAGCTGAACGCTAGATGAAACCTGAAGAGACAACCTAGGAAGCTCAAGTATGCCGAAACTGATTTTCTTTGTTCGCTGGACTGTTAAAGTTTTCAATTCCTGACACAGACGCCTCTGTATACTTCACAGACGCGTTTCCCAGACACAGACGCTTCTCTGTTTGACACAGACGCTAATAAAAACACAGACGCTATTCTGCCCCTCACAGACGTGCTTATATGACGCAGACGCGGTTCAAACAGACATAGACGCGTTTCTGTAACCTTAGTGCAATTTTTTCAATGTGTGAAATTGTTTTGTTGTGACCAAATCCGACTGTTTGACTGTTTTTCGTGACAAGAGGACACAATGTTGATGACCCAATGTTTGCAAACTGTTTAGACTCCAAAAGTGTGTTGTTTGATGTAAAAAGTTTTGCATACACTTGAAGACACAAAAGACACAATGTTTTGTTGTTTAGTCTTGAATGTTTGAGTGTTTAGCATAAGACAAGCACAAATCTTAGGGCTGGCCAAGACAATAGTTGTTGATCCCACATAGGGTTTTACCCCCGAGGCTACGCTATTCAGAGCGGATACTTAGATGCTTGACCTCACTGGCTCCACCCTCGGCACTCACTTCTCGGGTCAGCCAAGCATCAGTCCCCATGAAAACTCCCCATGGCGAACTTTGTATCTCTACTAAGAACCGTATGTGTGTGGGCTGCTACCAGAGGTCCGACCTCCTGCCTCAACAACTAGAAGGATTTGGGCTTCTAAAACAAAAAGGTGCTAGTAAGGGCATCCGCTTGTGTGGCCATACATGCGGCACTTTCAGCTCTGTAAATACAGAAGGCTCCCAGCCGGTAGGGGTTACGCCCTACAAATGATCAAATAAATTTGATCAAACGGGTTTATGGGGAGACATAGTGTCGGTATGAACTAATCAGCACACGTTATTCATAGTTTTCACCATGAATACATTTGATTATAGTGGTTCGGATGAGGTGGGTTTTCCTCGCTACCACTTGGGTCGTTCTCTTCTCACTAGTAGTCCTAATGACCACACGGGAAGACAGGCCCTCTAAAGATCAAACAAAAAGAGCCTATTGCTCAAGACACTAAAGACAATGATTCAATTTTAGTGCACCAATGGAAGTGTTTGCTAATCTATGAAAACAAGGCACACAACAAAACTACAAAACCCTAGCTAAGGCCCTGCAATAAAATTGTTAGTAGTTTGGGTTGTTTCAAATGATCACCCCTTCCTGCCAGCACACAAGTTAGGTAAATTTTAGAAAACCCAAAAGACTTTGTGAAAACGGGCCTTCAACAAAAACGTTTTTTGCCTCCAAAGCAAGCTGCACAAACTTGGTTAGCTAGATCTGCAAGGGTTAGCCGAAAATAAACCAGATCTGAAACTCTAAGTACAAAATCCGAAAACCCGAATCAAAGAAAATTGATAATCTTGCAAAACAGAAAACACAGACGCAGTTATACCAGACACAGACGCGTCTGTACAACACAGACACGGTTCTGTAATTCACAGACGCGCTTGGATATCGCAGACGCTATTCCCGAACACAGACGCGATAAGATCAATCACAGACACGGTTTGAATTCACAGACGCGGTTCCAGAAACCTGCAAAAAATAAAATCTGGCAAAAAACACAGACGTGATTCAAGATATTGCAGACGCTTCTGAAACACAAAAACGCGATCCGAACGGTCGCAGACGTGGAAAAACCTAAAATGTCGTCGAAAATTGTCCGATCTGCAACTTCAAAAATGCGAAATCTACAACAAAATGTTAAAGGCAAAGGGACAAGAGTCCCACCGGGCGTGCCAAAATGTATATGGTGAAAATGGATAACAATAATAACAATATTGAAAGACTAAATGAATTCAACCACCAAACCCTAGCCTAACAATCAACAAAGATCCACCATAACATATGAAGATTACCTAAGACAATGCAAATAACTCAAAATCACAAAGATTATACCAATCACATGTCCAATAGGGTTTTGATCTCCATTCTTCCTATCTCCATTGATCTTGCTTGATATATTTGCTCTCAGATTTTTATATGCACAAGAGCTCAACAAAGAACGGAATGTGGTTGCAAGTAGGATCGTAGTGTAGCCAAGTACTCCAAAATCAGTCATTAGGGTTTGACAATGAAGAAAGCATCTTCTTAAATAGAAGACACAATATGAAATGGAGGGATAAGATTAAGAGGTGTAAAAAGAGAGGTCGGCTAGGATTAGAGGGTAGGTAAAAGAAAATAGTAAAATAATGAAAGAGGTAGGTAGTGTATGAATTAAGAGATGAATGACATGTGTCATGGGTAGAAAAGGTTAATGAATTAATTAAATAAATAAAGATTTATTTAATTAATAGAAGAAGTAAGATAATTAAATAAATAAGATATTTATTTAATTTAGGAAAAGGATAATTTAAATAAATAAATGTATTTATTTAAATGAGAAATAAGGCTAGAAGAGGATAAATGAATTAATTAAATAAATAAAGATTTATTTAATTAATAGAAGAATTAGGCTTAGATAATTAAATAAATGAAATATTTATTTAATTAGACATGACAATTTTAGGTGTCTCCGAATTTCACATATGTTCTTTTAGCTTTCTTCAATATGGATGCAAAATCGTCCAAATTAACTTGGATTTCAATTAACTTGTCGAATGATGACAAAGAAAATTCATCATCGACTAATTGGCTTATCATAGCAAAGAATTCCTTTTCAATAGTATCATTGGGTAAAATCTTCTGATGCTTATCATATAATTGGCAAGGCAACTCGGCTATCCTTGATGAAATATCAACAATTCCATCAGCACATGCTTTCCTGTCTTAATCTAAATTCTTGACCGGTGCCTTTGTTAATCCATTCTTGTGTGCTAACATTGCTCGAGTTTGAATATACTCACCTCGAGTCAGTACCATATTATTCTCAACAAGGATGTCTACCTTGCATTATCTCATTTTATCCCATAATGCCAAATCTTTTTCAAACTCTTCTATCTCCTTGGATAACAATGACTGTACATCCTGCACCTGAACTTGTGCATTTTCAAAATCTAGCAAGAGCTTGACTGCATAATTAAGGAGATGTGATCCTTCTGATTTCAAGCGATCACTCCATTCCTCTACCACCATATCCTTGATGCCTACTTCCTCTACTTTCTTGAGTGCTACTCCATCTATAGAAGAAACTATGGGCTCCACTTCCTGTGATAACTGAGTTACTTTAAGAAGTACACCAGTCAATTGTTTTCATTTTTGTTTCCACTCTATCTTTTCAGCCCTCTCTTCATCTAGTCTGTGCATGAGGGAATTCAATGCAGATTGAAATTCTTGTTTAACACTCTCATGTGTTTTTGTACCTAAATCCAAACTTTGTACTACATAGTCTGAAGGTTGAACTTGGTCCTTGATTTTATCTAAAGGAGGTACTAGGACATCAACATATTTCCTTTTACTAGCAGGGTCAACCAATATCCTGGATACAGTCTTGGGCTTCTTGGCGACCTGTGATTTAGCAGGATCCAACTATCAAAAGTCAAATTCATCAAGAGAAATTGCTTGCTTTTTTCTCTTTGGAGCCACAATTTCCAACCACGAGGGAAAATTTGATTGTGGTGGTGGAGTTGTGGTTTCTACTTGAGTAGACATGGGTACTTACGAGGTACCTTGACTAGTTGATGTAATCTTGGCAACCTGAGATATTTGTGCAAGAGCAGTAGTAACAAGAGTAGTGGTAACAAGAGGCAGGATCTCAGTAGTAATAGTAATGTTAGGAATTGACATTGATTTCTGATCTTGAGACGTTTGTGACATTGCCTCCGTAAAATCAAGAATGGAGGATTCTATCATGGACGCTGGAACATCATCAAAACTAGGAAGGCTTGATAATGTTACAAACTCTTGATCATCCTCTCCTTGAGATACTGCAATATTTAACTCCTCGTCATATTCTTCATCATGATCGTCCTCATCTGAGTCGAAATCAATGGAATGAATGGTTATCTATGTTGGAGCAGTAACTTGTGGTATTGCAGAGGAAGTAGTAACCAGTGGTAGAGTTGGCTCCTCCACATCATGCATTTCTTCTTCATATGAGATCTCTGCCTCTTCCTATTATTTTTCTAGTTCTTCTAATACAAGTTCTTCAGTGGCCCATTGCTGTGTTACTTGGGAAGCAAAAGAATATTCTCCCCCCTTAGGTCCCTTGATAGTGAACTTGTACTTTGGAGCCTTTCCCTTAGATCTAGGAGATGGAATTGGCATTGATTCCTGTAGGTCTTGCTTATTCTTTGTTCTAGACTCCAACCTTTTCCCTACAGGACCTTCATCATCCTCTTCATCCCCAAAACTTGCTAGAAGTTTCTTCTTCCTTATTACTTTCTTCATTAGCCATGCATTTGTGTTAGCCATAATGGGAGGAAACCTGGCAGAAATGGATTTGTTTTCCTTTTGTAACCATTGAATAGCAGGTAAGGGAGTATTAGCAATATTACTTTCATAATATCTAGGATCAATAACATCATCAATATTCTCCATTGTATCCAGGATCCTAGCTAGATCTAGATTCTCTATCTGCTCTAATGTGAGACGACTAAAATCCAATTTTCTGACCTCCTCTTCATCCCTGCAATCTGCCCATACATCCTCCAATATATGCACATGTACATAATTTCCTTGAATCTTGTTCTTCATTCCACGATAATCAAAATTGTCGCGAGCTATGAATCTCTTCATTGTGACCCATTGCATTTCCTCTTCCATAGGAGAAGTGAGTACCGAATACCTCCCTATGGCTTGAGGAAATTTGAGGCCGAGTTTGTGCGACACAAACTATCTTTCATGCACATGTATCAGCTTTCTACAGAGCTCCATCACAATGATATTATCTGATAGATACCTCGGGAAAATGAAAGGAGTGCTAGAATAACATCCAATGAGGATATAGGTAAAATTTGGGAATTGAAGAAAGACACAACCATATTCACTGACCTTGTTATAAGCTTCTTGTGAAAGCCTTTCTTTCTGGAGTTCCTTGTCAAAAGGAAACTTCCATGTACCAAAAAATGCATCATTAATCCTTCCAAAATGACTCCTCCAATTGTGAATAGTCAATTGGTAATAATAATCCCAGACAAATGTCTGTCTTCTATCCCCTTTTGTAGACAGTCCTAGAAAGTGCCTGATGGAGGCGACTACATACACTAAATAGGAAGTCATATTAAATTTCAGAGTAGTTCTAACCTCTTTCAGTTGAGAATAGATTGCATCACTAATCTGCTCTCCCCAATCTATTTTTTCAGTTCCCTTCCTAATGATGTTCATGTGCAAGAACATCCAAGTTTGAAAGTAGTGAGAATCTGGAATGCCTTTGATTCTTGCAAGCAGTGTGACCATATCATTATATTCTTCATTGAAATCACCTCTATGAAAAATCTTGGGCCATCTAGATGTGGTGGAGGCTCTGGCGGTTTGTAAGAAAACAATGCTAATTGTTTTCTTACACTTATTCATATTCTTTTCATAATAATCTTGAGAAAATGCAGGAATAAAATCTACAACTTCATCAAAAATCGGTCCTTTGACGACACTATTGAATAATTCACTGTCTAGACAGATGACTACATTACTATTAGCATCCTTGACTTGTCTTGCGTTTTCATCAAAATGGTCGACAACTGCTAGCACAAAATCAAGATCATGGGCAGCCACTGGGAAGGACACATACTTGTGTAAACCGCTTGCAATCAGGTTTGTCATCCTTGAAGGAGCATTTTCAACTTGCCCTAGAAACTCATCCATGTTAATACATTCGATCTCAATGTCCCTGATATGCTCCACATTAGACTTTACTAAACTCTCAAGAAACATGTTCAAGTATTTCAAATACTTATACTCCATCTTTTTTCCATCAGATTGACTCAGAGAAGGATCAAACATCTGCAAGGAGGTGCAATTTTTGATCATGGATTAGTTCATGAGCCAATTTCATCTTCAAATTAATGACTTCGCTAATAAAAACAAAAATCCAAGGTCTAAAATGAACTTAGGCAAAAGAATAGGAAATTTGACAGATCGGGATTTAAAACCCAATCTGCAGATAAGGAGGTTAAAAAGTGCAGGTTGGGTTTTAAAGTCCAATTTGTATTTGGATGGGACAAAGGCTACAGGTCAGGTTTTAAAACCATATTTGCAGTAGGGGAAAAAAACTAGCATGTCAAGTTTTAAAACTCGACATGCCTCCTTGGGGTAGGTTGACTGGCATGTTGGGTTTTAAAACCTGACATAAAACCCGACATGCATTGAGGGTAAAGCAAACAGCCAGGTCAGGTTTTAAAACTCGACATGCTTTATCAGACAGTTTGATCGGCAGATCGGGTTTTAAAACCTGACCTGCCCAAAGGGTAAAAAGCATGATCAACTCACAGGTCGAGTTTTAAAACCCAACCCGCCGATAGGGAAAAAACAACTATGCAAAGGGGCAAGTTGGAAATTCACTTCCGACATGCAAACTAGGGTAAATTGGTAGTTGCATAGCGAGACTTAAAACTCGAGGACGAATGTGCAAGAAAAATGATATGTCGGATTTCAAATCCCAACATACCATTTTGGTAGAACAAAAACAAAAACAATGACTAGGGTTTTAAGAAGAATAAAATGCTAAAAACAAACCCTAATCTGAAGGAAAAAACAAAGAAAATACATAGAGAAAGGCAAATAAATACCTAAAATCGCCAAGAACCAAGGACCACGAGCAAATTGAATGAAATCACACTTCCTTCTGCCCAAAAGAACTCGCAGAGCTTGAGAATGATTAATCACCAATTAAAAATAACAAAAAAAAGGCCAAAAATAAGCTTATAAACTAAATTAGAAGTGCACTTACAAAAACATGGCGCACTGCAAGTCGGGATTTAAAACCCAACCTGCACATGAAAGACTCCTGCAGGTTGGGTTTTAAAACCTGATCTACACATGAAAGACTCATGTAGGTTGGGTTTTAAAACCCGATCTGCACATGGACAACAAAGAACCTACACTTCGGGTTTTAAAACCCGATGTGTAGGTTAAAAAATTCAAAAGACGTGCATGTCAGGCTTTAAAACCTGAAGTGTAGGAAAAAGAGAAATTAAAGTACAAAATGCAAAGAAGAGGCAAATGAGTTTGAGGAATGACATGACTTACGAGGTAAGTCAACCAAGCTTGGAGGATGAGAGATATGAAACAAACGAGTTTCGTAGGGGCTATCTCATGATTCAGTCCAACTAAAATCGACAATAATAGTGTGCCCCTCACTTTTGCACTCGGTACACCATAGTTCATTACCTTATTTGTTGGTTCCTTTCTCAACCTTCAATTATTTTATCATTCTCAACATATCTCGTCGAAGGGCTCGTACGATTTTGGATTCTTTGTCATTGCTACCTTCAATGGTCTCATCATCATTGGTCTTCCTCTTCTCTCGGGAAGAGGTTTTGTTTTCACTCTCGAAGTCCATCGCCTGATTGTAAGCATCGACAAACAAGGATGAAGGCACTACTTTCATCTTCTTACACAGTGAGGTTATCAATCCCTCCATGAACCACCTCTTCTTCAACCCGTCGGCTAGCTGGTTCTCCATCCCGTTCAACAGTTCTTTGAGCCTATGGTTGTAAGCGTGCACACTCTTATTTTTCCCTTTCTTAGTATTATAGACTTAGGCCACGATCTTGTTGTCATCCCTCAAGAGTTCAAATTCCTCCTTGAAGGCCTTCTTCAGATTATTCCATCTTTTTTTGTATTGGGCGTCGAGGTCGGTATACCAATAAATTGCCATCTCCCGAAGGGTGACTGAAAAGGCCTTCAACTAGTAATCCTAGTTGTCTTGGCCATTTGCCTCCCAAATGGTTGTATATGTTTTGAAATGTTGTACGAGGTCCTCTGATCCATCCCCCTTGAACTTTGACAGTTTATGCTTCTCCTGGGTTTTCACCATTGTTTTCACTCGGAAGGTACCGTGGGTATTCACCTTGTGTGTCAGACATGGGTGGATTGTTTTGACTGCTACGTTACAGCACTTTTCTTGCACTCTCGGCCACACAAGCATCCTCTACACGTCCACCTTCAGCATCCTCAACACTCGAGTACTTCTAGGTGTGCCAAACCTGGGTAGACTATTCCGACCACTATGTTTTGGTGCTTTCCTTGCACTCTTGACCATGCACACGTCCTCTATATGTCCACCTCTAGTGTCCCAACACTCCAGGTACCTCTAGGATTGACTCATCTCTATGCTCCCTTCGATCGAGGGTCGACGAATTACCTAATTGCTCGATCTTGACCACCCTGTGGCCTGTTCTCACTTTTAATGGGGTCTACGGGCATGCATCACTCAAGGATGACCCAATTTCTTTGAAGGCAACGATGCCAAAATGTTTACCGTTACAATAGATAAATTAAATACAAGAAATAATAATGTACTTGACAATGCATTCTAGACATAGCAGTAAAACATATCTTTATTCGCACATGCAATTATTACAAAGAAGAATACTAGAGATGGTCGACCAAGGATTACAATAGATTTGACTATACCATACTACTTCCTTAGCGGAACACGACATATTTAAAGGACTTGACAATTGTTGAGAGGTACACAACCATCAACCAACTGATACATAACTACCCGAGAGTGATGACCCACTTAATATAATTAATTAATACACTATCAGGTAACCAAAATGATCAAACGTAACAATATACATTTTATGCCAGCTACATGAATTCAAATCCATGATATTTTTTGAGCTATCTATTCTAGTTCCTAGCATGGTAGATTCTAAAAGATCTAAAGCCGTTAAGAACTATTACATTTGCGTGAGAACCATATGTACATAGTTTATTGGAGCCATTGTATACAATTCAAGCATAAACATCAAAATCATGGCTTTGAAAATAAAAAATCAATAGAAATATTTGGAAGACAGAACTCAATGAAATTACTTAAGAATCCTTCAGGGAGTCCAAAATTACCTACAAATGTTGTTGTTGTACTTCTTTGATACATGTGATAGTAAATATATTTTACAATAAACTCATACATTACAATAGAAATAGCATTGCAAGTAATCAGGAAGAAAACATTGATTCTTACACATTACTAAAATCTACATTTCTCAATATAGAAAATTTGTAGGATCCTCGATAAAATAAGTTTATTTATAAAAATGGAAGGAGAGGTGTCTTAATTGGAAAAATATAAGACTTTATATCTATCATCCAGAGAACTTTAGGTAGAATATATCTTGGTAAATGGATCAAAGAAGTACTTTCATTTTTTAAGACAACTAGTTTCAATCCATTCGTAATTTGTATCAATGTCAAAGACAATGTGATGATTTTGAAATGGAATCAAGTTCCAAATCAAATATTTTGAAATGCCTTTTATGTAACACTATTTTTGGCCACCCTAGATCTAAAGCAACCTCTTCACATGGACAATGCAACCCTCTTAAGATAACAAAGAAAAATTTCTTTTCTTCAAGGGATTGATTTTTTTCAAAAAGAGGATGCAATGTCACAACCTCACCTACAAAATGAGTAGAGAATAATGCATCTATTTTTTAAGGATACATTGTAGTACATTGTGTGACATAGCTATGAGAAAATACTCTCCACCATTGATCACCTCAAATTTGCACTATATCATTGTGAACTACATTTGTCTTAGAGACATATGAAAGTTTGTGCTCATTATCTTTCCATGTTTCATTATCCTTGCGATTTTGTAGGAAGAACAAAAGAATGGACATTATTGTACTTTTGAAGCAAGTAGCTGCATTCAAAGGTAAACAAAATTGGGAGTTGAAAGAAATTTCCATCTTAGTAATGCATTTCAAAGGACCAACATGTAAATCTTGTAACCTACCCTGACTTGAGCTATAAAATATCACAAAAACAGTTTTAAAACTTCATATATTGAATCCTAATGGATTTTAACTTTATATTGATGAGATAAAACCATGAATTTGAATACTAGATTTAATCTATTAGGCTAATCAAGTATATCATAACCCTTCTAACGTATATGCAACCATATTTTTAGCTTATAAGGAAAAGAAGGTTTGGATTTTAAATGATTATGTTGTAAGCCTTGTAACATATTTACAATCTCAAAGACAAAACCACAAAAAATGGCAAAAAAAAAAGTTGTATTTTTCCTCAAAAGTAGTACTTAACCAGATATAATCTTAACTATATCAGCAACAAAAAGTGGAGATGTTTCAAATGGACATCATCCAATTATAAAATCATGTTATAGACTGTACATTTCCTTTGTCTTTCTAAAGTTAAGATGATATCTTATAAAAAATCATGTTTCTTGGTCCCTAAGAGTAATGTAATCCTTGGCATACAACCTTTGTATAGAGTTTATGCTCTTTAAAATATTAACTCGTGGCTGAGAAGGAAAGAAATTGAAAATATTTCAGATTTGATCAACTTTATTATACTGAGAAAAATAATCAAACTAGGATTCCAAAATGGAATATCAACAAGACAAAGAATTTTTTTCCATGTTTTTCAAAACCATCAAAATTATTTTACATCATTCCAAAGAACAAACAATTGCAAAGTAGTGAAAAAATTACACTCATACCCTCATACCCTAAAAAAGTAAAACATTGTGGCCAAAATATAGAATCTAATTCCGAAGTATGTAAATTGTAATCAAATGAATGAAAAATATTTTGTTTTGGACAAAGAGAAGAAGAGCTCAAGTAATGTAACTTTTAAATCAGATCCATAATAACTAAATCTACCAAAGCTACCTGTAGTAAAATCAATGAAAAAAATAGTTGATATAGAAGAGGTAGTTTCATAATCATTAAATCTATGAGGCAATTGAACTAAAAGCCATGAAAAAGATAGTTGATAAAGAAGAGGTATATGAGTATGGCACATACAAACATTGAAGAGCCTATTAAAGGACAGTTGAAACATCATGTCTTAATAGTATTATTGTTAGTACTTTGATATTGTCATGTATAGACTCAATATGGGACATACAAAACCAAATGTCTATGGGGATGCATATAGATCCAGAGTCCAAATTAAAAAGCTAAAGGAAGTAGCATACCTTTTTAAGGTTTCCAATCCCATTGGGATGATACTGATGTTATTTCCCTAGAGTGAAAGGTCCTTTATATCTAAAATATAGAATACTTCTTTCAGAAATTCGCTTATTCTTGCGATATTTCATTGGATAAGCTCAAGCTCATATCCATATATGGCCAAATAATTGCTTAGACAAAAATAGCATTGGATTTATTTAAAATTGGGTAAGATGTTAGTATCCCAAATTCCTACACCTACCAATTTATTCTCAACTTTGTTTGTGACATAATATATCCGAGCTCACTTGTCAAGGAAATTAAAGCTACAAGGACCAGTCTTTGAGGTTCCTATGATAGAGTATTGTGATCATCTAGCAAGAATTGGTACATATCTCTTGATAAAGAGAAGCATCGTTCAATAACAATTTGAATAGACTATAGATAATTGAAAACTACTCAAAAGACTAAAGAAATAAAAAGAGTCCACATGAAAACTTTTGCAAAAAAGTTCACTTTATTTTTATAGAACTTGTAAGCATAAAATAATATTTATAGTTATCTCATATTTTTCTCTAATCCATTTTAAGTATTTCCTTAAACTATTTTGATAGTCAAATAGGTAATTTTTTAAGAATGAAATAAAACACAACAAAAAAATGATCCAACATGTATAGATTCCAATAAAACTCTCTCTGAAACCATGGCAAGTGACTTACCTCAACATTTTGCACAAATTGTCTGTCGTTAACGATGACAATGAGAAAAAATGCGTAGTATTTGTAGGAATTTTTTCGTAGAACCTTACCAAATCAAAAGTTTCTTTACAATGAAATGAACCAAAACCAGTTGTCCCTACAATCCTCTTCATTCTTCGAAACAACTTCTTGTAGCCTTCTAAACAAAAATATTTGTGGCAAGTTAATATTTGCTTTCACACGTGACACAATAAAATCCAAAATGATTTGGGGAAGATTTTATTTCAGGGGAGATCTAATTTCATTGACAACAATGAAAAACCAACAAACTCACATGATGCTTTTTCGTTGTCGTAAAGTAGTTTCGCCCATATTACTAGCGGTTTATTGGCGTGAAACAAGTTGGAGCTGAAACCTCACACAGTAGCCTATCAGCTAAAAAATTAATAAAAAATAATTTTTTTTTTATTAATTTACATTTTGTATATTTTACCACCCATAAATATATGAAAGTTAACGATGGCATGGTGTGTCTGATTTAGAAGAAAGTCCGCTTGGGACTAAAAATTATATTTCTAAACAAATGTTAAAATTACACCTTTACAAATGTTTAGTGCGTGTAAATTATTACTAAATGTTTATTCAAAGAAGTTTGATGTTATTGGTTGGGGGGAGTCTGCCCAGACTTTACTCGGTTAGTGAGACATAAAGGAGTTTGTAGGGAAGTAAATGCTTTCATTAAAGATGATTTCTAGCTCCTTGTGCTTCGTACAATATGATATGGCATTTGAATAAAATGTATGAATTTTTTATTTATTTTTGTTTGTAAAAATTGAATTTCTTACTTGGTGTAACCTGTTGTCCTCATTTTTGTTTTAAAAAATAAAGGACCATTACATAAATTTTTTGTCAAAAAATAAAATTTTTACTCTACGACATGCTTTCCGAGATAGAATTTTGCTTTGCCCTTGAACTGGCTTAATCCTCAGTTCATCCTTGAACCACATTTCAAATTTCATCGCATTCTAGGTTTGTTTGTTGTGTCTTTCCTTCAATTTTGGGTTTTTTCTCCTTGGCTGCAGGTGGGAAATTTTCCTTAAATTGCAAGTTTTTATGATTTTCTTTGTTTTGGTCTTTGTAGGGAATTTTTTAGCTAATTACAAGTGTACTTTATTGAAAAAGAACTTGTAACTTACTTTTTATTTCCCCCTTGTTGCTTTTTGGCTTTTTAAGTCATAATAGGGGTTTTTTGGATAAGTTACAAGTTAATTTTAAATTGCATCTTTAAAAAGTCACTTGTAATTCTTTTATAAAATTCCTATTTTAGTGTTTTTGCTTGTAATAGGGCTTTTATTCCCCTATTACATGTGCTAAGTTATTAAAACTTGTTGAAGGGATTTTATTTTCCCTTTACAAGTTATTATAACTTGTATTTCTCTCTCAAAAACCCGGTTTTGCTTAGAATGGAGAAAAGTGACATTTTAAAACTTGTAATTGAGTTTTAAAAACCCGATTTGCTCCATAAAGAGAAAATGGAGGCATTTTAAACTTGCTATTGAGTCTTAAAAATCGATTTTGCCTTGTGAAGAGAAAAGTGAAATTTTAAACATGTAATATGAACTTCAAAACCTAATTTTCACTATTACATGCAAAATCGAACTTGTTCTTTATTTCCAAAAACCCGACCAACCAAGGAAGGCGATTTTGTTGAGAATTTTAAGCAATTTTTTGTGGAGAAATATTTGGAGGTGGAAGGCATTTTGAATTCCTCCCTATTTTTATGCATTTTCAAACACATATCATGCCATTTGGAGGTTATGATCGCTGGTTTTTTGGTATAGAACAACAAACACATGTTTGATGAATACCATGATTTTCTCTTTCAAAACACCACAAACCTTTCATCTCCCAAGTCGTTTTTGCTTGTTATACCTAGGCGTTGGGGTTTGATGGAGATTTGACCAATTCTTGTGCCTTTTTCCTTGCATCTTGTACCACGTTTTAGCTGCTAAAAACGTTTTTCAAAAACATGGCTAGGGTTTTCAAGTTTGTTTATTGCTTACTTAAGGGGTTATCTTCTTCAATCAAAGTTTGTTCATATTTTGAAGAGGCATTTCGAATTGAAGCAAGGTATGTTTTTTTTTCTTCTTGTTTCATTTTCTTGTTTCTTGTTTTTCCATTCTAGTTGTAAATTTGTATATATGTTGGTTTTGCCCCCAAAATCAGTTTTGTGAGAGAGATTTTCCCCTTTGCAAAGCAATTTGTGAATTGCATTGTTCTTCCACATTTTTCCTCTTTACTTGTATTCGGGATTTTAAATCCTGATTACAAGTTGGAGGAAAATAATTGATCTTCCCTTATGGTTATAAGAATTTAACCATCTTTTGTTGAAATTCCAAGTTGCAAAGATGAAAAACACCCATCCTTCCAAAATCGGGTTTTTAGAACCGGATTGCATGCCCAAATTTCTTCCCATTTTCTTGAAAATGACATTTCCGAAACCTTCCCATTTTTATCCATTCATATTGCCTATATCTGTACTTTCTGTTCACGTCATTTCCCACAAGTCTAAATCTCACTTTTCACTCATTTCTCCATTTTCCGTTTTACAAGTATACTTGCGTTCAGGTTTTAAAAATCCAATTGCATGTTCGTTCTTCCCAACTTGTATACTTGTAAAACTCTCCCCAAGATCCGAAATTGGTCAAAGTCAAATTTCCACCATTCCCATTTATCTCCCATCTTTCTCTCACAAAGTCATGAAGTGCAAAGGCTGGAGTTCTTCCCATTTGAAGAAGGGAAAATGTTAGTTGCAGCTAATTATGATGTTGCCTTAACACTTTTAAGTCTTCATTGCAGTATACTAGGTTGTCCTTCAATGTTAGATTTACCATCCTATCTTATTCCGAAGAGGATGAAGTATAAATATGACAAGTACCAAAAATGAATTTTCACCTTCACAAGTTTCCTCTCCTTTGGATCGCATTAAGGACACGGAGATAGGGCATGTGGACATGTCAGAATTCATTAAGAGAGTGGAGGATCCGTAGGATAGTAATATGTAGCGGCTGTTGGACAACCACATCCATCATGCGTCTTCTTTTCTAGTGGCTGCCCTAGAACCTGAATTTATTCTCACTTGTGCCCATCTCTTTGACAAGGAAACCAGAACCATTAGAAATGGTGATGGTGAGGCAATAATCTGCCTTGATGCAGATACTATTGAGAAGGTCTTCAGAATACCACCAACACCTATTTATATGGAAATTTCAAAGGATAGTGCAGTTGAGTACTATGTCAAGAGGGAAAAGGACTGCAAATGTCATATTAACATGTGGATTCATGAGCCACGAGCCGCCTTCACAAGATGGGCTAAGTTGTATCATTGTGACGTTAAGTGGGAAATTGGAGACATCATTACTCTCCTCAGCAGGATGATGGGTCTTGAACACTCTGATGTTTTTGAGCCTTGGATGTATCAATTTATCATGTTCATAAGGCAGTCCCATCATATATCATGGGGATAAATTATCAGTGATGCTTTGTGTGAGCAACTTGCAGCAATCCCTACGGCCATGACTTTCTACATGAATTCATACTTAGTGTACTTGGCAGCATCACTCAGACATTTCCCTGGTCTTTCTACCAAGGGTGATCTCTCACTTATACCTGTGTGGGAATATTATGATCAGCTAGCTGCCTTTGAGACCTAGCAGATTACATTTCAGAAGAGTTCAAAATGCATTCTTTGGTTACTTCATGTGTCAGTTTGACAAAACTTTAAAGAACAAAAGGGTGTCAGATGAAGCATGGGAAAGGGTCAATGAGTATGGGTGCTTATTTCTCCAATTTCCAACTTTCACTTATGTGAGAGTCAGATGCTACAGTGGGCAGCCATACATGCTCCCTAGATACCCGACTAATTAGATCATTCTTGTGGAGTTCAGAAGACAGATCATGGCTTTGCACGCTCATCAATCTGTCAGACCTAAGGTCAGAATGAGGATTTCTATGACAAACCCATTGAAAATTGGCCGATATTCTCTTGTCACATCCGTCAAAGCCAAAGCTATGGAGACTGAGATGCAAGAGATTAAACTCAAAAGGTTTAAGTCCAGGGCAAATTTTGATTACCGGGTATGAAGGAAAAGATCATAAAGTCCTTCGTCCACGTGCTTCGTATTGAGGATATCTGGGTAAATCTTCGTACAAAAATGGAGGTTCTCGAGATGGACTACTATAGGCTTACTGTTGAGCAAGTAATTGATCTGAACCTGGTGGACATTCCACAAGGAATGATTGATGATGGGAATGTGCTCGATCCAGAGTATGTCTCACGAAGAGTTGAAGAAGCCCCACTTCCTATAATCCAATGGTCGCATAAAGAATGCACGTCTATTTTAAAATTATTTCAACCTATCTTGGCTAACACCAACACTTGGCTCAAAGGTAATGGTGTTAGACTCGTCCAGATCAAGGTTGGGAAAGAAGATGACTCTACGGGGCCTCTTGGACGTAAGTCTGAGTTTTAGATTGACAACAAGGAAGGTGCATCATCTTTAGGCACTAGGATCAAATTGAGGGTTAGTCAGGCAATAGTGCTTCCTCCTGAGGAGGCGACAATTTGTGGAAAGGAAAAGTCCCAACTTCATGTTCATGTGATCGATCCTGATAATCTAGAAGAAGGACAACAATCAGATGATGCTCCTAAGTCACTAGCTTCAAAATCACCTCATGAGATTCCTTCCTCAGTTTCCATGGACATTCCTCTTTCTCCTTCTGACATAATAGTGGAAGAGTCTCCTCAGAATGTCGTTCCTATTTTAGCAGTCTAGCCACCTCTTGATCATTAACAAGAGAGTTTGCTGGAAATTCTTGAAGATACTCCTGCATGTATCCATTTGTCAGAGATTGATACCTCTACTTCTAGATTTGAAGAATTTATGAGGCAATCTTCATGCCCTTTGGCTACTGAGCAAACCATGGTCGCCATCCAAACAGATACTCCTCCTAGGGTGACCACGACTGTTCAAACAGAAACTGCTTCTCCTTCACCTTCAACAACTACTAGAGGAGAACTAGTCATTTTGCCTCCATGGCTTAGTTCTTTTACCCCAAAGAGGAAGAAGCAAGAAATCTCTCCTGATGTCTTTGATTATCAACAACTCAAGCCGTCTAGGCCCAAGGTTGCTAAAAAGGCCAAGACAATCTCAAGAGTAATTGTTGACAACAATAAGATGAAAGTGGTAGAAATTGTTGAGCCCCTTGTAGATAAGCCACATGAGGAAATGCAAGCTTTTGATTACAGGGTTACAAGGATAGAATTGGGTAAACAAACACTTGAAGTGATCAAACATGATGCCCAACAATCCGTAGCCTCACTAGTTCAGTGGTATGATGAACTTCTAGCAAAGAAAGACAAGCTAGAAGAGGAGAATAGGCAACTTATTGCAACTGTTCATAAAATTACAAAACCTGCTAGTGAAGGGAGTAATCCTACAAGTTCTTCCGGTTCCCAAGAATCAATTCGGGGAGTAGAAAGAGCTACTCATAAACTACAAGCGTTGGATTCTTGGGTGGATCAACTTCATGATCTATGTGCACAAGTGCTGAAAGACATTTTCCAAATGATGTCTAAGTTGGAGACCATTGAAGAAAAATTGAATCATACCTCTGAGACTTTCAAACAGAATTTGGAAAGGGTTGAAGGTAGTTTGACAATTTGGTGCACAATGCCCCAACAACAGTTGAGTGTTCATCAAGAGCATGCTATTATTCCTTCTAGGGTCATGTACTTGGAATTTGAAGAACTCCTAGAGAATAAAGCCCTTGTTCTCAAATCCCTCATTGAGGAGATTGATGATGCAATGAGATTGCGAGTTGAAGTATTACAAGGTGTTGTTTTCCATTGTGAGAAGGCCTCTTGCAATATCATGAGTCAGAATGGAGAGTTGATACCAAAAGAAGAAGTGCTCGCAGATCTACAGATAAGGATTCATAATGAATGAAGGAGCGAACAATTTTCAACTGCCTCAATTCAGGTTTTGATGAAACATCAAATCTTTTTGCACGAAATCTAGTCCATCTTGGAGAAGAACGACTCTATGCTTCTTCGATGCCATGATACCATTGTGAAGACCATGGTTGTTGCCAAGAACACCCACGAACCGAATCCTGCTGAGCTACGAATGATCATCCAGAAGTTCGAAGGATTCACGTCTTCACACGCTACAACTTAAGTGTTTTTCAACACTTAGTTGTATTTTTCTAGAATTGTAATCTCTTAGTTGTAGTTTCCTTTTTGACATGTTTACTTGTAAAAACATTTTGTAAATTGCAAGTCAACTCGTTACTTGCACTTTTGTAATTATATGTAAATCAACTACAAGTTGTGTTCAATTAGGACTGTAGTTGGAATAAGTCATAGTTAGTTATTGAATAGGTCTTGGTGGTTGAGAGAATCTCTCAAGTTAGTTAGGATCCTCCCACCTTTTTCTCAAGACTCCTCTTCTATAAATACTTGAAGGGTCTATTGTAATCTTTATCTTTTAGAAAGCAAGCAAAAACTCTGTCAAATTTACAACAAATAAGTCTTTGAGCTTTCATGTGTGAATTCAAGAATTGAATGAAATAGAAGGAAATCACTCAAGCTTTGAGTCTTTGTGCTACATTCTTGAGTTTGTGTTCTATATTATCTTTCTTGCAAGTGTTTCTTCAAGAGTTTAATCAAATTTGATTTGCAGTCTTTATGTTGCAAGTATTCGAGGTTAATATAAATTAGAATAGATATTCTTTTGAGAAGAGCTGTAAGACTTTGTGTTTGCACTTATTCTTAAGAGAGTTTACAAGCAAATTTTGTAAGAAATAGTTGAGTCTTTGAGCTCGTACTACTTCCTACTATTTTAGGTAGAAAAGAATAAGATATTTCAGTCTTTGAGATGTTATAATTTGTTCTTGATAGCGTTAGTATAGAAAAGGGTAGATAGGACTTCACATAATCAAGACTTTGAGCTTGATATTGTTGTCCCGTCCCGAAGGAAGTGACAAAAGTCTTTGAGCTTTCAAGAAACTCCATTTCCTTTCTCTCATTTCATTTCAAAAAATTGTTACTGCTGTTTTATGTTAAATTGCTATCACTTTTCTGTGAAGAGAAAATGATATTGGCTATCTTAAAAGAAGAAGAAAGACTGCTGTCCCATCCCATTTTATTTTTAAAGTTGTAGATTGATAGGGGGAGCCTTCCCTTAATTAGGAGAGTTTTACTCACACACTGTGGTTGAAACCACAATTTTGTATATTTCCTCAAGTGTACAAAATTTTCAACCCACATAACCAATAAGAATACATAAAAATAATATTTTTAAATTATTTTAAATAAAAATTAAAAATAAACTAAAATATTTTTGTCTAAATTTTTTTAATTCTAGAGAATGATTGGTTAAATTAACTGATTTTTTTTTAATGATTGCAATCGTATCTTGCCTTAGCAGGAACTAATAATAACAAAAAATACAAATATTTGTTATAGATAACTTTTGCAGTCTATATGAAAAAAGACAAGAGAAAGAGGAAATACTATTTAGATGGATTTAACTCCACATACAATTAGCATTGTAAAGTTTATATAAAAACAAATATCACTTGGAGAGCAAAGATACTCGTAGCCTAGTGAAAACCTACATCATCATTAGGGTGCGGTCCCATGAAGGGGCTTAAGCTTCTATTTTCATGGAGCAAGAGAGAATCTTTTCCTAGAAATTAGTAGCTCCTACTTTTAAGGACTGCATATTTCAGTGGGTGAAATTGGGGCGGCGCTAGAAATTGCCCCACCCAGTTAGGGATGATATCTACCACTTGTCACATATCTAAGTTTAGATTGCTCTTAAAAAAGATGTTTTGGAGGGAAAATTAGTTTTTTAACTTGTTTTTATCGTTGCAAAATAATAGAAGATAAAGCTATGTATTCATGAGACCACCTTCTTCCTTAAATTTAGGAGAGCCCAATGAGACAAGTAACTTTAAAATATTCCAAAAAAATGTCACGAGTTGCAACGCTATTTTTTAGGAAGCCCTCCTCCATGAGACCCCACTCTTAGTGTGAAACATGTAGATAGAAGAAACCAAAAAAGAAATGATACAAAAAATTGCTTTACAAAATTACTTTATTTAAAATCTCCATAATCAGATCAAATATAGAAACACTTAAACAACAATATTTTTTCATAATTTATTAAAAAATATTAATTTTTTTTTCAACTAAATCAACTTTCTTTAATCTCATAAAGAAAAAAACTTCTACTTCTGTTCTAATCCATTTAGCTGAGTTGTATCCTTCAAAATAAGACTTCCACACTTACAGAAAAATTAACATCCATCAGACCAAAGATAATTGACAGGACAGCTTTTCAAATGCTGATCTTATGCTCTAGAAGACCAAAGATAATTGACAGGACAGGATACTCTGCCATTTTTGTTTTCTCAAGTAGACAAATCATGTAAAAATATTATCTTTCGGATAACTAGATAATAAATCACCCCGTTACTCAGTATGGAAGACTCTCTGGAAAAAATATGATATATGATTTCGCTGGACGGATATCCCCTTCCATGGTGGTTATTATGTGATCAATTATTGACATTGCCAACCAACATCAGTTGTATCCTCTGTGTTCGAAATTTGCCAAAGCCACGGCTGCTAGCAATCGTAATATAAGATAAGCTGTGGAGAAGATTTTACGCAGGGCAAATTAATGGGCGTTATAGTGGGTGGGGTGGCATTTTCCCCTATCTCCATACCATCCAAAGTTAATGTAACCTGCAATTCTTTACCATGCCTAAAAATTGGACGCAGCAAGGGCAGGATTGTGGTAAGTAAGTTTTCAGGTGGTAACGGTCACATTGAGTTGAGTGGAGAGCAGCTCAAATCCCAGTTGGAATCGCTTCAGAGGGAAGCTGACCAAACCATAGAAAAAGGTATATCTTATAAGCAAACCCTCGTCGTATAGCGTTCTTCATTTCAATTTTAGAGGTATAATCGTTCTATTGTTTGGAGATTAGTATATAGTATGTTGGTGCAGAGTGGGTATAAACCACACAGTATAAACATAAGAACAACAGTCAAGTATCCGCACTAAAACTCAGGTGTTTGCCTATAAGGATACTTTAAAGTTCATTTTTAATTGTACTTGGCAATTCAATGATTATAAAAATGCACCCATTCAGAGCTGTTTCGTAATTAGCACATATATATTCTAATTGATTCACCATCACGAATCTTATTTAATTCCATATGAAACTTAATCGATTGTATAACTGCCCCACAGCCCCCTGAGGATTTTTTGAAGAAAACAGTGAAATTTGTGCTCAGTAACGAGTTGTTTAGGTGCTTTATGAAAGAGATAATTTTATAGATTAAATGTAACAAAAATATGAAGTAAAATATCACAAGTACAGAGCAAATCACAAGAAGTTAACCTCGAGAACCCAGTGTTGGAATGAACTTCAGAAGACAAAGACAGTTTTTCTCATCTTGCTATTATTTCCTTCCAATTTTATATACTCACTATCTTTGCAAGTTTAGTGCTCGGATCATCTTCTGTCTTTGCAGACCTTTGTACAACTTGCATACTTTGTTTTCTTGCTGAGAATCATTAGATTAGGAGTGTTTGAGAGGATGTTTCGAGTTTATGTGCATAGTGTGTTTGACTACAATAGAGGATAGTATCTTGGTATGTTAAACTTGTGTGCTTTCTTAGGATCCGATATTAGATCACACTTTCCTAATTGTCAGGCTTTGGTCCACAAAGTCTTAGACTCAATTGACAATGGAAGAAATTCCTCCATTGTCTCCTTGGAATACCACTTTGCTTTACTTGACAATTGCCCTTTCTACCCAATTTTCCATTTCTCTTTCTATTTTGGGTTCTCATCTTTCTCTACCATATGACATTCTTGTCCAACTTGTCTTGAGTATTATGTGCAAGGTCTTCAATAGGTTCTCCATTAGGCAACATAAAAGAGATGTAAGTTTCAACATTTAGAATAAGATATAACTTCATATTGCGAGGTAGGTCTAATATGAATGTATTTTGCCAACGTGTTGAATAATTTTAAACGGACAACACCTAAGTGGTTTTAACTTCTTTGTCTCATCTTGGAGTCTTAGTTTTTTCAAATACAAACATATTTTGTCCCCAATTCAAAACTTATGTTCAACTCTTTGTTTTTGATTATAGGATAAAATAGGTTTTGAAGGGACCCAAAACCCTATTTATAAAATGCTGTCAAAAAGATAGACACTTGTAACCAACAACCAACTTACAGAAAACAAACCACCAAAACACAACAAAAACAACGACAACAAACTGACTTAATTAATTGTTTTGACAACTTCAGCAACTTCGATTTCCCATTGAAATATGTTCAACTCTATGTTGATCATGTCTGACCTTGGCTTAATGTGGGACCCCTTTAACCTCTCTTGTACTTGGTGTTTAGCACACTCAATATTGTTTTGATACAAGAACATTCGTTTTGACTAGGTTTTGTGCAAGGTATATGTAACTTTGCAAGTCTTACTTCAAATTGAGTTTCCTAGATGAAATACAAATCCTATCTAATTTGGAGATCTCAAATAAACTTGAAGAAAGTGATAAGGACAGAAATACTAATTCTACTTGCCAATCAACATGGAAGATTGCCTCAAACTTAACTGTTCATACTCGTAGACATCTAAATTACATCATTTTCTATTGTCAATTCTGCACATTAATTCATCTTAACTAATTCCCTCCAATATCACCACATTGATTAATTAATTAATTGCACCATATCATTATATTCTATTAGCTGATTATTTATCATTAATTAGCTAGGTAATTTCTTTTAATTAATTAATTAATTAATTCCCATCTTTATTCTCTAACATTACTTCGCAATTAATTGATCATTATCAATCATAGTTACTAGGAGACCCATCTCCTACCCCTGGAGACACGTCTCCAAAAAATTCCTGATGCATAGGGTGCTTTTGGCTGTTGTCTCCAAAGTCTCCTAACTAGAAATTGACGTCTCTTGCCAAAAAACTTAGGGTAAAGCACAGTAAAAGGCAAAAAAGGAAGGTAAATAAATAAAATAAGCTTGCAGCAAAGCGAAGTTGTAGGAAAGACAAAAATCCATGCAAAGTTATAGTGATCGGTGTTGACGGGTGTGCTCGTTTAACCACAGGCAATGACACAGATCATTGTTGCCTTCCCAACCATAGACAATATACTTCTATCGTCTCCCTGGAGTACTACTTTTCTGGATAATGCAAATTAATTGTATATTCGATCTGCCTATGTATTGACCTGCTTGTCTTTTACACTCTACCCCAATGAGGAGGAAATTAACTTATATATATACTCGTTACGATGACTCTTCATGAAGAGTTGGCCTCTTTCAAAGTGAGGTGACTTTTGGACTGAGTCGGCATAAATATAGAGTCGACTTCAATATTTATAGATGATTTCAAACTTAGGAGATAACTCCAGCCGCTACTAACATCAACACTCCCTTTTAGCTAGGGAGGTATCTTTCCAAATATCCATGTCATGGAGTCTCTCAACATGACACCCACAATGGCTACACCCATTTGTGAAAAAGAGTTTATCACAGAGTCTCTCAACATGATAATGTCATGGAGTCTCTCAACATGACGTCCACCATGGCTACTCCCATATGTGGAAAGAAACACAAGTACAAACGGAGTCACTTAACGTGATGTCCACAATGGTTACTCCCATGTGTGGAAGGTAATATGTGCACAAGTGCCCATCACGGAGTCACTCAACGTGATGTCGTCATGGAGTCACTCAACATGACGTCCACCATGGCTACTCCCAGAGGGTGGATAAACATAAGAAAGAGAATTATCACAAAGTCTCTCAATGTGATGTTGTCATGGAGTCACTCAACATGACATCCACCATGGCTACACCTAGAGGGTGGAAAGAACCACATCTCTGTCTTAGAGATGGACAAGGGCTTTCACCTCAAATTTCTCCGTCTCAAAGAAAAATGCATTAGCAAGGGCTTTCACCTCAAATTTCTTCTTCTCAGAGAAAAATGCATTAACAAGGGCTTTCACCTCAAATTTATCCGTCCTAGAGAAAAATGCATTAACAAGGGCTTTCACCTCAAATTTCTCCGTCTCAAAGAAAAATGCATTAACAATAGATAACATAAATCACTGATGCTAAGCCTCCCTCTCAGCAAGGGCTTCAAGTACTAGTATCAACCTCCTAACCTTCTTGTCCAAAGTTGCCTCTATTGGTTTGTCAGACTCCCTCTGAATGTTAATTCCTCCTCTTCGAAGAAACTGATTGTAATGACAATTAGTATGGGTTATTCCTCTTCGTGAGATGTCTCCAGCCACCAACTCAGTCCCATGGCGATCCAAAATTATTGCCTTTCTTGATTTCTGTTGTCGCTCTGCCTCTGCTGAACTCATTTTCACACGGTCTCTTGCAGATTCATTGAGGATGCGTGGGACAATTAAATTGCGCCAAGAAGAACCAGTTTCAACAAGTTCACCATTCACCACTTCGTTGTTCTTCATATATGTCAAAATTCATTATTATCTGGTGTTTATATACATGTGATGGTAGTGAACAAAGTGCTTAAAATAGCACTCATACGGTTCACAACAAATAACAAATTATCACACGTATTCAAAACAAACCAAACAAATAAAACAACACTCTATACGGGACCCATTTTAATATTTCACAATTACGAGGCTTCTGTAATATCTTTGACTTAGAACCGTCTTCTTTCCAATTTCCCGAACTTGGAAAGTAATCATATCAGAACTTTGAAAGTAATCAGCTTGATCAACAATGCAAGCCAATGAAAGTTGACACCACGCTCTCTACTACAAGCCTTGCATTGTTATGGTCACGAGCCTTTGATAGATTTGCTGCGCCAACTTCATCCCAGTATGGGCCGATGTGAATAGAGAGAGCCAATGGAAACTGAAACTCTCGATGATAAGCTAGCTCAACGCGATGACCCAAAACAATTGCCAGCTAATGAATCTATCTCAGTCAATGTAACACAGCTGTGCCAGGCACGTCTACAACTTCCACACCATATTATCATTTGCTGAGTAGGTGAGTCCACAAATAGCCACCACAAATATTTGAGTTTAATTTGGCCAATACGCTATCCAAAATAAAGTACGCCTCCCGAAATGATTGACAATTGAATTGGCATGTACACTGTTTGATCTGGGGCTATGTAGATATGTGGCCTCTACTCCTGTTGTATCGGTTTACACATGACTTTGAGCGACACAAATGCAAGGTCGATATCAATACTCTAATGTTGAACGACAAAGCTCCTTCCATCATTATCAAACAGAGAGTAGCACTGCGGTTCTGCTATAGAGTCACCACTCTGCCACTTTCATTCTATAGACTTGGAAGTCGCCATGACCTTCAGAATGTGTTAGCAGAGAATCAATTGATTTGAGCATGTAGAAGAGACGACATGAATACACACACACGTATGGCTCTCCTGTGGCTGCACTGCCAAAAACTTCTGAATCGAGGCCCACTCCCTCATGCAACCCACACTGCATGCTGGAAGATAACAAAATACCAGTCTGCTCTTGAATCTTCAATGTAGATCTTTGCGGAGGTTCTCCATCTTCAACGCACAGGCACAATACTTTTATTGTTGCTTTGATACCATGTTGATGGGTGTGCTCGTTTAACCATAGGCAATGACACAGATCATTTTTGCCTTCCCAACCATAGACAATATACTGCTATCGTCTCCCTCGAGCACTACTTTTCTGGATAATGTAGATTAATTGTATATTCGATCTGCCTATGTATCGACCTGCTTGTCTTCTACACTCTACCCCAATGAGGAGGAAATTAACTTATATATGTGCCCGTTACGGTGACTCTTCATGAAGAGTTGGCCTCTTTCAAAGTGAGATGACTTTTGGACTGAGTCGGCATAAATATAGAGTCGGCTTCAATATTTATAGATGATTTCGAACTTAGGAGATAACTCCAGCCGCTACTAACATCAACAATCGGATCCACTGACAATGTAGAATTTTTGAGAGGGACATAAAGAGTTGTATGACTGATTTTTTGTCATTGTAATGGTCTAAAGAGAAATTGCCTTTACTATCTAGCCGACAATATTGAGCGTACTCAACACCTATATTACTTTACTTTCACTAAATCATTTAGACTGGCTATGGTACTACCCGTATAAGCAATTTTAATTTCAATTATGTTAAATTTTCAAGTTAATGTTAAACTTTACCATTGTTCTTGTTTTCAAAGTTCTCTATCATGATATTTTCTGAAAACTATTACATTATATTAAAAAAAAATTGATATCTCCAAGTACCCGTCTCCTATTCTTGAAAATTAGCCGTACCAATACCAATACTAGTCTCCAGAGTCTACAAGTACCCCTGACTTATGGTAACCTCGTTATCAATTAATTAAACAATTTCCAAACAAACCCTCGCACACATAAATAATTGATTATTTAGATAATTGATTAATTATCCTCTCATGCATTCCATGATTAAACCTCATGCACACATAATTAATTAGTTATGTAAATAATTAATTATTCTCTCACATGCCATTTCAAAAGTCAACTTATTCCACTCATGCAAATTTGGAAACTCCTTGACTTATGCATGCACTTCCTAAATGGAATAAATTAGATAAACTAAAGATTATGTAAATTAGATGAGTTGATGTCAACTGTTCATCTTCTCACCTAAAAATGCAAAAAAAATGAAACATTTTTTTGATAGGATGGTGGTCTAGAGGTGTTTTTAACTTAGAGACTTGGTTCTCATATGGAATGTCAGATTAAAGAACAAAGGAAAGCATGGGAAGTTCAATACTTTCTGGTTAGTTGCACATCAAATTGCAGATAATTACAGCCAATGCACATTCTACATTAGGAAACTAGATGGTGATCTCATAGAGTTTCTGTTTCATGTCTCGCAGCATAAGCATTACTTCTTCTAATTTTGTAAAGTATTTGATGTTGTGCATGATTGGTGGTGTGTCTTGTAATATCCCTCGACTAATCTGACCTCATGTTGCTTGTCGAAGACTTTGCATACAATGTCTGAACTTGTTGTTATGAGTTTCTGTTTGTATTATTTCGGTCTTGTATGCTGCAATTGATGTTTTTGAATGCCTCTAACCATGAATGATTGACTAACAATGTCATAGAAATGGCATGCCAACTGATTTTGACTTTTTACATGCAAATGAATGACTAAAAATAATAACTACAGCTGCTTGACAAATCATCTAATACTTGGCATGCATCTATTCAACCCAATATGAGGTACAACAAAAGACACTTACAGCTAATAGACATTTAGACAAACATGTGGCATACAACCTTGTATCTCCTTCTTAAGAAGCAAACCAAGTATAATGCTGATATACATCTGATCTAAAAGCAATGCCAATAGGCATTTTAACAAACACTCAGCATGCAAACTATAAATTATATGGCAGCATCATAATGAAGTCTTTTATTGATTATTCTCACGCCAAATAGTTATAAAGATATAGCATGTAATTCCCAGAACTTATGATAGCAAAATTAGAGAACCTAGTATGTAAAATGCCTGCTGCAAATGATGGTCTCCACTCTACAATGTATATAATCTGCCAGTTAAGCATGTCCCTGCTGTAGCTGTATATAATCTGCCAATTAAATGATTGATCTCCTCATGTATAATGGCAGCCAATATGAATTTCCAGGTCTTCTGTAGATATACCTTCCAATCCTTCAAACCCTAGATGAAATCTTCCCTGTTAGCACAAATTGGACTCTTGGATGAAACCCACAATTAGGCAATAATCTCAGCTGGTATCTCACAGCCTCAAAATTGCACAAACACTGAAACGTTTTCATTCTCCAATGCTGGAAATGACTTAAATCCTTGTGTATTTCTACACACAACTCTCATATCAAAAAGCACAAGTTTATAATCTTCAAGCATGAAAAAGCATTTGCTTTTTGAGTCCTTTAATAACCTCAATCTCCTTAATAGCATTTAAATCCACTTTAGGGTTTGCATAATAACTTTATTTAATATCCTCATAAGTGGGTGCCCAAGACTTGAATTATTAGATGCACATTAATATCTTTTAAAATGATATTTTATATTTATCTTTTGACTTTAACAAATGCATCAATAAATAGGCCTCAAATATTAAAAATGATTAATTGCACTTTAAGTCACTTAATTGAGGGTCATGGCCCCATTGCACATAAAGTGACTTTAATAACTTTATAATATGCCTTTAATGATTAATTATTAATAAAGTATTTACTTTATTAATAATTAAAATAACATAACTCCATAAATACTCATTATTTCTCGATCTCGTCTGAACCAGGGAGTCAACCATTGCATCCACTGTGCATCCATCTGCCTTACTAAAAATAGTAAGGGTTCCTCTCAATCATCCACTTACTATAAATAGTAAGTGTGTAGAATTGAGTCCAACGAAGGCCAAAGATGAACTTTGGATGGAAATAAGCCTCTTGCTTTGATAACTGAGTCCCTCTAACCAACTGTCTTAGCCTACGAGGGCCAAGAATAGGCTAAAGTCCAATGAAGCAATAGTCTGCAAAAAATTGCTATTATACCCAATTAATCCTGAATCCTAGAGCTAGCCGATTTATTCCCCGAAAATATCCCAATTCATGAAAAAATCGTTGACCAAGCGTTGACCCAATTTTCAAAGATTTTTTGCATTTAAATCACGTTAAAATCATGTTAAAAACCCCAAAACTGGCAAAAGTGAAAAAAAACATTGTAAAAACTTACAAAACCCTAGAAAAATGCGTGAAATTACTGAATTGCTTAGAAATAGGGTTGGTCTGAGACAAAATCAAAGTCAATGTGGAATCAACGTTGAAAATGTTTGTTATTTTGTCCATTTTCAGGGGGTTCATCATTCCCCACATTTCACTTGTTCAAACCCACAAGCTCAACGACCTGTTGATGTGTTTTTTATGCACAGAACATTTCAGAATAAAGTACCAAGGTAATTTACCCTCTCTTGAACAAAATCACCTCAGATGCTAAGAATGAGATCAACTAAAATGATTCCAAGGTTTCTACATGTCAGGTCTTGACGGGTGGGTAAGTTTAGTGGTTGATGTGAATTGCTGTGTTTCACTTGGGGGCTTACGCAAATGTTTGGACTACCATGAATGATGCGGAATAGGTGTGCTGACAACTTAGGATATAACAATGAAGCTCTGGACTTAATTCTTACTAAAAAATGGGCAAAAGGAATAGGGTTAAGGAAATCTATTCTAAGCCTAGGAATGTAGGAAATCATGAACAAATCTAGTGGAATCAAACTAGGCAAGGTCTCACAAACAAGTATTGACATAGGCTTAGTGCAATCATCTAAGGTATACTTAAAGATTTTCAGGCTATCACCATCAAACGTAGACACCATCCAAGTTGATGTTTGTCAACAGACGCGTAATAGTTGAAGTTATGCTTACTCAAATTCTAGCTGACCACACAAGGCGCACTTACCAGCGGCAAGAGGCTAGTGGTATGGATTAAGGATTCCACACAAATGAATTCAACAAATCTTCCACTCAATCTAACATACATAAAAATAAATTCTAATCTAAATTCTAATCTAACTTGGAGGAATTGAGAACCATGAATGCAAATACAACACTTGAAGAGCAAAATCACCAACAATTGAACAATGATTAGGATTCAAATAGCTGTAGCATATACCAACAATTCTACAAAAACTCTCCCTTACAAATGAGAGACAAGGGGGCATATATAAAGTCTCTCACAAAATGGATGGCCCAGATTGATCTAAGATCAACTACCTGAGATCATGCCAACAAAACCCTATAATTGCCCTAATTAGAGTTACATAAAAAATGGCGCCACCAACATATGGCCCAATGAAAAGATACCTTGTCATCATAGAGGGAATCTTCTAGAAGATTCCTCCCTGCATCTCTCTCTCTCCTAGCATACTCCAAGAATCTAGCCAATACTGAATCTAACTCCTCCATGGAAATGCTAGGCAAGGTATCCTGCTGTAAATCAATCACGTCCAATGAATCTGAGCAAGCATTCAAAGTGTTCTCCCATTCTGGCATGAGCTTCTGCGAACTATGAATATGAATCAACAAAGAGACCAAGTCATCTATCTGACTCTTCTTCAAAGAGTCCAATTGGCAAAAATACATAAATTTCATCTTGTCTCTTAATTCGGCTAAGTGTAAACCACTAGCATCACTAACATCAACACCCAATAATTCCTCAATCGAGACAAGGATCTTCATGTGAATGTCCTGAATTAATCCTTCCATTTCCATGTAACTCGACTGGGCTAGTGAACAATACCAGCCATGGAAATCGTATCTGTCTCCATTGTGCACAATGTTCTCGTTGACCAAGGTGGAACTAGGAGTCTTCTTCAATGCCTGGAGGCGTGGAATAGTCTTGTCTTGAATAGGCCGGAATTCTTCCCAAACTCCCTCAAAATACTAGATTTTGAATATAAGCCCTGTTGTCCTATCAAATGCATGAACAAACTGAGTAAGGAAATCATCTGCCTGCTTTCTTGTGCTTTCAATCCATTTTTCCAGCTCTGAGTGTGTACCTCTCGCTACCTCGCAGTGTGAATGTATTCCATGGTCAACTGCAATAGGGGAAATAAGGGTGGGATCTCCACGTCTTGTACCTGCAATATACTCTCTGAGTCTAATATTTTTTTCTCTGTACCTTTCATTCTCCGCAACCGCTCTGTCTAACCTTGCATTGATTGCCTGGAGGTTGTCACCAATCTCCTGGAATTCCTGCTCTGTGGATGTACGACCAAGGGCGACTGAAGTGATCTGGAAATCCATAGGAGTAGCAATGTTTGCTGTCACGCTTGCAATAGGAACAACAATTTGTGCAATCCGCATTCCTGTCTCATCTCTAGTTATGTGCGACAAAATCTCCGCTCTCTTGGGCTCCTTCTTCTTAGCACTCCTAGCTAGGTAGTCATCAATATCATCAATAGGCTGTACCTCTATCATTTGTTTACTTTTCTCCATACTTCTCCTCAGCCATTTAGGAATAGCGGCCATCTCCATACCATCATCGAGACATACTTCTCGATCAAGTCCTTTCAATGCCGAAATAACATCATCATTATCATCAGGATTATCCCTGGTCCAATCCTATACCTCATTTCCCAAGCTAACTTCCAAAAGGACAGTAGGGGAGTCCGACTGATCATTATTCTCATCAGGAGGTGCAGATGTCGCTGTGGCATGAAATTCCTGAATATTCTCTGGTAGTATCACTGTGTTGGAACACTGCTGAGTCTCCTTGTTCTGTTTTGTTACTTCAATCACTTCGATTGATGAGACGCTGGGAGGGGGTGAAGGAATGATGAGTGGAGGAATGATAGTCTTCTGTTTCTTCTTCACATCTTCAATCTTCTTCCCTCTGGCCTTGACTTCTCTTGGCGTGTTCTTCCTTCTCTTGGGAGCTTGACTCTCCTCGTCTGCATGAATCCTGACATCACTGACAGTCCTTTGATCATCCTCGGAAGTAGACTCTTTCGGCTTCATCTTTTTCATAAGTGAAGGGAACACCCATGTCAACTAACTTATTCATCTGTATGTCCACCCATAGGCGGGAGAAATTCAAGACCTCTCTTATCAATGTATTCAGGTTGATCTCTTCTGACTTTGACCAATTAGGCAATAGGATTGCCTTTTTCATTTCACTCTCATACTGTGGATGTGTATGATCTCTATCATCTAATACCTAATCAGGAATGAGGAAAAGTCCACACTTCCTCATGAAATCCACTAACATTCTGGACCACATTCTTCTCTTCACTGCTTGCTCGTCCATCAGGTTAGCCCAATAATCTTCTATGTCAATCTTATGAGTGAACTTCTCTCCTCTGATCCTTCCGACCTTTTTGTCTGGATCGAATCTTTCTCTCTTCTTATATGTAGCAAGTCGATAGAATGCAAGCTCCTCACTCGCAGTGCTGGTGGCTATGGCGGACTGGCAAACCTCTGACGTCTTCCCAACTGAAATAGGGAATGTCATTCCTGTCTTGTGCTTCTCTCTCTGGACAACATCGAAGTCTAGAAGCTGTCTCGCCACTTCCAACAATATCATTCTGTCGGTTGGATACCTAGGAAGTCTATAGGGTTCGGATTGAAACCCATGAATCCTGAGGTATGTGAAAGTGGGAAACTGTATATACCATGATCCATACTTTTCTATTAACTCGGTTGCCTCCTTGGACAATCTTCTATGGATTCCGCTTTGCAGCATCCGTGTGATGTACATAGTGAATGCATCATTCACTCTCTTATAGTCTTCAATTCTATGCATGCTCAGCTGGGGGTAGCATTCATAACTCTTAAACTGTCCTTGCCCATTCCCGACTTCGCCTTTGCATATTAATCCTCTATGTGAAACAAATCGTGCAAGCAGGTACACCAGGTAGGAAGTCATGGCGAATGACTTGGACCGCTCTACATTCCTCAGCTGAAAATCCAGATTGTCACTTATAATCTTGGACGAATTCACTAGTGTTCCTCTAAGACAATCCTGGATGAAGTAGAACATCCATCCATCAAATATTGTTCCCTACGGCATCCGCATCACTCTGTTGAGTAGGAATATCAAATCACTATATTCCTCCTTAAAATCTATGCACATAAGTGTCTTGGGAGCCTTGGAATGATGAGACCTAAGCTCAATCATCCACTCTTTGTTAATTAAATTCTTACATACACCCATCTTCTTCATGTATCTGTCTGTATAATCCTCCTTGGTCACATCTTTCATGTCTGTTCCGCGTGGAATTCCGAACACCTCAACAATGGCATCCTCAGCAAGGTAGGCGATGACAACGCCCTGAGGAGTCTTGATCATTCTTGTGAGCGGATCGTAACATCGTGCACATTCCAGGATAAGCTCACTGCACTGTATGGAATGTGGAAATCCAGCGGCATGGAAAATGTCACTCTTCATAATATTCGCATATGCTGGAGAAGGAACCTGATCTCTGACTCCGAACATCCGACGCTGCATCTAGTCGAAGTCCAGGAAATGCATGTTTGTATCAGCGATCTCCTTCCATCTGGATGAAATCTTAAACTCTGGATAAAATCCAGTCTTCAGCAGTTCTTTTCTTTCCTTATATGACTTTGACATCGCACCTGTACGAAGCTCGAAGTTAGACTTAGGAAAATATTCGTAATAAAATTCCTGACTTTCTAAAGATTTAGCTAAATTTAGAGCATGGAGTCAGGAAAATAATCCATACACTTGGTAAATTTTAGCAATTAAGTTCAAAGTGTGACAACACTAAGGCATGGAAGCCTTCCATAAAATTCATTGAATACCTCCTTACGCTTAGAAAATATGCAAGCTAGAATGCAAAGGAGTATACCGGATTGATGATGACTAAGGAAAGGTGTGAAAGGTTGTGTTTTCACACAATGAACGTCTGAAGACACCTTCCGCAGTCAACAATGGAGGTCAAAATTCTGAAGACAACCTAAAAATCAGTCTTTTAAAACATGTTGTAATCTTCAAAATGTGCATAATCTTGATAAAAATCAGTTCTAATTATCAAAACAATCATTTTCTGGAATGTAAGTATGGTTGGTAAAATTTAGTTTTCTGAGGACAAGTCTGAAAATCGGATACTTCAGACTTACCAGCACTTTGCAAAGTGGTTTAAATCCCTGAAAAATGATGAAAAATTGCTAAGGAAACAACCCCAAGCAAATTCGCCAAAACTGGTTAGGTGGCTGGAAATGAAAATTTCTGAGGACAACCGCCTAACAATGGAGTTTCAGACCTGCAATAGAGATAAAATGGTCTAAAAAATGCACAGAAAACTCCATAAAACACCTCCAAATGCTAAATGTTTAAGTTGGAATTGGCTGGGCAATAAAAACTTAAGTCTGAAAATTAATGGCAGCCATTAATGGAGGTCAAAATTTGAAGCAAACCTCAGATCTGAAGCGAATCAGCAGGCTGGAAATGATGGTAGCCAACAAGCATGCACGAAAACCATCAAAATGTGGCACCAAATCACCTCCTTAGCAAAATCGAATTTTCCCAACTATGGCGCCAAACTGAAATTTGAAGATTGATGTCAATGGCAGCCTTGATCTGCAGTAGCAAGGATGGCAGCAATTTGAAAAATCGCCCAAGTTGGGATTAGATACCCCAAACACAAAAAATTGCCTTAGTTAGCAAAAATCGAAATTTTTTAGAATTCTGAAAAATGATGTTAATGGCAGCAATCTGCAGCAATGAAGGTCTGAACAACAAGCAAAAATGGTGGAGGAAAAATCGCCCAAGTCTCCAATCATGAAATTGCCAATTTTCACCAAAAAATGCTGAAGTTTGAAAAAATCGCTGAACTTAGCAAAATCGAAATTCTGAAACTGGTCTTTAATGGTAGCCAAGAGGAATAGATCAGCAAGCTGGAAAAAATGGAGGAAAATAAATCCTCAATCCCTCACTTCACAAAAACGCTTTGATAAAAATTCGCCCAACTTGGAGAAAAATCGCTTTCATGGAGACACCTGGCAGAAATAATAATAAAATAATACTAAGTCTCCTCTCATATACTTGCTTTCACCTCTCACTTTCATCACACAAGCAACATGGGATAATGTAATTTTATACCCTAGGTATGTTAATCAGATTTATATAATTGATTATGCCCTAGATTGTAATCAGATTTCCAGTATTTTAATAAGCCAACATTCAGTAAAATCAGAAATAAAAACAGTAGACAAACAAGCATACCCTGGGAAAACCTCCAAGGAGGAAAAACCCAGCATGAAAGACCCACAGGTCAGATTATATATTCTCCTCTAAATCATAAGTACAATACTTAGCTTGAATCTGATCTTCACATATCAGATTTGTCCCTTTGCATGCCTCAAAACTGCATCAAAATACACTATGTCCTCTTGGACAATTTTGCACAAGTCTGGATAAGTTCGCACCCTTCCTTGAAAGTTCGCACCTTAGCAGCAGAGCTAAATTCGCTTTTGCTTGAGATTGATTGATGATTTTGACTTGAGAAAATGTCCTTTATTTATATGCGCTTTTAACCTTTATTTCAAGTCGGCCTCCTTTGGGTTTTGGCGCCAAATTTATTATGGCGTGAGTGTTTTAGGATAGCGTGAGAGATAGAGTTGGGCCTAGACTTGGGGTCACGTTACCCTTTAGGGCCCAGACCTAAAAGGGTTCGGATGTTGCCTCAAGGCAATCCGAACCCTATAAAGCCCTAGTTATAAACAACAGATAAAACACTTGTATAAATACTTGCTTGGTGAAAACCTAACTTGCTTCTAGAAGGTTCAAATATTAAATGATTATTTGCAAGTTATTAAATTTGCTTTTAAATTTTAAATAATCATTAATAATTATTTAAAAGCAATTAAATGGGGCTTATTTATAAAAATATTGCAAATTAAATCCAAAGTAAGCCTCTAGGGGAAAATCGATAGAGGTTGGGATTGAAAAATCCCTTTAAAAATCATTAAAATCGTCAAAAATTTCCCATAAGGGAAATTCGACCCATGCTTGGATAAAAATCCATGCATAACTTCATCAAAATGCACACAAAAAACCTCCCAGGGGAAAATCGATAGGAGCTTGGACAAAAATCTAGACAAAAATCCACTCTATTTGCAAAAAATCACCCCCAGGGGAAATTCAATATTAGTCTGGACAAAAATGCACACTTAAAACTCACTTAACTTGGAAAAAAACCTCCCTGGTGGTATTTCGACCTCAGTCTAGATGAAAATCCGGACTCAAAACTCTTCAAAAATATTCCTAGTGGAAAATCGATCCCTGTCTGGATGAAAATCCTTACAAATGCTCTCAGGGGAAATTCGACCTCTGTTTGGATGGAAATCCGGACAAAAAATCCTCACTTAGTTGTCACAAAAATCCTGGTAGAAAATCGACCCAGGCATGGAATTATCCTCGCATTCCAGTCCGCACTCCCAGTGGAAAATCGATGGCAGTCTGAATAAATCTTGACACTTAGCCAAATTTTAGCACTTCCAGGGGAAATTCGACTTGGGTATGGATAAACAGTGGGGGAAAATAGTAGCCAGTATGGATTTCAGGGGAAACCCATGTGTAGTGTGGATTTTGAGTGGGGGAATGGGTTGGGTAGTCTGGAATGTGAGGGGAAAAGCACCTCTAGCATGGATTTTGACCCTTTAACCCTTGGAATATGAATTTCCCTTAGGATTTTATCATTTTAACCACTCAAAATCACTTAGAAACATTAAATTTAAACTGGACTTAGGCTAATTTTCCAAAAATATGAGCGAAACGCTAGGAAAATATTGGAATAAAGTGCGAAATCAATTTAAATAATACCTTAGGAGCGAGAAAACAACTCCAAAAGGTCTGTGAATATCTTGGCACTTTAAAATCGCTGATGTGCGTGTTTAGAAACACGTTAATGCTCAAATAGGTCTACACTTAGACAAAGCTTAGGATCATTAAAATATCAACTTTTGCAACTTGATCCTGTAACTTAAAAAACCCTAGACGACACTAGGAATGATCAAAACTCCGAGACTCGGGCACGGGAAACACAAAATTGCCCACTAAGCAGCCAAAACCCTAACCTAACAATGCAGAAAGCCGGCAAAGAGGGGGTCCCCGTTAGCAATGGGGCGATGTGTGAAAAGGTCACAACACGACCCAACAAAGGTAGAAAGCCCACGAACTCAATGGCCTAGTAGGGGTTTGAACCTTGGTGGCTACCTCACCAATGGAGTTTTTCTACCACAACACTAAACGTTCAAAGACATATTTAATATATGTAGATATAGATATATGATTTTTAATATATAATTGATATAGTTAATTTTTGCTCAAAAAAAGACATACAATTCATTATGTGAGCAATATATCTAAAGTGCTCCATGAAATAAATCTGAATGACAACAAACAAGCTTACATAGTTGTAATAAAAGAGCCTCCAACACACAATCATTAAAATTTGTCTCTACCTAAAATAGTAGTTGCAAGCTAGGTATTGCCAAAACCAGTGGCTTGCTAATCTTTTACTTCAGCTAAACAAATGCCTTTTGTTGAATTCTACCCCATATAAAAGACTTACCAATTGCCATCAGGGAATATAAAGAATTGCAACCATGGAATATGATTTGATAAGCTTTCTCAAATATTGAACTACCCCTAGAAAATTCCTTGCCTCAATCAGAATGAAAGTCTTGGATCACTTCAAAATGGCTTCCACTTTCACTAAATTCCTAACGATTGTTGGATCTCTGTCTGATAAATTTTGATCTCAGCTACTTCATAGACTTAGCTAATCTTTGATCTCAGACTTAGACAACTATTTGGTGTATTTGGTGACTACCCTTTTAAAAAGTTAAATGAATATTTGCCTATGTAATCAGCAATAAGAATATAAACAACAAAAATCTATTTTCTACAATTCATGGGTTAAACTCCTTGTCTCAATCACAATGAAAGTCTTGGATTACTTTAAAATGGCTTCCACTTTTACTAAATTCCTAACAATAGTTGGATCTCTGTCTGATAATTTTGATCTCAGCTACTTCATAGACTTAGCTAATAACCCTAGAAAACTCCTTGCCTCAATCACAATGAAAGTCTTGGATCACTTCAAAATGGCTTCCACTTTTACTAAATTCCTAACAATAGTTGGATCTCAGTCTGATAAATTTCGATCTTAGCTATACTTCATAGACTTAGCTAATCTTTGATCTCAGACTTAGACAACTATTTGGTGTATTTGGTGACTGCCCTTTAAAAAAGTTAAATGAATATTTGCCTATGTAATCAGTAACATGAATATAAACAACAAAATCTTTTTTCTACAATTCATGGGTTAAACTCTATTTTATTTACTTTCTATATCTCTATGCTATGGAAATGCCCTTTAGTTTTAAAAAAGAAGTAGTTTGTGCCTATTTTTCTACAAATTTTTACGATTTTTTAAAATCCAATTTCTTACCCATTTTAAAAAAAAATCTTATACTTTTTGGTTTGCCGATTTTTTCCCCAAATGATTTTTGTTACTATGATATAAAGCATTGCAATTGTGGATATGATTTGATAAGCTTTCTAAAATATTGAATTAACCCTACAAAACTCCTTGCCTCAATCACAATGAAATTCTTGGATCACTTCAAAATGGCTTTCACTTTTACTATTTGTCCACACTCCATAACTATTTGGTGTATTTGGTGACTACCCTCTTAAAAAGTTAACTGATTATTTGCCTATGTAATCAGTAATATGAATATAAACAACAAAAACTTATTTTCTATAGTCACGAGTTAAACTCTAAATTAATTTGCTCTTATATCTCTATGCTATGGAAATGCCCTGAAGTTATTTAAAAAAATAGTTTTTCTCTTTTTTTCTACCATTTTTTATGTTTTTTTATAAATTTGATTTTTTCCCGATTTTTTCAAAAAATCTTATACTTTTGGTTTGCCTATTTTTTCCCTAAACAATTTTTGCTACTATGGGCTAAACCATCCAAAAACAACAACATGCTAAAAGGGGGACATTACACGTTTTTTGTTCGGCTGTGATCCTTGTTAATCATAGTGAAGTGTATTTGTCCCATATTGTTTTGTTTGTCAGCTATGTGTTTTGCCTTGATGTTTGCAAGGATGTATTTTGTGGGCTATTGAGACCACGCTAGGGTTCTGTTGACGTGTATTTTGTACACAATCATACACAGAATAAAATACCCAAGGGTACCTTATCCTCTCTTGAATAAAATCTCTAACTGCTGAAGATATCGCAAGAAGGATCAGTTAGGGTGACTTCAATGTTCCTTTAAGTAGGGTCTCTACGTGTGGATAAGGACCAGTGGTCGTTGTGATTGCTGTGTCATCAAGGGGCCTTACGTTTCCGAAGTAGAATTTCCTAAACTAAACGAATTCTCAAAAAAAGATCAAAAGAGTAGGGCTTGCAAGAGATCTAGTCTAATCTAACCCTAAGAATGACTCAATGTGGACGAGATTTGGCAAGATTCTACCAACTTCAATATTGCCATAAAATAACAACTCAATTGAAATTGATGCGATCTTCTAAGGTAACGAATGATTTTTCAATTCATCAAGGATCATAGACACCACCGCAAAGGCACATATCCAAGATACAACAATGATTGAAGGTTTAAGTGATTCAAGTTTATCCAGTTGACCACGCAAGGCGTTCCTACAATCAGCAAGAAGCTAGTGGTTTGGAAAGTGAACCTCACCGACGATCAAGTCCAACACTTAGTCCTTCAAACTTAAATACTACTTTGACTGAGAATGATTCAAGAAAGTAAACAACCATGAAGATAACCATAAGAATTGCAATAAAACACCATAACTTCAATATTTTATTGATCTCAAAGCCATCATGAACAACAATTGTTTGAAATTCCTTCTTCAAAGCTCAATCTTGCTACAAAATACTTGCTTCTATCAAATTGCTAATCTCTAATCACTAATGCTGATATCTAATCTCTAGTTTCTAGTTTTTAAAATGAAAAGAAATGAGGGTATATATAGCATCCTCAATTACAATGAACTGTCCAGATCAAAAGAAGATCAATGGCCAAGATTATGACACCTAAACCCTAATTAGGGTTTATTACAAATAGCTCCCTTTTTACTGAACAATATTAAATGCATAGCCAAATATTAAATTTGGCACGAAAATCTAGGAGACATAGACCAATAACAATTAAGGTGCCACATCATCTATAACAACCTCTCATCTAGAATCTTATTCCCTTTCCAATGCTCCTTTTTAGCATATGCAATGAATCTAGACACGATTCCTTCGATCTCAGCAATTGGAATCTCGGGAAGATTCTTCATTCGTTCCTCCAAGTGGCCCTGAGAAGAGCAGCGTCCCATTCAGGTTCAAGTTCCTTGGTCTTCTCAATCAGGAGCATGGTATCAAACATCTGGTCCCGTTGCTCATCTGTAATAACATTCTCATCTTTGCAAAAGATGACCTTGACTCTATCTTCTAATTCTTGCAAATCCACATCTGTCTCAACTTCGATCCTCCTACCAAGAATAGTACGTAGTACCTCAAACACTCTGTCCTGGATCGGGTGGATAACCTCCTCAACATGATTGCATCTAGTACTGATGTCCTCGAAGAGAACTTCCTTCATCTGGAGTAACGTCGACCACTGAAGTAAACTATGAGGTCCTCCATCCATTATCTTTTCTTGCACTAGGACCTTCCTTGATGTTTGTTTGATTACTTGCAAGATAGGAATGATAACATCTTTAGTATGAGCAAAGGCAGCTACCGTTATCATCAAGTTGTGGATGACCTCAAGAACCTGAATAGCTCGGTGAATGGTCTGCATCATCCTTGTTGCAAATTCAATAGCAACTGTATGAGATTTGTCAATCCATGAGCTCATAAGCTGAACCAAACTTCTGACTCTCTCTGCCTCGCCAACTGATTCGAGGGGAAGTGTCTGCGCAGGAGATACTGCTGGATCCTGACGTCTCAAAGGCTGATTGAGATGGCTAAAGTAGCCTCTCCAAGCACTGACCTCTCGCTCAAGCTTCCTATTCTTTTCCATTTCTTCTCTAAGCTTGTCCTTAAGTGCCTCAAATGAATCAGTGGCATCATCCAACGTCTGCTCGGCTGTGAGTGGACCAAGCTCAAATGTCTCTACATCATATTCCTCTGCGAGGATCTCACCTTCATACTTGTCCACTGCTGGTGTAGCTATCTGTAATTTCCTGGATCCTGTCTCATCTCTGATCATCTTGGACATCTTAGTGGCTTTCCTCTTTTCTGTCATTTCTTGGGAATTTCCAACAAGGCTCTCTAAATCAATCACATTATCTTCGTCCTCGATCACAATCACCCTTGTTAGTCTCTCCTTTAACCAATCTGGAATGGCAGATCTTGTTTCTCTAACCTGTATCTCATTAGGCAATGTTTCTTCTTCTCTGAGAGGAGATGTTACTTCATTATCTTCCTTATCTTCATGTAGCTCATTAGCTTGGAGAGACCCACTTGGTGACCTTCGAGGTGCCTGTCCTTCTTTATCGTTCTGTACCATTGATTCCATAGACTCTTCTATCTCAAGTGTCCTCTTCTCAGGTCGAGAAGATGTGCCGGATGAACGATCTCGGTTGGCCTCTTGCTTCTTCTTGGAAGATTCTCTTTTCTCAGGTCTCTCTTTCCTCTTCGAGCCTCTTGGAGGGGGATTGCCCTCACTTACACTTCGAAGGTTGCCTTCGCTTGTATTTCTGGGATTAGGATTACCCTCACTTACACTTGCTCCTCCTTCAACTGGTCTTTCTTCCAAAGTGAAAGTCATAGATATGCCTTGCTCTCTCAACTTCTGATGCTGCACATCAACCCATCTGTGAGTACAAGACAAGACTGGAGCCATCAAAGCATCTAGATCCACAACCTCGGGTTCATTCCAATCTAGCCTCACTGATTTGCTTTCTCGATCATAAGATGATTGGAGATGTCTGCCACTGTCCTGAGCTTGGTCGGCCACTCTGTAAATTTTGCATTTTCTGATAAAGTCTAAAGGCAATCTAGAATGCATCTTTCTTTTCACTTCAAGGTCATCCAAGAGATTCATCACAAAGTCCTCTATTTGAAACTCATGCTTATATTTTCTTCCGACTGTCTCCTCTATGTACCCATATGGATCAAAGCTCTCTCTCAAGGCAAAGAATGAAAATGAATATAAAGCTAACTCTTTCTCTGCATCATCCATAGCTAGAGCATTAGGACATACCTCAACTGAATTCCCTAATATGATAGGCACAGGAACTCCATTTCCATGTCTGTGTCTGAATGCTTTCACATAAGCTGCCAACTGTCTTGTTACCTCAAGTAACACTATTCTGTCTGTCGGATATCTTGGCAACATGTAGGGAGGTGAAGGACATCCATGAACTCTAATATATGTAAATTTCTGGAATTGGATAAACCATGCACCGTACCTCTTTACAAGTTCTTGTGCATCCTGAGATAGCCGGTTGTGAATCCCGCCTTGCAATGTCCTGGTGATGTTCATCGTGAAGGTATCATTGACTAACTTGTAGTTACTTCCTGGCGGATGATGCAAGTGAACATAGGAATCACAAACTCTGACTTCCCCGGGCCCTCTTCCGATCACTCCTCTGTGAGGTAGTCCTGCATACTCAAAGCTCCTGATCAAGGCATATATGATGTATGAACTCATGTGGAAAGACTTGGTAGCCTTCAATCTCCTTAACTGTACGTCCAAGCAATGGCTAATCATTCTAGCCCAATGAATTGTTCCTTTTCCCTGAACTATCACTTGGATGAAGTAGAACATCCACTTCTCAAAATAGAAGGCTTGAGGAGCCCCTGTAACTCGGTTGAGTAATGTTATCAAATCTCTGTACTCCTCCTGGAAGTCGATCCTATGTGGTGTGTTCGGAATCTTGCTCAGGCGAGGACGACTCTTGAGTAACCAATTCTTATTGATGATGCTTAGGCAAGTGTCTGGATCATCTTCGTACATGGACCTGGCTCCTTCTAAGCTTTTATAAATCATATCTTTATGTTCTGGCAAGTGAAGAGCTTCACTGATAGCTTCCTCTGAAAGATAAGCAAAAGTGTCTCCTTCCTTTGACACTATCGATCTGGACTGTGGATCATAATGGCGAGCACACTCGATCATCAACTCATGGCACTGGATTGCTGGAGGGAAGCCGGCCGCCTTGATAATGCCACTTTTAATTATTCTCCTTGCGACAGGTGACGGCTTGCCAATGTAAGGGACCTCTCAAAACTTCTTCACACTGAAGTTTCCCAGGTTAGTATCTCCAATGTTGCTCCACTTAGACACGATCTTGGTCTCCAATTCTTCGTTCTTTTGATCTTCCTTCATGAGAGCTGGACGACTGGTGGATGCTCCCGCCTTTGGGGTCGCCATTGTAACACCTACACAACATTTCATAATAAGAAATAGATTTTGCAATGTATAAACATAAATTAGATTAAAGATTGAATTTAGGAAACTTCATGATAAGTCCTTGAGTTATCATTTCCTAAATACGATTGAGCTACTGGAAATTCAAAATTTCAAAATTTAAAATTAAGACTATGACGATCAAAATTCAAAATTTAGACAAAAGAAGACTTCGCCATACCTCACTTGAGAGCTAACTCTAAAAAGATGCAAAAATATGAAATTCGCCTAGGCAAAAAATGAAATTTGAAGTCTTCAACGTGATCCTCCTTTAGCAAAGGTGCCTTTCTTGTCAATTCCACCACCCTGTGGGGTCTTCAATGTCTTGATGGCAAATTCGCTCCACTTGAACACAAACCAAGTTCGCACTCCCCTTTGAATGGAAATTTCGCACCTCTCCTTGATGAAATTCGCACCTTGTAATTGTCTTCTCCAAATCGCATGCAAAGGATGATTGAATGATGTTTTAAAATGCCATATCACACCCCCTTTATATAAGCGCTTACCTCCCTAATTACCTCTAGGCCGACTTTTGGAAATAAGGCAAAATAAAAACAAATTTTAAATAAAAATCAAGGCCGATTTTTTTTTAAAATATGGAAAATAAAACCCAAGCGCCCCAATTTATTTAAATTAATAATTAATTAATTTAATGCCTTCGTATTTAATAGTTTCGATTTAAAAGACAAAATTAATTAATTAAATGTCTTGTGCGCACTTATTAAATGCCCATTTTATCGAAATTTAGCATTTGAAATAATTTGAAAATGATGTTGGCGCCAAAACATGGGAGATGTAAGGGGTACAAACCACATCGCTCTGGTCCCTGGGAGAGGGACAGGAGCGATCTAGCATTTTGCTCTTGAATTTCTCGCCTTTTACGGTCAAAATCACTTCCTCCGCGTTGAAACTAGCATCTACATTGGGAATCTCGAGCTTGATCTATTCAATTTTGTAGATGAATGCCTCTTAAGATCATTATCGCCCTGGTCCCTGACTGAGGGACAGGAGCGATCTTGCATCTACTCCTTGGTCTTCGCCTCTCTAATCACCAATTTGCATCACAAGGCAAGTAACAATTTTATCCTTTCATTCCACGCGTACTTTACTTGTCCTTTACAAGGCAAATTTGATATTCAAGTGAAAATCGCCCTGGTCCCTTGGTGAGGGACAGGAGCGAACTTTGAATTCTAGCTCAAATTTGTCATCTTTTCACCTTAACTCTTTGTTCATCGCCTTTCAAATGACATTTTGGATCTTGTGTAACCTTGCTTTGATGTGATCTAGGAAGAAAAATGATTGATTTTATGAATATCGCCCTGGTCCTTGACTGAAGGACAGGAGCGAACTTGCCTCTTTGCTCAAGTTAGTCACTTTTTGACATTTGGTTCCTTGCTTATCATCTTCTCAAAGACATTTTCGACCTTGCGCGACCTCGCCTTGACGTGGTTTTTGAAAGAAATGACCAGTCTAGTGAATATCGCCCTGGTCCTTGACTGAAGGACAGGAGCGAACTTTAGTCTATGGTGCAAATCCTCTATCATATTGATATCAAATTGTCTTCAAGGCGTAAAATGGTGCCCTTTATTCCTTCTTGAACGTATGAAATGGGAGTGACATTCAACATTTAAGCACATTTGACTATTTCGCTCTGGTCCCTTAGTGAGGGACAGGAGCGAACTTGGGTAATTTCATCAATTTCCATGGTCCTTGCAACTTTGTTCTTCTTCGAGGCGTTCCAAACATCATTGCCACCTTGTACCTTGGCTTGGAGTGGTTTAAACTTGGAGGAGAATATTAAATAGCCTTGATTTCGCCCCGGTCCTTGACTGAAGGACAGGAGCGAACTTTCACTTGTAAGCTCATTCATGCTTTGCCAACGTTTAAAACTTGTCTTCAACGGACTCATTATGTTCCCTTTCACTTATCTTTAACATGCGGCTTGCTCCAACTTGGTGGGAAATTTGTCTTAAGAAGAAATCGCTCTGGTCCCTTGGAGAGGGACAGGAGCGCCTAGGCAAATATGGGCTTCATTTGGTATCTTGCAATCTTCAAATGATCTCCAATAGATTCATTATGCCTCCTTTTACTTGCCTCAAACTTAAAAACTCATTTCACTTCGCCAAAAACTTGTCTTGTGGAGGAATCGCTCTAGTCCCTGGGAGAGGGACGGGAGCTATCACTAAAATTCGCCCTGGTCCCTGGCAGAGGGACAGGAGCGATTTTGCTTCTAGGGCCAATTTTCCTCATTATGGTACTTTCAAGTTATATTCAACTGATAAGATGTACTTCCTTTGTTCTTTTCAAATCGCGAAATCATTCACATCTTTCAAGGACAAGGCAATTTTGGATTTCAAGCTCCGGTCCTTCAGTGAGGGACAGGAGCGATTTGTCTTCATAGCATGTTTCCTTGTTTGCAAATTTCTTCAAATTATATTCAATGGACAAAAGATGTCCTCTTATACCTTTTCCAATCCAAAAATCGCCTTGGTCCTGCAAGGACAGTGAAATTTTGAGAAACAAGCTCCGGTCCTTCAGTGAGGGACAGGAGCGATTTTTGTCCTTGAGGGCAAAAGCTCAACTTTTATTGCAAACGGCTGAATCCTGGCGTGCCATCATGTTGATTTCACCTTCCATTGCGTCCTTGACCCTCCAATTTGATCAAAATGAGGTCAAAATGGTCTAAGTAAGTCATTTCGCCCTGGTCCCTGACTGAGGGACAGGAGCGATTTGGCCTTAAACTTCAAAAAATTTGCCATTTTGAGTCTCAAAAATCTTTCAAAACCTCCAATTCGTGTTCAATTGCATCTCCTGGCGACCCTGCACAAGACAAATGAAATAAATTAATAACCAAGATGCATAAAATATCATTTTCGCCCTGGTCCCTGGCTGAGGGACAGGAGCGATTTCGCTTCCATAGGCCAAAATACCAAGATCTTAAGGCTTCAGTCACTTCACAAGGCAAAACTAGGCCATTTCCAATGCTCGGGCTCAATTATCAAAATTCTCAAAAATTAGCCAAAAATCTCCCAGACAAAATTCACAATACCATCATTAACACTTAGGCAAAATTTGGACTTGCATTCAAAATCTGACTGAACCTAGACAAACTCATTTGACCCCCTGACAGATTCACCTTATTTCAAAATTGCATCCTACGAGAGGAAGCTCAACAATCTTCAAAATTTGGACTAGACACCGGCCTGAAAACATCAAAACAGAAACCCTAAGGCTTAACTCCAGTCCAGACGACTGACTCACTAACCCAAAACCCTAAAAGCAGAGAGAGAAACAGGCAAAACCGAGCAAAAAGAGGGGGTCCCCATTTTAATGGGGCGATGTGTGAAATGGTCACAACAGGTTCTTATCGTATCCACATTGGATAAATGTTCCTAACTTGAGCCAATTTTGGCTTGCGTCTAATTGCTTGATTAAATTTGGAACTTGTGTCTACTATAGTATCTTTGTGATAGCCAAGTGCATGTTACAACCCTTGTCTTGTTGTATTTGATTATCATGAATCTTGTTTTTTGTGTCATATTTCAATTATAGTATTGTCATTTGTTGTCCCAACTTTCCTTCCCTTATTTTGTGGTGTTTTTCTCCTTATGATGTTCTCCAGAGCCTAGTTATGATCCGATACCACTTGTTTTTACTTGCTTTTAATACCACACACATTTCCCATTCTTTCATTTTCATCATAGATATATTGTATTCCAATGACTCAATTCCATGGTCTTTATTGTGAGGATTTCTTGTGTTCTGGTGACTTCTATTGGTTTGTCGTGGTCACTATTGTAGTCATAGTTGTAACCAAATGTTGTTGCAGTAATCTTGTTAACACCTTGATCTTTTGTTATTCTAAATAGTTTGTTTATGATGATTGTGGTGGGTTCGCCTCATTTTGGTGGTTATTATCCTCATCGATTGTTCCAGCTCACTTACAGTGATATATCTTTCTTGAAATGGAGGTGCTTGGTGTGTTGTAATGTTAGTTGCTTGGTAGTGCTCATACGAAAGTGGTATGGTCAGCATAGCTTGTGTTATCTTATATTGTGATCACAACTGTTACATTAGTGATATTTACTTTGGTAGCAGGTTTATTGTTTTCTTATCGGTGTGTTGATGGTGGCTTTAAAGTACTTCAAGGTTTTGTTTTTGTACTGTCCCCAGTAGGAATGTTAGGTGGATTGCACCAAATTTTTAAAATCAACACAAGCCCAAACTCTTTCTTATCAATATGAAAACTAGGATGAGGACTATAAGCAATTAATTTCAAGCTCATTGGCGACAAGGTGTCCAGTTTACAATCAAAGATAAGTATGTAGATATGATCAATACCAATGGCAGATTACAAGTAGATTTGATCAATGCCAAACTAGTAGATAAGAGCTTTTCCCTAAATGCCAAATGAGGAAATTACAACTAGTTTGATCAATGTTAAACTAGTAGATAATAAGTACACTGGATCGATGCCAAATTCGCAAATAATGCAATGCAAATTTTAAATGTGGCATTTGGCGATAAACCTTTTAAAATCCACTTACAATATCAGATGCAATCACTAACTGGTAGTAAACCTTCTAGTTATTACAATTTAAACAAATAAGCATGAATATTGACATTCCATTCAACCTTTCTAATTTAAATAGCGGAACTTGATAGAGTAAACTCATATCAACAAGAAAACAATTGGAAATGTTAATACTAGCAATTATTGAAAAGAATAGCCAAGGATTAGACTGAAAATTCACCATTATGCAATATTATCATACCCATATTGTACGACTAGACTGTTGTGACCATTTCACACATCACCCCTTGCAAATGGGGACCCCCACTTTTTTCTGCTTTCTAGGTTAGTTGTTGTAGTTTTGGGTGTTAACCTTTCACTCGAGGAAGTATAGTGTCTGAGGTGGACAAGAGGTGATCAGGTCATTTCTCTCCCTTTGGGAGAAATTGAGTCAGTATGGCTTTTCAATGCCTTGGAGATGAACGATATATGATGATCATTCCAATTGATCATCATCATTGGCTTATAAAATCAGAGATGAAGTGCTGAGTTTGATTAAGAAGAATTGCCAATGAAGAGTGAATGCTTGGAAGAAGGGTAAGATAAGGCCTAAAACAATCATGAAGCGGCTCAGGGCAGGGTAATGAAATAAACAACTTTGAACATTTAAAATCATTTCCTTTGCCCCCTCAATTGCGCGATCCAGGTTGAGGTCATTTCCTTTGACCTCTTGGAAGCTCAACCCATCACTTCCTTTGCTCAACCAAGGCATTGACATCACATGCTTTGCCCCTCCAAAAGTCTGATCAGCCTAGATGCCCTTCCTTTGATGCATTTCCTTTGCCCCCTTGAAACCCCAATCTAGGTTGAGGTCACTTCCTTTGATCTCTCAAACTCGTGACCCTACCACATGAGCATTTCCTTTGCCCTCCTAAATCTCCAACATGCCTCAGCCTACTGTCAATGCTCCCTCAAAAGTCTGACCCGCCTCTCCTAGCACTGCCAGTGGGTGCTCAAAACCCGATCACTCTCTCCTTCCACTTCCTTCCTTCCATCTACCCTCACCTTCACCTTCTTCCATCCCTTACATCTTCATTTCATCCACTTCCTTCCTTTCATCCTTACTTCCTTCCTTACATCCGTTATGCCTTCACCACATTCTTCATCTATCCATCTTTCCTTCCTATCCTTCCACTTTCCCTTACATCTTCCCTTACATCCTTTCCATCTTTCTTTCCACCCTTTCACCCCTCCACCTTCACCTTTACCTTCAACTTCTTCATCACCCTCCAAACCTTGGCATATCCTCCTTTTCACATCCCTTACCCCTTACTTCCCTTAGCACACCCTTCATCCCTTTACCATTCCAAAACCCCAATCCTATCCTCCCAACTTCCTTTCCCTTCATTCCCTACGACATCTCCCAATCCATATCCCTTAACCCCCTTTCACCGTGATATCCCTCACATCCACATCCTTTGCATCACCCTTTTGCCACGACATATGTCTTCCTTACATCCCTCTCCTTTTCCCTTGCCACGACACATGCTTGGGCCCTACAAACTTCAAGTTTAAGTCTAAAAGCCTGCTCTCTTCCTTTGCCTAGTCAAAACCCCGATCATGCTTGAACATCTCTAGTGGGCTATGAAGAGTTCGACCTAAGGTGAATGAAGGAAACAATTCAAGTGAGGATCCAATTAACAAATTATGAAGCACTGTCAATGCTCCATCAGAAACCTGAACTTCCTATGCCTAGTGAAATCCGCGACCTATCACATAGCATTGTCTTTGATCCCCCAAAATCACAAACTTTGTTTGCCTGGGCAAAAACCCGACCACTTATAAAGCACTGTCGATGCCTCCTTGAATCCATGATGGAGAAGCAAGTGACGAGTTGGCGCTAATGAGGATAAAACAAAGCCGACTCTTATGAGAGGCATTTCAATTAAAATATGACCGATGGGATACAAATAAATATAATAAAGGATTGCAATAACAAGTCGGCCCCCTCCCTCTTCGCATTGAAAATTGAAATAAATAAATCATTAAATGAAAATAGAAGGTGATGTTAGCTATAATGCTAAATCAAGTGGTGTGATTCAAAATAAAGGCAGGGAAAAAATGTTCTTCTTTGGACAAAGTCGGCCTTGTCAAGGATATGAAAAGGTACGACAATTGTGATATAAGGCATGTATATGAAGGGAGAGAAGCATTTCAATGAGGTGAATTCAAATTAAATACAATCTACTCTCCCAAAGTCGTGTTAAGAGGAAGAAGACACAGAAATCGCAACAAAGAAAATTGTTTTCAGATTTGCTCCAATAAGGAATTGTTTCGAATTCATATGAAAAGGAAGAGCTCATCAATTAGAATTAGGAGGATTATTCCAGAATCGTAGTAAACAAGATTGTTGCTAATCTAATCCAAGGAAGGAAGGCTCTTGCAAAATCGCTTAAAGGAAAATTTGTTTTAAAGAGAGAGGAATCGAGTGGGCTGATCACTGATCAAAGCCCAGATCGTTTTCCATCAAGGAATAGGAGATAGATTCTGAGACAACACTCAGTAATCAAAGAAAAAGACAGATTTTTTTTTTATAGTTTGTGAGAATTGACATTTGCAAGATCATGACCTGTCCCTAAGATTGCTGTATGAATGCTTATTCTAATTCTAAAACTAAATTCAAAATTTATGAATAAAATCAGAGCTTAAGTAAATTCTGGAACAAATAATTTTAAGTATTTCCTTGAGCATTATCTATTCCCAAATCAATATTTTAACTTCTAGATCCGTACAAGAACATGTTAGGGAAGTTAGCATAAAAAGTATCGACATGAGAGATGGAGGTGAAACAAGAATGACAGAGTCTACATCAAAATCATGAAGGAATACTTCACAATGGAGAAATCGAGCCAAGCAAGGTGGTAGATTGCTCAAGCACATCAAAGCAAAGGGATTCGAGGAAATCTCACCATGAGAAGAACAATAAACATGAAGAGGATAACATTGTACAAGGAAGATCAAGCACTCAATGAATTGTTTTTGCACAATCTTGAATTTCCTCTGGAAATCCAAGAATCATGCCAGTAAAGCAAGATGGAAGCTCCAGGGTGATGGTGATCAAGTCATGAAGTTGATGCAATTTGGGATTATCTCCCACCATCATCTGATTCTTCATTGTAGGCGCTTGGATAATGTTGAGTATCAAGAGATATGCCTCATTCATTAGCAACTTGGGATGAGTTACAATGAGCTAGCTAAGGCGCTGCACAATCATCACTTATCCAATCATATTATTTCAAGATAAGGCGTCTAGGTTCAATGCACCTAACTCATCCAACAAGGAGGATAACTAACACATGAGGGCACAAAGTTTGATGCACCTACCCTCATCATCTATTGGTCAATTATTCAAGGAAGGACATGTGTCCTATATTTTGTAATTGTATCTTTGGTCAAGCATTAAATGCTTTGTAATGGGTGTAACAAACCCTAATTAGGGTTTCTATATTTTAATCTTGGCCATTGATTGTGAATCAATCTGAGCCACTCAATTTAATGGGAGCACTATAAAAGGCTCCACTTCTTCATTTGTAGGTTAATGGTTTAGTAGCAGATTATTAGTAGTTAGAATAGAGTAGGAGGTGAAGGCAAAGATTGTTCCCAAGATTTTGTTGTAAGTATGTAAACTTCATTGAAGATATGGTTCACTTCATATGTTGATTCAACAATTTGCATGGTCTCTACTTCTCATTTAGTTTTCATGTTATTTAGATGGATGAAAGAACTTTGTGTATGATCAATGGTGAAATTCGCACATCGCTACCACCGACACCTTGTTGATTGTAAAGTGTGTTGCGTAGTCAACTGGACCCATCTTAGCCAAGGTTAACTTCAATTATCGCTCCTTAATGATATGCTTCACCTTGAGGGTGTCTATGCTTGTAGTGGTGATTTGAAAATCACTACCTATCCCTAGAAGATCGCACTAGCCTTCTGGAGATGTTCGTTGCATGTCAAAGCAAAGCTTCGTTGAGTTTCACCAAAGTTTGTCCGTTGCTCTTACATTCCTAGGATTAGAGTAGCTTCCCAAACCCTATCCTTTTTCCTTTTTTTCTAAGTTACTGATTCGGGTACGAATACGAATACGTAATCTGGTACGGATTCGCAGATTGGGCATTTTTTTTTCTTGGGTACGGGTACGTCCGTACACACACACACACACACACACATATATATATATATGTTCAAACATCAAAATTTTAAATTATAATTATATAATTTATAAACTATCACTACCATTATTGATTATTAATTTATTACAATGATACAATCCATATAAATATGAAATATACAATGTGACTTTCCATACATAATTGATAAATGATAAATGATAAATCCATAGTTGCCAATGCCAATAAATATTCATATATCGTAAATGTAATAACTAATATCATATTCATATTTAAAATGGATTGAGATATCCTATTTCTGCTTTTATTTTCTAATTTTCCAGATTTCCAAATATATACTCAGATTATCTCATGCCCCTCTCGAAATGAGATTTCTCTCCTTGTTATATCTCCCTTTGAATAGGGTTGTCACACCCTTTCATCACTAATTCCCTTTTGAAATGGTTACAACCTTTCATCCTAATCGCTGCCTTAATTTAATTATAATTAAATATCTTTCCTTTTAGCAAATTGCTGCCCTTTGAGAAAGTCACAATTAAATTATAATTAAATATTTTTCCTTTTAGCAAATATCTTTCCTTGGTCCGCTCGGGTCCACCTGGGTTCCCCGTGGATTCCTCCCGGGTCCTTCCCAGGTGGCTGGGTTCTTTGTGGGTCTTGTGTGGCAGGATCTATAGAGGACCCAACCACCTAGGAAGGACCTAGGAGGAATCCACCTGGAATCAAGCTCGGACCAGGACCGGGGCAGAATCAGAACCCGGACTCGGGGTTTTTAGCAAAGAATCGGTAACTTAGCTTTTTTTCAATTAAGCTAAGTAAAATTCCCATGTTCCAGCAACATTCAAGCATTCAAGATTCAACGTAAGTCCACCTTGTGATTCCAGCAATATCACTTCATAACATTGAGTCTATTCAAGATCATGTGTAGACTTGACATTTGGAACCTTGGAGTCATCCCATTTGATCACATAGCTCAGCATTTGGGAGGATTTTGTGCGAGGATAGAATACTTAGTATTTTATTCTGTGTTGCATAGTGCATAAAACATACATCAACACATACCAAAATAGGTTGAAGGTAATCAAACAATTCTTATGTGAACTGGTATCAGTGAAGTTGTTGCTGTTCACATGTATCAGTGAAGTTGTTGCTGTTCACATGTTTATAGGGCACATCATTAACAAGGCATGACTTGCAAAACTCCCTAAAACTACAGCAACTCAGATTTAGACTGGTACGAAACACTATAGCAGTAGTATGAAATATTGGAGCAGCCGTAGTAATGGTACAGATTCCTCTAGCAATTTTAAAACATTTGAAAATCTTCAATGCTTTCATATAATAACTTGAACTAGAAACTCACACTAATAAAACACAAAATAATATTTTGTATTCTTTTAATATTTGACACCACACAAAGTTACAAACAAACCAATATGCACAACCAAAACTAACAAGTTCCAAAATGGTTCTGCACTAAGGTAATCCTAGAGTGGAATTATTTCAAATGGCTAGGAAGGTTTTCGTCTCTGAAACCATTTTTCCATAGGGTTTTCCTCCTTGAGCAGAGTTCTTTCTTTGGAAAGTAGAAATTGATAAAATGAGCAAGAGGGAGATATTCTAAGCACAAATCTTCGATATATAGGCCTTGAGGGAATATATATTTTTTTTCTCGTTTTCCCCTGAAAACTTAGATTACAAAAGGTATATTTAATATTCCCCCTATAACACTCCACTAGCCTATGAAACATAAAATAATAAGCTAAGGTGCTCCTAAATATCATTGCTTGAAAAAGGGGTCATGACAGTTTGTCTAAGGTAGTTGTTCATCATCATAGTGTATTTGATCCATCTTCCACATCTTGTTCACTATTTGATTTGCTTTGCTTTTGCATGGATGATTTGTATTCAAATAAGGTTTGAACTGTTTACGTACCTCCTTGTCCATTATTCACTTTCACCTACTCTAATCTTATTTTGAGTTTGCATTGTTGGTTGAAAATTTTGTACACTTGGGGGAAATATACAAAATTGTGGTTTCAACCACAGCACACGAGTAAAAACTCTCCTAATTAAGGGAAGGCTCCCCCTATCTAACTAAAACTGAAATAAAATGGGATGGAACAACAATCTTTCTTCTTTCTTCAAGAAAGACAATATCCTTTTCTCTTCACAGAAAAGGATAGCGATTGAAAACGAACAACAGTAACTACTTTCAAGTGAAATGAGAGAAAGGAAATGAAGTTTCCTGAAAGCGCAAATACTTCCGTCACTTCCTTCGGGACGGGACAGCAATATCAAGCTCAAAGACTTGACTATTGGAAGTCCTATCTACCCTTTGCTATACTAAATTTTACAACGAATAAAAGATAACAGCTCAAAGACTGAAATAATCTATTCTTTTAACACAAAGACAAGAACTAATGCAAGCTCAAAGACTTGCTGCTATTTCTTATCAAACAGTAATTTTTCCTCAAGAATAGACGCAAGCTCAAAGACTTGCTGCTCCTTCAAGAGGGTTTCCTATTTTAATTAATCTTCTCTACTTGCAGCTCAAAGACTTCAAATCAGATTGGACTAAGCTCCTTTAGAAACACTTTGCATAGAAGAAATAAAAAGATTCAAACTCAAACATGTAGTTCAAAGACTCAAAACTTGAGTAATCCTTCTTTCTTATTCTTCAAAACCTTCAATTCACATACATAAGCTCAAAGACTTCTTGCTGTAAATTTGGCAGAGTTTTTGCTTGCTTTCAAAAAGATATATTTACAATGGACCTCTCAAGTATTTATAGAAGAGGAGCCTTGAGAAAAAGGTGGGAGGATCCTAACTAACTTGAGAGATTCTCTCAACCACCAAGACTCCTTCAATAAATAACTGAGACTTCATTAATTAACTAAGAGTTACTCTAACTAACTAAGACTTATTCCAACTACAGTCCTAATCGGACATAACTTGTAGTTGCCTTACATGTAATTACAAAAGTACAAGTAATGTGTAACTTGTATTTTACAAAAATTACTTTTACATGTAACTTGTCAAAACGAAATTACAACTAAAGATTACAAAAGAGAGAAAATTCAACTAAGTGTTGAAAAACACTTAAGTTGCCTTTTGTGAAGACATGAATCCTTGAAATTTCCGGATGCTCGCTTGTAGTTCCTCGGGATTCGGTTCATGAGTGTTCTTAGCAACTACCATAGTCTTCACAATAGTGTCGTGACAGCGGAGGAGCGCGGAATTGTCTCTATCCAGGATGGACTGGATCTCATGCAAAAAGGCTTGATGTTTCATCAATGCTTGAATTGAAACTGCCGAGAATTGTTCACTCCTCCATTCACCATGAATCCTCATCTGTAAATCCGCAAGAACTTCTTCTTCTGGAATTAGCTCTCCATCCTGACTTACTATGTTGCAAGAGACCCTTTCACAATGTGAAACAATACCTTGATAAACTTCATCCCGGAATTTCCTTGCATCGCTGATCTCTTCAATGAGGGATTTAAGAACAAGAGTTTTATTTTCCATGAGTTCCTCGAATTCCAAGTACATGACCCTGGAAGAAATGATGGCGTGATCCTGCAGGATATTGAGCTGTTGTTGGGGCAAGGTACGCCAGATTGCCAGACTTTTCTCAACACTTTCCAGATTCTTTTTGAAAGTGTTAGAAGTCTGATCCAATTTCTCCTCAATGGTTTCCAGCTTAGACATTATTTGAAAAATGTCTTTTATTACTTGCACGCATTGATCATGAAGCTGATCAACCCAGGAATCCAGTGCTTGTACTTTCTGAGCAGCTCTTTCCACTCCACGAATCGATTCTTGGGAAACAGAAGAACCAATAGAGTTACTCCCTTCGGCAGCAGGTTTTGTGATTTTATGGATGGCTGCCATGAGCTGTCGATTTTCTTCTTCTAGCTTGTTTTTCTTAGCAAGAAGATCGTCACATCTTTGCACTAGTGAAGCAACAGAAAACTGAGCATCATGTTTAATAACCTCATGTGTTTGCTTGCCCAATTCTACCTTTGTAACCTTATAATCAGCAGCTGACATTTCATCAAGTGGTTTATCTGCAATAGGTTCCACAATTTCAGCTACCTTCATCTTGTTGCTATCAACAGTTACCCTGGAAATAGTCTTCGCCTTCTTAGCAACTTTGGATCTGGACTGTTTGAGTTGCTGGTAGTCGAAGGCATCAGGTGAGATCTCTTGCTTCTTTCTTTTCGGGGTGAAAGAACTAAGCCATGGAGGCAAAGTCATCAACTCACTTCCTGTAACAGCTGTAGGCAAAGGAGAAGCAGTTTCTGTTTGAATCACCGTGGTCACCCTGGGAGGAATATCTGTTTGAATAGCGACTATGTTTTGCTCAGTTACCAACGGACATGAAGATTGCCTCATGAATTCTTCAAAACCAGAAGTGGAAGTGTCAATTTCTGATAACTGAATGCAAATGGGAATGTCTTCAGGAACTTTCAACACACTTTCTCGCTGTTGATCAGGAGAAGGCTCGTATGCTGAAATAGGAACTGCATTCTGAGGAGACTCATCAATGAGCAAATCAGGAGGAGAAAGAGGCGTCTCAATGGAAACTGGAGGAATGACCTCGTGAGGCGTGTCTAGAACTGGAGACTTAGGCGCATCATCAGATTGCTGCCCCTCTTCTGGATTATCCAGATCAACCACTTGAACATGGAACCGTGATTTCTCCTTCCCACGAGTAGTTGTCTCTTCAGGTGGAAGCACTACTGCACGACTAACTCGTAATTTGATCCTTGTGCTTGAAGATGAAGCACCCTCCTTATTATCAATCTGAATCTCAGACTTCCGTCCGAGAGGCCCTGTAGAATCATCTTCCTTCCCAACCTTGATTTTGATAAGTCTAACAGCATTGCTTTTCAACCATGCGTTAGTGTTGGCCAAGATAGGCTGAAATCTGTCAAGAATGGAGACGCACTCTTTATGTGACCATTGAATCAAAGGAAGTGGAGCTTCCTCAACCCTCCGTGAAGTGTATTCAGGATCAAGTATACGCCCGTCATCAATCATCCCTTGTGGGATATCTGCCAAGTTCAAGTCAACAATTTGCTCAACAGTGAGCCTGCAGTAATCCATCTTCAGGACTTCAGCTTCTGTGCGGAGATCTGCCCAGATGTCTTCAATGCGATGAACATGTACAAAAGATTTCTTGATCTTTTCCTTCATACCTCTATAATCAAAATCAGCTCTAGGTTTGAACCTCTTAAGCTTGATTTCCTGCAATTCAACCTCCATGGCCTTAGCCTTCACAGATGTGACAAGGGAGTATCGACCAATTTTCAATGGATTTGTGCTGGAGATCCCCATTCCAATCTTGTGTCTAGCAGACTGAAGAGTATGAACAGCCATAATCTGTCTTCCCAACTCCATAAGAATTATCCTATCGGTCGGGTATCTTGGAAGCATGTATGGTTGTCCATCATAGCACCCAATCCTCATGTAGGTGAAGGTGGGAAATTGCAGGAATAAGCACCCATACTCAGATACCTTGACCCATGCCTCATCTGATACTCGTTTATTTCTGAGATCCATGTCAAACTGACACATAAAATATCCAAAGAATGCGTCTTGGACTCTTCTGAAATGTAGTCTGCTAGGTTTCAAGGGCAGCTGGTCATAATATTCCCAAACTGGTATGAGCGAGCGATCACCCTTGGTAGAAAGACCTGGAAAGTGTCTAAGTGATGCTGCTAAATATACCAAATAAGAATTCATAAAGAAGGTCATAGTGGTAGGAACCGCTGCAAGTTGCTCGCACAAAGCATCGCTGATGATTTCACCCCATGAAATGTGATGCGACTGCCGTATGAACATGATGAATTGATACATCCATGGCTCAAAGACATTAGAGTGCTCAAGGCCTAACATTCTGCTGAGAAGAGTGATGGTGTCTCCTATCTCCCACTTGAAATCACAACGGTACAACTTTGCCCATCTTGAGAAGGAAGGACGTGGCTCATGAATCCACCTATTGATGTGGCGCTTGCAATCTTTTTCTCTCTTCACATAATACTCTGCTGCACTTTCTTTGGTGATTTCCATATAAACAGGTGCAGGAGGTATTTTGAAGACCTTCTCGATTGTATCCGCATCAAGACGAATTATGGCTTCACCATCATCATTTTTTATGACTCTTGACTCTTTGTCAAAATGATGGGCGCATGCAAGAATAAATTCAGGTTCTAGGGCAGCCACTGGGAAAGAAGACGCATGATGGATATGGCTGTCCAACAGCCGCTGCAAGTTGTTATCCTGTGGATCTTCTACCCTGTGAATGAATTCTGCCATATCAACGTGTCCTATTTCTGTGTCCCTGATACGATCCAATGGAGAAGATACCTGGGAAGGTGCAACCTCATTCTGGTATTTGTCATATTTGTATTTCATTTTCTTTGGAGTTGGCGATGCCGGCAAATCTGACATTGATTGCGAACCTGGAATGCTGTGATGAAGACTTAAAAGGGTTAAGGCCACATCATAATCAACTGCAAATATCATTTTTTCTTTTTTCAAATGGGTAAAACTTTGATCTCTGAATTTCACGGTTTTGTGAGAAGAAGAGGGAAGACATGTAGAAATGGGAAAATCTTGACTTTGACCAATTTCAGATCTTGGGGGAATTTTCGCAAGTATACAAGTTGGAAAGTACATACATGCAATCGGGATTTTAAAACCCGAATACAAGTATACTTGTAAATTCGAAAATGGAGAAACGGATGAAAAATGGGATTTTGACTTGCGGGAAATGATGGAAATGGAAAGTGCGGATATGGGGAACGTGGATGGATAGAAATGGGAATATCCGGGATAGTCATTTTCATGAAAATGGGAAGATCTTTTCGACATGTAATCCGGTTTTCAAAACCCGAATTTGCAAGAGAGGGGTATTTCACATTTTTCAAGCTTGGAAATTTAACCAAAAATGATTAAATTCCTCAACCGTAGGGGAAGAACAAGAATTTCCAGCGAACTTGTAATCGAGATTAAAAATCCCGAATACAAGCTAAGATGGAATTTTGAGAAGAATAATGCAATTTAACAATTGCATTTCAAAGGGAAGATTCGTTTCATGAAAACCAATTTTAAGAGAAGAACAACACATGCGAAGAATGTAACAAAAAACGAAAAATGAAGAAAACATGAAAATAATAAAAAGAAGAGAAGAAAGGAAGAACATACCTTGATTGGAAAATCAAAATGCTTCTCCAATAATGCAATACTTCTTGAGATGAAGAAGCAAAACTGAACTATTAAACCCTTATCACGTTTTTGTGAAAATGCCCCCAAAAATGGCAGCAATCTTAAACTTGCAAGAGTAAAATGCCAATGAAAGTGTTCATTTCAAGTTTGTTGAAGCAAAACGATCAAGGTATTTGCTGAAGCAATAACACCAAAGGTGTTTGAAGAGGTATCAATGCCAAAGGATTTAAAACGCAGCCAAGAGAGTCACGTTTTTGTGAAAAATGTGGTATTCATTACACATTACACATTCAATGCACCATTAAATGGTGCGAAACTTCTCTTACCCTCCACGCCTTAGGAAGAAAGATCAAAACGATCTAGGAGTGTGCGAAATTTTAAAGATTCAACCCCTCAAAACGTGGCATTAATGATTCACGTTAGGAAAAAACGTGGTTGCTGTTTTTAGGGTAAAAACCAGCGAATTTGTCCTTGAAACGGCATGATAGATGTCCAAAAATGCTAGAAGATAGGATGCAAACCCAAAACGCCTCATTCATCCAACGATTCATCCACGAATTTTGCTTTGAAAAAGTCCAAAATCGCTTCCCTCTTGCATTTCGGGTTTTGAAAAACAAATGACAAGTTCGATTTCTTCAAAAGGAAGCAAATCGGGTTTTAGATATAAAATGACAAGTTCGATTTGCACTTTTCCCTCTTTCATGCTTAAAATCGGGTTTTGGATATAAAACAACAAGTTTAAAATTTCACCTTTTCACTCATTAAGCCAAAATCGGGTTTTTTTGGACAAATGACAAGTTTAAAAATTGTCAAAAATGAACTTTATGTTAAAATCGGGCTTTGAAAGACAAACTGCAAGTTTAAAAATACTTGTAAGGGGGAAATAAAATCCCTACAACAAGTATTAAACACTTGCACACATGTAATGGGGATTTAAAATCCCTATTACATGTGAAAACCATTAAAGTAGGGGTTTTTTGAACAAACTGCAAGTTTACTTGCAGTTGAGCTAAAAAACCCCTATTTTAACTAAAAATGACCAAAAAACAATAAAAAGATAAAAACATTAAAGGGGAAACTTAAAATAAATTACAAGTGACATATTTAGAACAAAAGTGCACATGTAATTGATCAAAAATTCCCCTACAAAGACCATAACAATGAATATCATTAAAACTTGCAGTTTGAAGAAAATTCTCCACCTGCAGTCTGGGTTTTAAAACCCGAAATTGAAGGAAAGGCATAGCAAACGAACCCAGAATTGGACGAAATTCGAAACGTAGTTCGAGAATGGACTGAGGATCAAGCCAGTCCAAGGATTAGTCGAAATTCTGCCTCGGGAAGCGTGCCATAGAGTAAAAATTTCAAATTTTTCATAAAAATTTCACTGTAGTGGTCCTTCATTTTTGGAAACAAAAATGAGGACAACATGCATGTTCTTTTCAAATGCATATCTCCTATGATTGATTCAATTGGTGATTGGTGGTCTCTTTGCCATTTAGTATGTTGTTCTTGTTTCATCAATAATTATTGATATGCTAGAATAGGGTATTGATTGGATGTGTACCTTGAGCATTATGCATGGTTATGGCGGCCTCATTTATTTTGAATTCTTCCTTGTTCAACATGGTGGCGGGTATTGATTGGATGTGTACCTTGAGCATTATGCATGGTTATGGCGGCCTCATTTATTTTGAATTCTTCCTTGTTCAACATGGTGGCGAGTTTATTGCTGGTCCAATTGTTAGGTGAATGGCCAAAGAAACGGGACTCGGACTCAGCTCGGACTCGGCAAGGCCGACTCGGACTCGGACTCGGGACTCGGCGTCGGACTCGGCTCCAGACTCGCCTGGACTCGGGAAAGTGAAAAACTCAAGAAATTTAGAGATTTTTAAAGATTTAAAACTTGTTTCAGACACCCTTTATTGAATACACCTTAAAGACACAATAACATCATCAAAATCGGCTCATTTGATTACATACACAAGTATACATCAATCACATAAGCATAAACGCAAATTGTAGCTGAAGAAAATAACAAACATAGATATATAAATATTGTCAAATGTATACAATATTACAAAACTCATGGAATAAAAAATACATGTCATCATATGATCATCATCAAATGTTTCATACAAATACCAAAGGTAAATACAACTACAAGCCTATGGCTCAGAGGAGCCTGCACGACAGCACCCTCCGGCCCCGGCCCCCTGCGAAGGCGTCTAAGGTAGGTCCTGGATGATTGGACAGCCATGGCCGCTCCCTGTGACACCATGCCATGCTCACCAACATCAGGAACATCCGTGTCACTATCTGCCTCTGAATCTCCAGTCTGTGCTCGTGCTCTCCGCTCCTCCTCTGCCATGGCTACAGTCTCAGCCTCTATATCTACCTGGTCGATCCAATTAGTGTCAGACTCGGAGGTTAAATTTTCCCTACTTCTATCGACGCAGTTTCCCCCCATATTTTTCGACGGGGGTTTGGGGGCAGCGCCCCTTGCGCACTCCTTGTCGCGATACAGGGCGGGGTCGAGGGGCAGTGCCCCGTGACGCCAAAAAAACTTATTATTTAATAAAGGCGTCGGGTGTTATTTTTCTGTTGGCTGATATGTTGTAACCCTAATTTTTCTCATTCTCAGGCAGAGGTTGTAGTGAACAAAGACGAGACCATTCATTTTAAAAAAACTTTTTAAAATGTTTTTTTTGTCATTTTACTTAAGCTAGGCAGTAGCCGAGTTTGGGGCTCAAGACTCGCCAAGTTTGGTGAGTTTGAGCCAAACTCGCCAACTCGGCGAGTCTAGCGATTTTACTCGCCAGACTCGGACGAGTCCGAGTCCGAGCCCCTAGGACTCGCCGAGCATGACTCGCACTCGGACTCGCCGAGTTCGGGCAAGTCTGTCCCGTTTCTATGAGTGAACCAGAGTGGTTTCTCACATGGTTTCGTGGTTTTTCCTTGCTATTGGGTGTCCTTGTGTTCACATTAAGAGAAATAAAACGACCAAGATATGAAAATGAGTTCCTTCATTTCTCTTTTATAACTTTTGAGAGAACTTTTGAGAAGTTATATTTTAAATCCACTATTATTAAAATAATAATTTTTGTGGTCCACATAACGTGACTTTACATTATTTTTGTTTTGACTTAAGTTCCTTTATAAAAATTAGTTAAATACAAGTCATTCACAACCTTAATTGAGGGCAACTTAATTCGATTAATTAATTTATTCCCATTTTAATTCTTTGAATGAGCTTATGGGAATAAAATAGGCTAATGAAATTCTCCCAAACACCTAAGTCGAAGAAGGTGGCATTACAAATGTAAATGTAAAAAACAACATTTCTAAATGCTTGGAAGAATTTAGAAATGTAAAACTAAATTGAAAAGAATAATGAGGAAATAAATAAAGACCCGAAAGATCTTTGAAAATATTCAAAATCTCACTTCCACAGTTGCTTAAAATTGGACAAGAAGAGCTCAAAGGAAAATGATTGCTGTGTGAATCAGAAGGGAGGGTGTGAGGGCTTCAAATGAAACAAAACCTATATAGTTTCCATGTTTATGCATGCAGCGTGTGTGCAAACTGCATTGGGATAGTTTTGACTACACTCATTGAGTAACCAAGAGTACTTGCCATGATTTCTGCTGCAAAATGTGCCAAAACTCACTCTTGAGTAAAGCGAGTTACTTGACCATGCAATTAACTTGTGAGTACTCTATGAGTTTTGAATATATGGTAATTGCTATAAGGGATATGCTCATGAAGTAATTTGTCCAACTTTGGGATGTAGTCTGGAGTTTCCGGATGTACTCAGACATCATAGCAGATCCAAGCACAGCAAAGATAAATTTACATTATTGTCTCTGAAGTGCTGTTTCTAAAGAGGCATATAGATCCAGGCATTAGCATCAGCATAATCATAGACTAGGGTTAATGCTATATTACATTTCCATACATGAGCTTGAAAGTGCATAATCAACATTGTAAAAGGAAAAATGGAACTTTTTGTGGGGCTATAAGATGTAGAATTCAGGATACTATAGCATGGGCAAACAGGGAACTACAAAATATTTTCTTATGGATGAGGTTTTCATTATTATGTACCTCCTTTATTTACTAAGCCAAGTGTTTTTGGCTTCTTCTATGTATTAAATAATACACATTTGTAGCATTTGCTTTTCTGATTCACAATCAATCTGGTGATAAGTTTTTCACTTTCTGCTACCTATATTCACCAATTCTACATTTTTGTGCCTACACACAGTCCCCTATATTTCTAACGCTTCAGGAGTTGTACACAAATTATGTACTTTACTGAAACATGTTTGGTGTGTTAGCTTAAAAATGACTTAATAAAATCTTCCTTACCTGTCAATTTGGATTCTTTGGCAATTTAGCAAACAGTACAAGAGCTCGGTTTATGAGGTTAACGGAAGCTGTGGACAAACTTCAACTACAGGCTCTGGCCAATGTCAAAGCTGGTAAGGAATCTGCTGCAAGAGAAATGCTGTTGCAGAAAAAGAAGGTGATGCAAGCTTTAGAGAATTCTAAAAGACGGGCTGAACTTCTTGATGAGCTTCTAAAAAAGATTGGTGAGGTATGTTATTGCTTGAATCACTTTTTGAATTTTGCTTGCATATCTGAATTCTATATGGTCACATGATCATTGTTTAAATAAAATTAAAATTCTGCAGAATCTGCACTGCATTTTAAAATGTTAATAATGTGATAAGCTTGGCTTTTAGTTGCTTTCTTTATTTCTTTTAAATACCTCAGAACTATTTCATATAGTTTTTAATTTTTGTTTTCATAATTTTTTCATAAAACATTAAACTACATTAAAGGACATTTAATTTAAATATTATTTTTTTTTTTGGCCCAAGCTCTAGTCCTGACTGAATTCTGGAACGTTGATATTCAGCTGTAGAGTATCTTTACATTGATATCCCCATCACCCTCAAATGACCAAAAATCTTACCAGTGATTTAATACTGATTATTGATCATACGAGAAAATTTGTAGACATTTCTTTTGGTGTACATACAACTATAGAAAGAACAAGTGTTTGACATCATACAATTGCAGAATGCAAGCACATAGCTGTTCAATGACAGCATGTAGCCATTACATGATATATAATTAATCCCAATCTGATTATAAATCAGCGACTCAAACAATTACAATCATTGCACTACTTGGTACCACCAAACAGCAGGGCAAATGCTCTTAAATAAACAGAAATCAATGTCTGTGATGGAGAAAGAATGTAACACAAGCACCTGATTTATAACCTGGGAAATCCGAATAAGGGGAAGAACGTAAATGGTAGTGGCAATTTCTCTTCTACTAGAGTGTTTTTTTTCAAAAAAAGAAAAAAGAAGTTTAGATACAAGTATCAGTTCCGTCATGTTTATTTCCTCATTTTTGGTTTATTCTTCACCTTCTTGTTGCGACAAACATATTTGTAGAAATCTTTATAAAACTGCAATTTATTCCGATTAATTGCTGCTCGGCCTTGTTGCTGATTTTTCCCCCGAAAAATTTGGATTTTTCAATTAATCAATCAACCTAGTTTTTTGTTCAACAAACTGCAACTTAATTGTGGTTAATTCTTAATTGAATTGCAATTTTGTTGGGAATCACAATTCTTGCACGAGTTTTGAAAAAATCATGATTTAATCATATGATTAAATTGGAAATTTTGTCAATATTGTTCATTTTTACATAATTGTTTTTCCAATATTTTGATAGTGATTTTGGCAATTAATTTTTTTTTTCAGTACTTCCTAACCCAATCCAATGTTTCCTAATTTATTAAAAAACTTTATCATTTGGTTTGCTGAGCCATTCCTAAGAAAAGATTTTTGATAATATGGAGCCTACAACAATTTCAATTCTTCTCCTTTTTGTTTTGGTTGTCTATGCTTTCAAATAGAATGCTAGAAGACTCCAAATGTGAATTAGTGAGTTCTTTGTAATGTCCCCTTTCTAGCTAGTCATTAGATGATTGGTCGTTAGCCCATTTCGCCATGGTCCCATGCAAAGATGTAAATATCTTAATCAGCAATAAATCTTTTGGCCGAAATTTAAAAAAAAAATCAGGAATCGGCAAAAAATCGGGAAAAAATCGGCAAAATTATCTAACATTTGAAAATATATAATTTTTTAAAATATTCTAAAAACACACACATTTACAAATACAAAACAAATACATTATCTGAAGTTTCAAGTTTTAAATACATATATATATATATATATAACAGTAACATTTTTTCATCTAGTTTTCTATAAATCGTAGAGTTTTAACATTACTGTAACACTGTTACATCTAGTTTTAAGTTTTAAATACATATATATGTATATATATATGTTACCAGGAGTTTTAAGTTTTAACATTTTAATTTTTAACAGTATTTTTAACACTTAAAACTTTTGAGTTTCAAAAATGAGCAAGAAACCTGTGAATGGCGTCAGGTGAGGGAGCACACTCGACAAAGTTGCAGCCTAAGTCATAAGGTTCGAATTTGAGTTCGAGTTCGACAACAATAAAATTCGGATGAAGTTCGACAAGAGTAAAAAATTCGACATTAAATTCGCCTTATATAAATTTAATTTTTTAAAATATTAATATTATATTCACAAAATAATCAAAATAGTTTAAAATTAAATAATAGATTCAAATTTGTTCAAATAAAAACATATAAAATTAGTATAAAATTAAAATATTAATTTAATACCACATACATAAAATATACCATATATTTAATAAAATTGAGTACATAATTTATAAATTAAATTATATTAAATTTAAATATATATGATATTATATTTATTGATTAAAAATATTAAAATTTACATTAATATTTTAGACAAATAATATTAGACTAATAAATTAGAAGTATTTAACTTCAAATATAATTGTATTAAATATTAAAATAATAAAGTTTAATTCTAATAATCATAAATTAATAATAATAATAAAACTATCGCTTTATGTATTGCTTCAAAGTAATGTATAGTTTCCAAGTAATGTATTGTTTCAAAGTAATGTATAGTAATGTATATTTCGAAACAATATAAGTCTCATAAATTAATAATAAAAAACTATTGCTTAATGTATAGTTTCCAAGTTATGTTTGAGTGAATGTTTCGATTCAATTTCTTGACGTGAATTGTTGCAGAGTGCTTAGAAAAATCTGCCGTATTATTTCGAATGGTTAGGAATGTCCATCTGCTGTCGTATTTCAATGCTACCATATTTTAAATGCTTCAGAACTGAAACCGTCGATAAAGTCGGAGCCCTAAAAAGGCGATTTTAAATACTTCAGAATGATGCAATTTTTTATTTTTTAATCCCAATGTTTTTGAAAACAATCCCGATTTTTTTTGCCAAAACATTGCGATTTTTTAGGGTAAAATCGGGCACGATTTTAACGCCAATTAAATCAGTCAGCCATTTGCCTCGCAATAAATCGCGATCTGGCTGATTTTAAGCCGATATTTTCATCTTTGGTCCCATGGGCTAACTTGGACATAGGAGGGATCTTGAGGATATTTGGCCTAGATATTTCTAGTTTCAGGCCATTTCGAGTTGTTTTAACCAGTTTATCATAGCATCTATGGCAATGACTCAATTTTTTTAGTGAATTCCTGGTTGGCTTGGATGTCAGTAATTAAGATTTAATGGTGACTGGTGAATTATTGATTAATCAGAGGTATTTATTATTTAACAATAAAGTATTAAAGTGAAATTAAATATTTAACTTTATCGTTATTAAATACTTTGGGAACAATAAAGTAACGTGTCTTAAATAGTAAAAGTTCCCTTTTACATAGTTCACTTAAATGGAGAATATTATTTTAAAAGAAGTGTTATTTATCCCACATTGGCAAGACGGATGAGCAACCTCCAGGATGAAGTTATAAAAAGGATTGAAGGACTCATTCTTAGACATAGTTGGTTGAATGATATTGTAAGAACCTTGCTGGTTCTAACTCTTCTATTGATGCAAATGCTGTCTTGTTTTCGTAATTTCAAGGTTTTGAAGAATTTTAAGCAAAAAAATAACAAGTGCGCCAAACAAGAAATGCACATAAAACTGAATTAACAAGAAGTATAGAGCAATTGCAACTATATTAAGTATCAAGTAACTGCTACAATGGAAACTAATACATAAAACATACCCAGAGGTCCTCAGATTATTTAAATAAGAAAATTCTAGAACTTGCCAGCCAAAACTGTGAAACTGACAAAACAGGGTGCACAAGTCCAGAATGCAATTTCTCCAAGCTAGAATAGAGATGGAATGGCCTGAGAATGCTAGGCGATCAAGGTGAAGTAATCTAAAGGCAAAAAGGATAGGCGTTTCAACCTTCCTAGTCAAACACCCCTTTTCAGGACCACATGTGCCAAGCTGAAAATGTACGGCCAGCCAAGGAGAATGTATGACCTGCCTCCCAGATGTTGGTAACTGTTAAATGAAGGCGTCTCACCCAAGTGTAACTCTCTTTATTTGAAAATCTGCAAATAACTGAATTAAATAAGCTCTGATGAAGCACAAATGGACTCCAGAATGAAGCCCTCTCAGAATGCAATGATTCAGTTGATCTTCCATAGCCACAAGATCACAAATCCATGAAGAATTATCGTTCTCCAATGGTGAAAACTCGTTGTAACCCTTGTCTTAGACAATTGGACAGAGAAGCCAAAAAGAAACAATGTCAAATAATCAATAATATGAGGTTGAATTGTCTTCTTTGCTTCTTATAACCCTCAAAAAGGCACAATTCCCCAACAAGTACGATTTCCTTCTTGAAAGGAGTTAAATACATTTAAAATGTATTTAATATACTTTATGCATCAATTAAATTAATCCTCCACTTAGGCATACCTTTTTGATATTCACTTTATAATATTTAAGTGGCCCACCTTTAATAAAGTTAATAATATAACCTTATAATTACCCCTTTAGGATAAAATTTAATTTAACCACTTAAATATTAATATCTCCCTCAATATTCAGTCTTTTGACATGACGTCAGAAGCTGGGGTTAACACTGTATAACCCCCATGTGTACAGGTGCCTTGACTAAAAATAGCTTCACTGCCAGATTGACTTACTATAAATAGTAAGTTCCTTAACTAAGCTCAAACATTGATATACAAAGGCCTGGAACTAAACCTGGGATTGAACTGAAGACATGGAGTGACAACAATCTCCATTAACTGCCCCTGAGACTCTCTATCCAAACATATTAGCCTATGAGAGTCCAAGTAATAGTCTAATCCCTTGAACTTTGATGCTCACGAAAAATGGGGACATTATAGATATGCTTTTAATTGGATTTTCTAAGGAAATCTGATTTCAAGGGCTTGGAGGACGAAACTCCTTCTTGCTTACAATCTTCACATTGTTGGGAGATACAGCTTGAAGATTTCTGGAGTTAATTGAAGCCGTTCTTGCTGTATGAACTGCTGCTATAGTGGCGTGAACATTGTTGCACTACAGTACCCTTGCTACAGTGCTCCGCTATAGTGATTTCTTCCAACCTCTAACTGCTGCATACTTCTCTATGCCTCAAATCAGGTTGGAATACATTGTCTTGTGGCTGCCACAATCTTCAGTTCGTGGGTTACTTTATATCAGATCTGTTATGAGGATCGTGTAGGCCTCATCTTCAGTTATTTATGCCACTTATGACTACTTTGTAACCCAATAAAGATACAAAATAACGGGTATGTTGGGACCAAGCCATATGTTTTACTACTTAATTTTTGCAAAGCTTAACTAGTCTGAAAACTACTGTTACAGACCTGTTTAATCATGTTTTCAGTTCTGAAATGAAGTTAAATAAGTGATCTATCATTGAGTATTTGGTTGTTTATGATATATGCAATTTGTTCATTCATTTCTATGCGCTCTTGCATCATTTGACATTGGAAAGAAACATCAAAAACACAAACAATAACCCAAAACTCAAAATTCAGACTTGGCATGCAAAGTGTTTGACGAAATGTCAAGCTACTCAAGTTGAAAATTTCAGGGCAGATTGGTAGGGGCCATTTCAATGGTATCAGAGCTAAAAATTCTGCCAGTCTGTTGGGTAGATTGGTTTGTTTCCGCTATTCATTTGCATATCAAAATTTCAGTTGGCTACTTTAGCAAATCAATGGAAGCTTTGTGGGAACAACAATTTTCTAGGTTGGAATCAATAAAGCAACATCAGATTTAAATGTTAAAAAAATTGGACAAACGGAACAAAGAATATGAGGCTACCGAAGTTCTTCAAGAGGGACTTAAGTTGGTAGGTGAAAAATTCAAACTCTTACCTCGGGCTAAAGCAACTCTCAACATTTTGGAGGAAGCTGAAAGTTGCCTCTGCAAGGTTAGTGGGTCACCTTCACAAACAATGGCTACAACTATGTCTCCATTGGTGCATTCATTGGTCAAGCTAGAGTTGGTGAGACATCAAGATGAGGAGATAAGACTAGCAGTTGTCACTTGCATAAGTGAAATTATGAGGTTTATAGCTCCAAAAGTTCCTTATAATGATGACATACTAAATGAGGTACTACAGCCAATTGTGGAGAGTCTAAATGGGTTACAAGATGTCAAAGCCCCTACTTTTGGTAAGAGAGCTAAAATTTTAGAAATTATGGCAAGGATCAGATCATTTGTCATTATGTTGGATTTCCAATGTGATAAGTTGATTCTTCAAATGTTTCATTGTTTCATTGTTGTAATCGGGAAACACCATCCGGACAAGGTGAAGATAGATATGTTCAGCATCCTGTCCATGATCCTAGATGAAAATTGTGATGTTTGTAAGCAGTTGCGGTCTGATTTGTTATACATTTTGAGAAGAGAGCTGCATGTTTCAACTGCAGCCTACGACCTCTCAAGAAGTTTGTTTGCGTAGAAGATTGAGAAGTTTAAGGAACAATTGACTGTAGAAGAATTGATCTCTTTGGGTTTACAGGTTTCACCTTCTCTTTAGGAGAGAATCAATTCAGATGTTGAGAAGAATAGCTTGCCTCAAAATAACAATGTGACTAATTTCCAGAATGTTTCCATAGATGTGCATGCACCTAGACATACTGAAGATGAGTGCTATGAAATTGTTAAAGCTACAGCTTTGAGTACACCTATACTATGCCTGATGAAAGTAAAAAGGATAATGACTTCCATTCAGTTAAAGAGGATATTAGGGAGGTAGAGTCAATCACTACAGGTGAGCGGTATTCAAAATTCTTCATTGGTGATTTGCAGATTATCATTGATAAAACAGGAGAAGATACGAACTTCCTTGATGAATCCGCTTATGATCACAATACTACTCCAATAGAACTTCATGAAGAGAGCATGCCATCTTCTAGTGAATCAGCTAAGTGGGATGATGAGTGCATGGGGCAAATTGAACCCCCTTGTATCGAGACACTTAATCAGGGCATTGAGGATATTTCTATGGGTAGAATTAGCGCTGACCTAATTCCAGAGCATATCGTATGCATACAGGACTTTGCAGAAGAAGAATTTCAGACACCATTAGATGCTTCTTCATGTGAAGCAGAAGTTGTTCATACACCCCATAGTCTGCACAGTTTGAGGAATCAGTTGAAGGTGAATGAGGATGGGATTGTGGCAGCATTATCTCATCATGATGAGATGCACAAGCTGGTTGAAAATTACCTTTGTATGATTCAGTTAGAGAGAAGACAAAAGGGAATTGAAGCGAAGTCTTCTCTTGATAGCTTGCAGAAGATCAAAGAAGGTATGGGAACAATGAAGACAAATTATTTGCACCTTCTTTCAGATCGTGATCACCTTCTCAAACTAGTTGAGATCTATTTAGATGCCTTGAGAAGGAAAGAGGAAGAAATTGATGAACTCTGTTTACAATTGAGCATGGCTCACTTTTCCTTACACAAAGCGGGGAATTCCATTGCAAGTCCATGGGCCATGAGTATTATGCAAGAACCTTGGAGGTCAAACAAATCATTGAGGGATGAAATCAATAAGTATGAGATGTCGCATTATGACTTTAGCACCTTCTCGATTGATCTCAGTTTGCGGTATGGAGAGAAGCATATTGGCTGTAGTATCCCAACACCTTCCTCATGGGTTTTACCTCCTACTTCATTGATTGATGGCTGTCCTACGTTGCTGAACAGGGTTCTGTCAGATTTCACTTTGAGGGCAGTGGCTGTTGATATGGATAAGAGAGATTGGGATTGTCACTTTGGAGTTAGAGGATGGGGAAATGATGAGTTCTTGTCCTCCTTGAGCGATAGAGATACCTTTTACTCCATCTTTGATTTAGTTTACTGGTTACATGGTGTTGTTATGATCTATGCCAGGTGTTTGACAGGGGTTGGTATTTGTTTTTATGCACCTATGTTGGGCATCATTTATATCTACAGGAGACCACTCTGAGTAGATTGGATTGTCATTGACTCAGACACATCGGACTTGGTCATAGTGTGATGTCCCCTACTGAGAGTAGTAATACAGATTCAATCTACCTGATAAATTATTACAAGAGTAAATCAGAATAACAAGAAAAAATACCTTACTTAGAACACAATTAATATCATCCAAAGACAATTACATGAGATCAATTATATTAACTTAGACAACAAATTAAACAAATGATTAACATTATTAATATAACCCAATGACTACTATTAGAGACAGGTTTTTGTTCATGTTAGTAAAGAACTGTTGTGGAATTTCCCAACCGTCCATAGTGGTCCAGAAGCAGTCATATGCCCTCCTGGCCAAGAGGCGTGGGTCCTTCCTTTTTGTTTATCATCATTTTTAACTCAAAGGGTTAGGACATGTCAGGGGCGGCCATACTATGCCAAACCCAAGCCCAGGAGCAGTCACTTGCCCCCCTGGGCTACTGCCACAACTCAGTAGTTAACTTCTTGGGTGGGCAAACTCCCCTCCTGCATATCCCCATATCCCTCTGAATTATTGATTGAGATTTCACAGTGATATTTATTAATTCATTTATTATAGATTAATTTATCAGATTTCATTATTCGTACAACAAATTATTATTGATTATCAACCAGTGGAGTTAATACAAAGATAATCATACATAAAACGAAAGCGTTCAGGAACAGGCATAGATTGATTAATTAAAGAATACGTGAAATGCACAATTTAATTGTAATTAACTGTTACTCAATGTTATTTGGAGTTTATTTTTTCACATAATGTTTGATCCTGTCCAATTCTAGTTAACGAGATTCTTTGACCATTAAGTTCATGCATATTAGTATCTTAATTTGTAGTAAATTAATTCCTCTAAACTAGAATATCTGCAGATTATAATTTTGATATTAATGTTTAGTAATCCATCCCCAGACTATCTGAGTTATGCAACGTACTCAAAATTTTTTAATATTTCAGAATTCGCAGAGACTGAGCATTACGTAGATAATTTAGATAATCTGAATTACCCGTATTTTCTTATATTCAAATCTATTCACAATGACATCGTATCATACTGGTCCTAATGGGATTTGAATTACAAACTACCTGTCATAGTTAGGCGTAATTCTTATTTAGTTTCTGAGTATGCGATCATACTTGACTATTGCCGTGTATACTTTCCGCCTTATACCACAATATTCTTTTCTTCTTTTTTCTCCCGTGTGTGCACCCAAACTAAATGCCTGGTCTTATCATACTGCCAACCATCAGTTAAGAGTCATGTCTTAGGAGAGACGCGACTTGTATTCTAGATCACGTCCCGTCCAGATGGGCAATCGATTTGGGTCACAACCATTAGAAATGCACACGCCTAGTGCCCTTTTGTCACATACACTTAATGAACTTATTATTAGTTTCCATCATAATATAACCGCCACGATTCCATACGTGATTATACGAATTGAACATCTAACCATTAAATAAATAATAATTAATAATAGATTTCATTAATTAATTAGTATGTAGTGTTTAGGATATTATTAATATCAGAAAATTAGGATATACATCATTATAAAATATGTCTGATACATTCATCCCGGGGACATGACACACAAGCTCAGGCATCATCAAAGAATTGGGCACAAGGCCTTACATTGGTTCTATTGAGATTATCATTGGGCAGACTGGTCAGGAGGAAATGATTCCTTCCAAGTCTTGCACGCTGGACCTTAGTACTGTTACAACCACTGTCTAGGAAATGGATGGCACTCATGATGGTAATGTTGATGAAGTTGTTCTTTCAACGTTGAGTGGTAAGTCATCTTCTAATGTTGCCAGTGTGGAGTGGAAAACACACAACCACTTTGGTATTCCATTGGTGCAGGCACGAGCATTACACCTCGACTGCATACTGATGTGTGTTCATCAGTTTACTTTTAGCCCACATACACAGGATTTGACTATGTCACTGATGGCACAAAAAGGTGGATTGAATAAGGGGTGTTCGGGTCCACTCTGGTATGACATATTTTTGCTGACAGGTGATGAGTCCAAGTTTGGCAAGTCTCTCACTTTGTTTTCTCCAGCTAGTTGCCTACAGAAGCAAGTGTTTGAGATTTGGTTCGATTGGACTGTAGAGGTCATCAAAGTAGTGTAGCGTCAGCGTGGTGGACTTACTCCTTGTGTCAGGGACTCACAGTGTGGTAGTGTTGTTGCTGCTGCCCCCTATTTTAGAATATATAGGAGACCATTACAATCGTTGCAGGTGGATTGGAGGGAAATTATGACTAGGATTTGGTTTCTAATCGAGTTGAGGTTGCAGTTTGCAGTTTTAGACTTGTATAATTATAGATTTGAGCAATCAAACGTCTGTGTGGTTAGTTGTAGGAGACCCTTGGAGCATAGTACAGTTATCCCCCACTTCCACATGGGAGGGGTTGAGTCACTGCAGACACTTCATAATGTTAGTGCATTTGCTACAAGATGAAAATTGGTTGAGAGTAATGAGATTGGAATATTGGTACACTCGAGATCCTTCCCTTGACAAGCGGAGATTAGGTGTTAGTGGTATGATTCCAGTGGGTGACAATAGAGACATTCCTTGGTGGGCACTTTGTAGAGTTGTGACAGTGATTAATCTTCTTCATTTTATCCCAATAACACTTCTTCATTTATAGACCATTAATGATATCTTGGATTGTGCAAGGATATAGGTAGGGCTTTTTTGTTTGAATAATGGAGTTTGAATACTTGGCATACTAGGCAAGGAAAGCCCAATAGGCATGCTAGGATGAGAAATTCCTAAACTCTAAAAAGGAGCTTAGAGGGAAAAAGTGGACTTGTAGGGAAAGTCATGCCAAGGATGACAGGTCCAACAAGGATGCTGAGATGAGAATCTTCAAACTTCAAAAAGGGGCTTAGAGGGGAAAAGTGGACTTTCGGAAAAAGGCATGTCAAGGATTAGAGCATTAGGGAATCAAGGAATTAGAGGTGACGGGGAAGTCATGCTAGATAAGTCTTTTATTTCCATGTTCACAATTGTTGATCGAATCTCTTTTATTTGTGTCATGTCACTTCCTTCCAGCACCTTTAGATTATTTGCTTTTGTTGTTTTCAGTTGGTCTAAATCTTGTTTTAACATGGCCATTTCTTGTTGTCTCTTTTCCATGATATTTTGTAGGTTTAATACTTGTTCTTTGATTATTTTATTCTCCCTTTCAAGCTTGTAGTTGGATTCAACGATTTTCTTCATATTGCTTTCTTTTGTTTCTGGAGTTTCAACTCTCTTTTTCTTGCTCAAGAGCTTATTAACATGTAACTGTAAAGATCACATTAACTGTGTATATGTAAGGCTACATATATCTTTATTGTCTTGGGACACTTCCTCCCTTTCAGCTATGTTTGCCATGAGATCTTTAGTCTTTCTTTGATTTTCCTATGATTCATCATGAATTGACAAAGCTACTTCCTCTTTTCGTTTAACCCCACCTTGCATTGTTTGCTCTCCTTCTAATTGATGCATTTTAATAGTGATGGTTGAGGTGTTGTGAGCTGTTCTAGGAAAAATCATAGCGAATTTTTTCTTCTCTATGTACCTCAACTTTTGGGTCTGCTTATGCTTTAGGATCCCCTAAATTGATTCACATTCATGAAAACCGATCTTTCACTTGTGTCTACTTGTTGTGAGAAGCACACAAGAAATACTGAGAGGGGAGGGTGGGAGGGTGAATTAGTATTTCGGATCTTTTCAATACTTAAAAACATATAAAACTCAAGAAATTGAACAGCAAGAGACAAACACCAAATTTCTTGTGGAAAACCTTTTCGGGTAAAAAAACCATGGCATACTAGAACTTTTATTAGCAAAAATGGGCATCAACCCTGATTACAAATGTGAACGCCAACTCATAGAGACCACAAATTCTCAGAGAGCACCAACCCTTTTCGAAGCACCAATTCTGAATACCGAAGCATCAACTCCAGTCAGCTGAAGCACCAACCCCAACTCAAATAGTAAAATTTAGAACACACAACACTACTCAACACCCCTTAATCTTCACTCAAAATGCAGCTCCAAAAATAATAAAATATCCGTTTTCTTAGAGACTGTGCAAGTCTGAACAAAAAACACACTATCTAGAATGACATTAGTAATGAACATAGCTCACCATGAAATCAACATGAATTTCATATTATCTGCCCAATTATACTCAGAAATAAATAACACTACTCATATAACATCTCTCTTGTCTTCTTTTAACATATCATGCACAACCAATTGTTACACCATTATCCAGTCACAATTTTAATTGACTCAACATTTTCTTTTTAACATCAATTGCCCAGAAAGAACCCGATAAATTCCATTTTTCAAAATGACATCCTTAAAACATTAATACCTTTCAAAACATACTCTTTCAATAAAACCGAACAGCTCAATATCAATACCTCCTTACAAGTTTGACTAAAAAACTATCGAGCATACTGCATTTTTTTAATGATTCACTTACTTCTCAAAATTTAAAACAAAGACACTGCCTTACTAAAAATGCTGCACTCACAGACATCCACAATCAAAACCATCAATCTTGATACATATAAGACAGTAGGTTTCTGCTCTATATGTTTTTTTTGTGAACTCCTACGATATATTTTCACCTATAGCTTCACCATAAAGACCTGTCAACTCTACTCAACTATCATCATATCTTTGAACAGCTAATAGCAATGTCTTTTTTGAGAAAGAGAAGTTCTATATTTTTCACCCACACAAGCACAAACTTTTTATTTTTATTTTTGATATGTTTTTCCAGATTTGCAAAGACAACCATACATGAATGGCCATGCACCAACCATACTCCCGCCTGTTGATGTGTTTTTTATGACGGCGTCCAACATAGAATAAAGTTGCCCAACGGTCACTTCACTCTCTCTTGATCAAAGTACGATTGTATGCTGATATAGTAGGAGAAACAGACAACCGACTCCAAGGTTACTTTTATGCTGCGGATGTGACTCAGTTGGCCAATGTGATTGCTGGTAATCCAAGGGGCCTTACGTATGTTGAAGAAATCTATGCAAGCTCGAGAATTTATTGACGCGGATGATTTGCAATGGAGCTCTAAGTTTTAGATTTTCGGATTATGAAATATGCAGAAAGTAAATAGGAATAGGGTAGAGGGAAACTAAACTAAAGGTAATCTAATCCTAGGAACAAGGAGACGGGATAAACTTGTGCCAAATCCAACCGCGCTTCGCTTCGCCAGCAAATCACAACTTACACGAAGGCGGTGCAATCTTCAGGGGGAGTGCTAAGGATTTTCAAATCATCAAAAGAAACCATCAGATAGAACATTCTCTTCTAACAATCGAAGTTGAACATACACATATGATGAGGCTCAGACTAACTTTGCACGGTATGCAACAATCAGCTGCACACCAAAAGTATCAGTGCAAATTTGGCAACAAGCGATCCTATCAAATCCAGTTCATCTAATTGCATGAAAACAAATCTAATCTATGAAGAGAACGAGACCATGCGAGTTCCAAAACAACACAAGAACACACCAACAATTGAACAATGTATTAAGTGTTTGCTTCAAAAACTCTTAGCAACAATCTCTGACGATAGTCTCCCCTCCTTACAAATGAGGGGGTCACCCCCTTATATAGGCCTCAAAGCCCAGATTACATGCAAAACCCTAATTAGGGTTTGCCCAAAAGATTCTCCACACATGATGCAACAAGGTTGGAATCTACATTAAATAACCCATTATGCCCACTTACAATAAATTTAAAAGGGCCTAAAATAGCGCCCATGATGATGATCATGTCCGGAATATAACTAACGTTGTCATAAATGCCCATCACTCTCCAAGCGACGGCGGCATGCAAGAAGAATCCGTCATAAAACCATTATGAGAGGACGACATGCAAGAAGATTCCCTTATCCTGTGGTGGCATGCGTTGACCAGTCCTGCGCCTAGTTAATGTTCCCTTTAGCCATAAATACGCCATCATGGTTCAGTCAAAAGACTTTCGTCCAAAAACGGACGACCATTATCTCACTCATTAATGGCGTAAGTAATGAACCTACCGACGACGGCTTCCAATTCTCCAATGGAGACACTTGGCACATTCTCGATGTTGAATTCCATCAAGGCAATCTCCTCTTCGCTTCTGGAAAAGAAACCTTCCCAATCTGCCATGGCCTCCTGTGTTTTCTTCATCATACCGGAGAATGAAGAAACATTTGCAAAATGTTCCTTGGGAAACGAACCGATGAAGAAGAAATCATGTAACTGGGATTTCAAAGAATTCACTGTTATCCCCGCATCCCTGAGTTTCCTTGAAATTAAAGCTTCCATGGCACTGAGGATTTCTTCCTGTATCCCTCTGATGGATTCCTTCAAGGTGACGGAATCAATGCTGAATTTATCAAGGGTGTTCTTCCCTGAACAGATGGTGTAGAACCATCGGGGAAAGTCGTAGGCTTCATTCTCCTAGATTACTTTCCCGTCTACCAGTGTTTGCCTTGGAGTCCTCATCAGAGCCCTGAGTTGGGAAATGGTTAAGTCTTGGTAGACATCAACATCTTCCCATGGTCCTTCCGCCGTTTCCAACCTACTTAGGAGGGCCACGAACCTTGAATGGAGCTGAGCTAGATCTTCTACAAATTTCCTTGCCTCAGCATAAACATCCTCTACCCATTCTCGGGAATTCTGTGCCACTGCCTTTGTAAGTTCCGCATCTTCGATTACTTCCTTGGGAAGGAAGGGAGGGGGAGTGGATGAAGGACCTGCTTCCCCGAGGGGTTTCTTGAAACTCCTGACATACTCGCATAGAAGTCCGTTTTCCTCCTTCAGCCGCTTACACTTTGCTTTTGACTTCAGCAATTTCTCCTTCATGGCATAGGAAGAATCGTCGAAATCTCCCATTACTTGACCGGTGGAAGCATGGCTAAGATCCACCTGTCTGATGACATAATCTTCCTGCCTGATCACACTCCTATCCTTATCCACCGCAGGTTCAACAATGTGCAAGGTCCGGGCTCTGGATTCTTCCCTGACTACCTTGGAAAACTTCCGGGGGGCCTTTCTTTCCGGTGGTTGATCCATCCTTTTTAATAATTCTTCTAATTCCTGAGTAGGATTGGGCTCCCCTCCTGCTTCGTTTCCCAATCTACCTACCAACCAATCCGGCGCGGAGATGGAATGGCTGTAATCCTCTACATGCTCCCTTTCTTGAGATTCCTCTTCCATTTCGCCAAGGATAGTCTCTATGAAATTATCCTGGCGAACTTCTTCTAGGTGCGGGGAAACCTCTTGCCTCTGACTTCTTGGCTGATGACGGCCCTGTGAAGCATTGATGCTGAGTATATCAGGTGTTGGAACATTTCCTGGAAGTGGGCCTGCGGGATGTGGGAACATTTCTACTTCTTGTATGCTCGCGGAGCTGACTGGTGAATGTTCCCTTCCTGTCCTTGTTCTCTTTTGTGGAGGCTCTTCCTGTTGGGCTTCCTGCTGAACCTCGCACGGGATTTCCTGTTGGGCATCCTTCGTCTTTGTTATCCTTGGCCTCTTTGGGGCACTTTTTCCTTTGTCTATCCGGGCCTCTCTTCCTGCCTGACCTTGTGAAGAGTCTTCAGTTGCCTCGCTGTGAGAATCCAGATTTCCCATCAGCTGGTATGTCAGAGGGACATGGTTTTCAACCAACTTTCTTGTTTGCCTGTCAATCCAGTGCTTAGTGAATTTTAGCACTGGCCTAGCCAAAATGTTCAAATCATCTACCTTAGGCTCCGACCAATCTGGCAACAGGATAGGTTGATCTTTTATCCTCTTGAATTCAGGTTGCATCAAATCTGAGTCTTCCTTCACCTAGTCTGGCACCTGATGGATCTCACTTATTCTGATGGTGTCGAGGGGCAGTCTGGAGTGCATTCTTCTTCGGACCTCAAAGTCATCCTCGGCACCGGCCCAGTAATCCTCCAAGTGAAATCTATGTATGAATTTGACACCGGCAACCTTCCTGATTTGGCTGTAAGGATCATATTGGGCCTTGGAAGTGTAAAATGGTAGTCGGTAGAATGCCAACTTGCTTGCTGCACTTTCAGCGGCCTCCAATCCTGGCCATATCTCCATGAAATCCCCCAAGACAACTGGAAATTCAATAGATTGCTTTTTCTTCTTCTGCAGCTGATCGTAGGTAGTCAATTGCCTCATGAGATCGAGCAATATAAGCTTGTCTGATGGATATCTAGGCAATTTGTAAGATTGGAAGGAAAAACCTTGTGTCCTGATGTAGGTGAACTTGGGGAACTGTAGGAATGAGGCGCCATACGTCTGGACCAAAGCACTTGCTTGCGGAGACAACCTCAGGTGCAACTTATTTTGCATAAGTCGTGTCAGGTACATGGTGAAGGTGTCATTCGCCAACTTGTAAGAATTCACGTTGTGGAGATGTAGCTGAGGATAACATTCATGCACCTTTAGCTAAGCTGGCCCGCAGCCCATGATTCCTTTTGTTGGCAGCCCGTCGAATCCACCCCTTCGTGCCAGCATATAGAATAAGTAGGAACTCATGAAAAAGGACTGAGACTTTTTCTCTTGCAAGTTCTTCAATTGTTCGTGCAAGTAATGGCTGATCAATCTAGCCCAGTCAATCAATGTATTAGAATTCATGATCTCGCCAATGTAGAAGAACATCCAAGGCTCGAAGTTCACCGTGTGTGAGCATCGCATTACTCTGCTCAATATTTTTATCATATCCACATATTCCTGCTTGAACTCGAAGATTGTGAGAGTTTTGGGCATCTTGGAAACGTGCACTCTAGGTTTCAGCAACCACTGCTTGTTGATCAAATCAACAAACCTGGTGGGGTCTGCTTCATAGACTGCTTGGGCTCCGCTGTTGGTCCTATATGTCATGGAGTAATGCGAAGGGATTCCGAAGGCTTCACCAATCGCCTCTGGAGTCAATGTTGCCAGTAACTTGCTGTCTAGCGTTGAGATTGTCTTCCGCTCCAGATTGTAACGTGCTGCACATTCCGAGACTAGATCTAGGCATTGAATGGCAGGAGGAAAGCCAACTGCTGCAACTATTCCGCTTCTCACAATCTTGACAGCTGTCGGAGATGGATTGTGTCTTGCAGTTCCGAACATTCTTATCTTGAATGCAGCCCAGTTGAACGTGCCTAAGTTGGTATCACTGATCTCTTCCCATCTTGAATTCAACCGAGAATGGGGAAGAAAACCCTTCGTCTCTACTTTGATCATTGCTTGCTTGGAGATAGTAGCTGTCCTGCTAGGTTCCGCCATCCTGGGAATATTTCAAAATGATGAAATAGAGACTAAGTATAAAAAAAATTTTCACTTCTTCACTCTTCCTTTCTCGAATCTCGCACGTGAAAAATGAAATGTTTTTTTTCCAACTTATATAAAATTCTCAAGAGGCATCAAATTAGTAACTGTATTAATGGCATGTCATACTTTCCTTAATCACCACGACATGCAAGGCAGTTTCCCATGCGTTGAGTTCAAACTTAGAAGCTTCCTTAAATGCTCCCAGTCATGCGTCATACTTGGAAGATTCCTCCTGCCAACTCGCAGATTCCATACTTTCCAATTTTGGAGGGAGATTGCAGGATTTTTCTCGGGATTTGCTCAATTCCACTTCGACTTGTCATCTCATGCTATCGCAGGAACTTTTCGGCTTTTCTCCATGTCCCTATTTTTTAGGGATCTTCCTAAATTTTAGGAGTCAGGTTCATTGGATGGAGAATTTCGTCCTGATTCAGAATCTATAAAAAATTTCTATATTTGGCCGGGATCTGATGTCTAAAAATAGCATATTTGAGAATTCGCCCGAGAGGAATTTCTGCTTTTTATTTCTCCTTGACTTCTTGGATTCTGTGTCTTAGGCAAAATTTCAATTTTTCTGTTTGGGTGAAATTTTACCATGCCGAGGATTCATGAATTTTCCACTTGTGAATGCCTTCATGGATTTAGCGCCAGGCCTGACCTGGCCTGGGCGCATTTTGCCATGTCCATGGAGAGGCGGAAAATTGCACTTGTGAATGCCTCCTTGGTTTCAGCGCCCCTGGCCTGACTTGGGCGCATTTTCACCCTGTCCATGGAGAGGCGGAATTTCCTGCTTGTGAATGACTTCTTGGTTTTAGCGCCCCAGGCCTGACCTGGGCACATTTTTGCTCTGTCCATGGAGAGGCGGAATTTCCTGCTTGTGAATGACTTCTTGGTTTTAGGGCCCCAGGCCTGACCTGGGCGCATTTTTGCTCTGTCCATGGAGAGGCGGAAAATTGTAGTTGTGAATACTTTCTTGGTTTTAGCGCCCCAGGCCTGACCTGGGCGCATTTTTGCTCTGTCCCTGGAGAGGCAGAAAATTGCACTTATGAATGCCTCCTTGGTTTGAGCGCCTCAGGCCTGACCTGGGCGCATTTTTGCCATGTCCATGTAGAGGCGTAATTTCCTGCTTGTGAATGACTTCTTGACTTAGAATATTTTGACCTTCCACTTCAGGGATGATTCTTCAGATTTAGCCGTTTTAGACCCCTGCCTGTCTGCTTTCAACTTTCCAAATTTAGAAGTGATCGTGCATGCTGACTCTCCGCTGTCTGCTAGTTTGATCCTACCACAAATAGACTTTCCCGAAATAGAAACTTTCCAAAATGTCAGAGTTAGTGCCCAAGACTGAGCGTAAGATGACTTACTAAAAATAGTAAGTTTGATTTTTGGCAAAATGGCGACATTCTGGGACTCGGAAAAATCCCTAAAAAATAGGGACTTTCTAAAAATAGAAAGTTACTCCGTTTGGGCTCAAATTTTGCTTGGAGGTCCCCTGAAGGGTCCCGACTCCAATTGTATGCTTAGTTTTTTCGAAACCCTAACTGGAACCCCTAAAATCTAGGACAGAAGGCAAAACCCTAGAAAAAGGACAGAACAGGCCCTAGACCTCACAGAATTTGTTTGACAGAGAAGCAGATTAACCCCAACTGGCTCCCAAACACCCATAACGCGGAGAGATTGAAGAGATTGCCACTAACACACACAAAACGAAAGCCAAACGACCAAAAGGGCCTAAAAGCAAAGGGGGGTCCCTATCTGGGATCGGGTGATGTGTGATTAGGTCACAACATCTAGCGACTCCATGGGTGAAGTGTTGAAAAACACTTCGAGTGTTGAGAAACACTTCAGGGTCTGAACCCAGAGTAAAGTCCAAGTACGTAGGTATCAACCTTGTTCCATGAGGTCATCGAGAGCCCTTAGAATTAGTTATGGCAGGCTAGTGGTACCTATACTTCAAAAGCATCCGGGACATTGCCTCGCTGCCAGTCAGGCGTCCATAGCCCCGATGAGGTTGTCTCTGGAATTCCACGAACATAGCTCCACTGCCGGTTGGGCGTCCATAGCCCCGGTGGAGTTATCTGCATATCCCCATAGCCAATATTTTGGTAATTCTTTTATTTGTTCATCTTTTCTTTTCTGAATCTTTCATTTCATTTCCATCAATTCCTCTGGCTTGTAAGCAATGAAGCCTACTATGGGTTTGGAGATTCCAGTGGCGCTGAAGTAAGATGTAAAGTTTTCACCAACCACAACTTCTCCTAAAAGATCTGAATGACTCAGGACAGAGGTCTAGGTATCGTGGAAAAGACTGGCCAAACACACCACCACTCCCACCAACAGACAGAGATTCCAAAACTTCAAGGCCCAAAGAGCCCCTAAACCTAAACAAAACCACACGAGCGGACAAGCTCGAGGGAGACCGGCACTGAAGGCCGAAAACCAAAACCAAAGAAAAGCAAGCAAAACACACCAAAAGGAAGAACCCAAACCCTAAATTAATATGGTACAAAGAAGGCCGCACAGAAAGGCCTATGATTGGAAATAATGCTTGAGGAACTATCCATTGATGGGCAATGGGATGTCCTCTCCGATCAAGGCCTTTAATCTGAATGCATTATCCTCGAGGATATCGGAAATCTGATAAGGACCCATTGTCGAATTTGTCATGATCACCTCTTCTCTCATGAGCCTTATCCCAGTACAAAACCAAGTCGGAGATACAGAAACATTTAACCTTGGTTTGTTTGTCAAACCATCGTTTGACCACCCCCTGATGCTTTGCGAAGTTGTCTAATGCTTGGTCTCTCTTCTCCTCCAAGTGCAGCAACTGTGAGAGGCGTGTCTGAATCCCATCTTCACCATCCAGATATTCTTGCAAAAACTGTAGAGTTGGGATTCTTAGCTGGATGGGAAACACTGGGTCCTGCCCGTAGACTAGATGATAGGGAGATGTTCCCAAGGAGTTCTTCACTCGCGTTCTGTCTGCCCAAAGAGCAAACCTTAGCTATGTATGCCAGTCCTTGGGATTTTTGTCTAACAACTTTTTGATAGCACTCAGCAGATTTTATTTGTTGACTCGGCCAGCCCATTTCCCTGGGGATAGTAATTCGAGGAGAATTTCAGTGTGATTCCGTATTCGAAGGCCCAGTTAGAAAACTTTAATGAGGAGAAAGCGGGGCCATTGTCGCACACTAAGGCATGTGGACACCCAAACCTTGTAATAATATTCTCTCAAGGAATTTGATCACCACATCAGAGGTGCATAATTTCAGGGCCCTGGCCTCGGACCACCTGGTACAATAATCTTCTCCCGAACAGCGGCCGTCTGACATATATGACATGCCCTCACATGTTGGTATGCATCTTTGAATAGTGTGGGCCAATAGTATCCTGCCCGGGCAATCTGATGTGCTGTAGCCAAACTTCCTCCGTGGCTGGTTCCAAATCTACCATGAAATTGTTCCATAATTTGCTTGGCCTCTTCCTTGCCCACGCATCTCAAGTATATTCCTTCGTGGTTCTTCCGGTATAGGACAGCCCCTTGCAACATGTATTTCTGGCTCTTCATTCTCAGTGCCCTCTACTGGACAGGGTTCAACCGCGGAGGGCATCTGTGGTTAAGTAGATAGAAAATGACTTCATCGTACCACTCTCCGGGAGACACCTCCTCCAGAATATAAGTCTGTTGTATAAGTCCAGGCCCAGTTGTGGCAATTGTCTGTGCTAGTGCTTGTCCTCGGACTATCTTCATTGGTTGTATCTCGATATCATATTCTTGGATCGTGGCGACCCACTTGCCTCTTCGCTCACCCAATTCATTCTGCATTAATAAAGTCTTTACAGCCGCATCAGGAACAATGGCAAACACCTTGCTCCTCAATAAATAATGTCTGAACTTCTTAATACTCTTGACCAGTGCATAGGCCTGTTTCTCCACGTTTGGGTACCTCCATTCTGCGTCTTTCAGTGGAGAACTCATAAAAGCAATCGGATGTTCATCTTTCTCTTCATTCCTCTGGGTGAGGACTGCCACGCAGGTATGTTCCGAAGCGAAGGAATACAAATAGAAAGGTCTGATATAATCGGGGCTGACCAGGATCGAGGCATTGACAATTGCTTGCTTTATCTCTTCGAATGCTTGCTTTGTTGGAGCTGTCCACTCGATCTTTGCTCCTTTCTTCAGCATGTCATTTAATGGCTTCACGATTTCAGCGAATCCAGTAATAAACTTCCTGACGAAGTTAATCTTACCAAAGAAGGATTTCAATTATCTTTGGCTGGCGGGCTGGCCGATCCTTGAAATGGCTTCAATGCGCTCTGGATCAATAGAGATCCCCTTCTCCGAGATAACATGTCCAAGAAGTTTCCCCTCAGTAACGTCAAACATACATTTTTTTGGATTCAAAGATATCCCATACCTTCTGCAGCGTTGAAAGATTTTCCTGAGATCATCAACATGATCTTCCCTTCTTTTGGAAAATACCGTGAGGTCATCCATGTAAATTATTATGCATTTTCCCACTAAGTCACGGAATGCTATGTCCATTGCCCCCTAGAATGTGGCTCCTGCATTGATCAAGCCAAACAACATTCTTCTGTAGGCGAAGGTGCCCCACTTGGTGGTAAAAGCCGTCTTCAGTCGGTCTTCTTCCTCTACCAAAACTTGGTTATATCCGGAGTACCCGTCCAGAAATGACATCATTTGAGATCCATTGATGATTTGCAACACCTCGTCTAAAGATGGTAAGGGGTAATTATCCTTCTCAGAAGCCCTATTCAAATTCCGAAAGTCTATACATAACCTTATTTCTCCATTTTTCTTCCTTACCGGAACCAGATTGGCGACCCACATCAAGTGCCTAACAGGAAATATTATCCTTGCTGAGAGCAGTTTCTTAACTTCTTGATAAATCAACGGCTCCAGTAATGGATTCACAGGCCTCTGTCTCTGCCGAAAGGGTTTGCTTCCTGGCTTTAATGGAATTGTGTGAGTGAAAAGGGAAGTATCATAGGTTTTCAAATCCTCGTATCCCCATGCGATGACATCGGAGAATTCTTTCAGGTTCTTTAAAAATCCTTCCTTTTCTTCTGGGGTGCAAACTTTCCCAATGAACCCGTTTTTTGTTTGTCCATCTTTCTCCAGGTTGACAGCTTCGCATTCACTTCCTTCTGTAGTTTGATTCTTGCTCAACCTATTAGGATCGAAGAGTCTTTCCAACTCAATCATTCCACAAGGGATAGTATTTGTCTTTAAGCTCATTCCCGTCAGCATCAAATTCTGCTTCTTCAAGCTCTTCTTCATCAATGATTTGTGCCATAAACACATCTGAGTTTGTAAGGAAATCCAAGATGTGTTTGTCATCTTCAAAGACTTGGAAGTTCGTAACATTATCTGGCACGGAGGGGACCGAAGTTAATTCTATCGTAAACTTCTTCAAACCTTCCATGGCGAGGGGCTCCAGGGAACTGGCTGCTTGAGCCAATGCATTAGCGGCCTCATTGTCACCTCTGTGTATTGTCTTGATGTTGAATGCATCAAAACTTTCAATCAAGTCCCATACTCTATTACGGTAGCGGCACAACCTTTTGTCATAACAAGCATATAATTTTCTTATTTGTCGTACCACAATCTGTGAATCACCTAGTACGTGCAAGGCCTTTGCGCCCTTCTGGATTGCAAGGAGCAATCCATGGACCAATGATTCGTACTCGGCTACATTGTTAGTGCAGGGGAATTGTAGCCTGTATGCAGCCAGGTAAGCTTCTCCGGTTGGACTAATTAATTCAATTCCAGCGCCACTCCCGTTCTTGGATTTGGATCCATCGAACCTTAGAGTCCATATTTGATCAGCATTTTGATTTTGGGGTGGCTGGATGGCTTTTGTCTTCTTTTCCCTCTTTTGGGAATCCTTATGATCCGGACTTGCTTTGGAAAGGGCTTCAGGATTAGTGGTTTCTACAACATTTGCCATTGTTGGGTCTGAGGGAACCACCTTCACTACTTGCTTAATAGCGAGTTTACACATTTCGCAGGTGAGCTCTGAATGGAAGGCATTATGGATTCTGCACCAATTGGGTAGCAACAGATCTCGGGTGCCAATGCCTTTACCCAACTAGGCTTCTTGCTCCATACTTCTTGTGACGAATTCTCTGAAACTGTCAAACATATCCTTACCTCCACCTGGTTGTTTTTCAGGGTCATCTTCAATAAGAATTTTCGTGGAGTCAAGCATGTCTTTTCTCCATTCCATCTTAGTTGAGCCATGCAGCATCAAAACTTCCTCAACCTTGGGCCTGTAGGTACCCAAGTCAGTTTCTAGAAACAGGACCTCATTGCCTTCTCCATATTCGGTGATTGTCAAGCGCAATTTGGGCATGCTATCAATTCTAATTTGGTTGGGAACGCCCTTCCATGGAAGCCACATGTGGGAAAAGTCGGTGGAGATATATCCATTTAACTTCCTCGACCAATCTCTGCTTAGTAGCATGCCATATCCGTCTGGGATGTCCACCACTGAAATATCAATACAGCTCTGCACCCTAGGGTCGGCGGCCAATTGCATGTGTATGTTGTTGAGCTCCCCAACAACGGGCACTTCAGTCTTGTCCAGCTGTGTGACCTTCTTATTTGTATGTAAAGGCATTATCCCTAGTTTTTGACACACAGCCAATGGCATTACATTGCTTGAAGCACTAGAGTCTATTAGGTAGTTGTGTAAGAGTTTGCCGAAGATTCTGACAGAGACCAGGAAAGGAGTAGGCTCGTCTCTTCCTGTGTAACAAATTGTGGGCTTCCTTTTCTGTTCACTGCCGTTGATAACTTCTTGGTTCCTCGCCTCCTGCTGTAAATCTTGACCCGTGGCTAGTGCCTGGATGATCTTTGTAAAGGTTGTCTTTACAGGTTCACTTACTTTCTGAGTTGTTTCTTCTTCCCTTGCTACAGGGGTATTTTGCAGGGCTGGTTGAGTCGTTGCAGGATTCTGCTCTTGTGGATCATGAGGAGAGTTTTGCACCATTCCGATAAAGCTCGGGGGCTGCGGCGGAGCGTCAAATGCATTGGGGAAGACTAGTGGCCCATTTTGAACAACGTTCGTGTTTGATGCCAGGTTTGAATTGTTGGGCGTATTCCTTTGAACATTCGTCATGGCTTGCGGGACATTCCTAGGTACTAGAGCATCGCTCAGGCTTCCCAACAATGACTCTCTCACCTCAGAGATTTTCATTAGCTCGAACAAGGGCAAGCTTATCTTAATCTTCTTGAATTCTTCCAGAACGTAAGAGCTTAATCTTTTCAATTCCTCCCTGGGGGGATTCTCTTGTTGTCTCCTTTCTGCAGGTTGAGCGGATGGTGGGGCTCGCTCATTCTGAGGAGCGGCTGCTTGTCTATACTCTGGTGAATCCTTCGGTGGACCAGGAACGTTGCTGGTGTTGGGATTAGGTGGAGTTGAGAAACTATTTGGAGGGATAGAAGACGTGAGAGGCTCATGGTTCCGATAATTTCTCTGATATGCCCTTGGGGTGGAATTTCCATTCGTTTGTTGAAATGCCTGAACTTCGCCAATCGCTTCCACCAAAACACTGTTATTCAATGGAGGAAAGATGTATCCATCTTTAACTTGAGGTTCGTCAGGCGAGACTTTTGGGGATCCATGGTACCCTGGGGCCTCCACGGGGCCATTTTTCGATGCTGGTGGGAATCTGTAAGATCCCTGTGGTGGCGTGTAATCTTCAAATTCGGGCGGGAATCTGAAATCCTCCAGAATAAGAGCCTGGTCATATCTTTGTGTTGGGACTATCTCATATCCCGTGGTTGGAGGATTTTCAGGACCTTCAAAATTTCTCATTTCTTGCCGGAAAATATCAGCGGCTACTTGGAATTCATGACACTGCAGCTCAGAATGTTGGCTGGTGTTGTGTAGCCTACACCAAGTTGATAGGGCAGCTTCTGCGAGGAATATCTTATCTGCAGGTCTACTGTCAGAGGGTGATGGATTGTCCAGCGGTGAAGGCACACCCCCATTATTTGGTTTTGTGTTCCATGCTTTCTTATGGAATCCTTGATTATTATTGTTATTTTGAAAACCATGATTGTTGTTTTGATGCCCGACACTATGTCCTTGATGGTTCTCATGATGATTCAGAGGGTTATTATGGTATCCTCTGTTGCCTCCTTGGTACGGCTGATGATTTCTCTGCATGCTCTGCATCTGGTTATTCTGATTTCTAAGGTAAGTTACTTCAGTAGACAACTTTTTCACTTGCTCTATCAGTTCTTTCATGTCATCTCTTTCCTCCTGAGTCCTGGATGGAGTGGCTATATTCTGTAGATAGACCGGCTGCGATGATGGGGCCTATGACATTGGGGCCCTCGGATGCGGCACTAACTGATTGGCTAGTGCAGGGACTGGATTGATGGCAGGGAGATAACTTGCTACGCCAACTTTCGGATTGTAAGGCGTCGTTCCCGCAGCAGTCACGGGTGATCGTAGGCTAATCTTGAAAGCTTCATCATAGGCCGCCTTCAGGTCAGCGGGGTTAGTTTGCTGGACGAACATAGAGGTGAAACAATCCAGTGCCGCATAGTATATATTTCGGGCGGCTTCATCACTCACATTGTAAGGGGAGTGTAGCCTGGAGTAGGCTCTTTGGAATCTGTTATTAAAGGCGCCAATTGGCTCCTGTTCTTGTCTCCTTACTTCGATAAATTGTCGATATACTTCTACTGGGGAGACGGGCAATCTGAATTTGGCCAGGAATGTGTCTTTCATTTGTTGCCAAGTTCCAATAGAGGCCACCGGCAAGTTGATGTACCAATAGAACGCCTCTTCGCCCAAAGAATATGGAAATAGCCGGCAGGCGACATCCTCGTGCCGGATATCCCGATTCTAGAGGGTGTCTTCAAATACTTTAATATGTTCTTCAGCAGTGCGATTGACATCATTAATGTAGAACTTGGTGCAAAAGTGTTCCGGATTCTTCGGCATGTCGTGATATGCTGTGAAAGAAGCGAGTGGGGAGGCATTCACAGGGCGCCAATTCAGCCCTGGGGCTTGTTGTTGTTGTTGGTGTGGCTACTGTTGTTGCTGTTGGTGTGCCATTGCAAGTATCGGTTGCTGCTAAACAACTGGTTGCGTTGGTGCTTGAGTGAACGTCTGTTGAATACCCGCAGTAGCTACTCTTGTTATTAAATGCTGTGATGGTGGAGTCTAGAACAAACGGGTAAGATCTTCGACACTTGGTGAACCTTGACTTGAGGATGCGTTTTCCTTCTTCCCACGTCTTGGCTGGAATGTAAGCTCTTGGAATTTCTTTGCTCCTGGGGTAGACCGCAGAATCCTTTGATGTCTTTCTGGTGAGAATGAATTAATACGCTCCAGCTTCTTGGATCACTTGCAGCAGGGAGCAAGTGGAAACCTTTGGTTGAGAAAATCTCTTTCAATCTCAACAGCGATCTCAATAGCCTTCTCTCGTTCTCCTTGCAACACCAGCCGAATTTCGTTGTACTGTTCTTCGCTTCTACTTATCTTCTGAGCAAAATTAGCTAAGTCAGCAAGGATATCCTCCTGATGATTGTGAAATCCCAAACCAGGCTGTAGAACAGGAGGTGAACTTCTAGTGCCAGGTAGCACCATCTTGAGTCATAATTTCCCCTTTGAACAACAAAATTTTCTTCTTCAAATGAAAATAGCCCTCCTTCTAGCGCCAATTCTGTTGACGTGTTTTTTATGACGGCGTCCAACACAGAATAAAGTTGCCCAACGGTCACTTCACTCTCTCTTGATCAAAGTACGATTGCATGCTAATATAGTAGGAGAAACAGACAACCGACTCCAAGGTTCCTTTTATGCTGCGGATGTGACTCAGTTGGCCGATGTGATTGCTGGTAATCCAAGGGGCCTTACGTATGTTGAAGAAATCTATGCAAGCTCGAGAATTTATTGACGCGGATGATTTGCAATGAAGCTCTAAGTTTTAGATTTTTGGATTATGAAATATGCAGAAGGTAAATAGGAATAGGGTAGAGGGAAACTAAACTAAAGGTAATCTAATCCTAGGAACAAGGAGACGGGATAAACTTGTGCCAAATCCAACCGCGCTTAGCTTCGCCAGCAAAGCACAACTTACACGAAGGCGGTGCAATCTTCAGGGGGAGTGCTAAGGATTTTCAAATCATCAAAAGAAACCATCAGATAGAACAATCTCTTCTAACAATCGAAGTTGAACATACACATATGATGAGGCTCAGACTAACTTTGCACGGTATGCAACAATCAGCTGCACACCAAAAGTATGAGTGCGAATTTGGCAACAAGCGATCCTATCAAATCCAGTTCATCTAATTGCATGAAAACAAATCTAATCTATGAAGAGAACGAGACCATGCGAGTTCCAAAACAACACAAGAACACACCAACGATTGAACAATGTATTAAGTGTTTGCTTCAAAAACTCTTAGCAACAATCTCTGACGATAGTCTCCCCTCCTTACAAATGAGGGGGTCACCCCCTTATATAGGCCTCAAAGCCCAGATTACATGCAAAACCCTAATTAGGGTTTGCCCAAAAGATTCTCCACACATGATGCAACAAGGTGGGAATCTACATTAAATAACCCATTATGCCCACTTACAATAAATTTAAAAGGGCCTAAAATAGCGCCCATGATGATGATCATGTCCGGAATATAACTAACGTTGTCATAAATGCCCATCACTCTCCAAGCGACGGCGGCATGCAAGAAGAATCCGTCATAAAACCATTATGAGAGGACGACATGCAAGAAGATTCCCTTATCCTGTGGTGGCATGCGTTGACCAGTCCTGCGCCTAGTTAATGTTCCCTTTAGCCATAAATGTGCCATCATGGTTCAGTCAAAAGACTTTCGTCCAAAAACGGACGACCATTATCTCACTCATTAATGGCGTAAGTAATGAACCTACCGACGACGGCTTCCAATTCTCCAATGGAGACACTTGGCACATTCTCGATGTTGAATTCCATCAAGGCAATCTCCTCTTCGCTTCTGGAAAAGAAACCTTCCCAATCTGCCATGGCCTCCTGTGTTTTCTTCATCATACCGGAGAATGAAGAAACATTTGCAAAATTTTCCTTGGGAAACGAACCGACGAAGAAGAAATCATGTAACTGGGATTTCAAGGAATTCACTGTTATCCCCCCATTGCTGAGTTTCCTTGAAAATAAAGCTTCCATGGCACTGAGGATTTCTTCCTGTATCCCTCTGATGGATTCCTTCAAGGTGACGGAATCAATGCTGAATTTATCAAGGGTGTTCTTCCCTAAACAGATGGCATAGAACCATCGGGGAAAGTTGTTAATGTCTGTAGCTTGAGTCGAATGATCATATAGAATACACATAATATATGTTGATTAATAATAATATATTATTATGTTATATTATTATATTATTATTAATCATATAAAATTTAATATTCAATATTAATCTATTATATTATTCTAAATTAATAATTGATTGATGAAACATTATAATATTGATTAAATTATTATAATTAAAGGAGAGACATGTCTGTTCAAGGACATGCCTCTCCAAGGGAATATATATAGTATAATGTTATTCAATTTGAAAACACATAGAATTCCAAGAATGCAAGTATCAGATTGAATCAGATATATACATTAAAATACATCCAATAAAACCTAGGAAAATCAACATGGTATCAGAGCTCAGGCCTGTGAAGTTTAATTTGGAGGTTGGAGAGGGTTGGAGAATTCAGTTTTTTTTAAAGAATTTTCAGTCTGAAATATGCCATTGCACGGCCCTTGTTTGGCCTCAAAATGAGGACTATAATATATGGATGGAAAGATCTGTGTTTCTAGTTTTCAAATATGTTTATCTCATTAAATTTGATTCAGTTTTGTGCAAGATATGACAACTTTGGTGCAGGTCACTTGAAACCCTACCTAGGGTTAGCAGTTTTGGGAAAAATGTCATAACTTCTGTTTTAACCGTTGGATCTGGCTATAACTTGGAGGAAATGTTTTTAATTAGATTTTCTAACATCTCACCGAAGAGATTGGATAAATTTGGTAAATTGCAAAAGTTATTAACGACTGTGTGTGGCAGATCATAATGAAAGTGTTGATCAAAATTATGAAAATGTTCTACATCATTCAAAGGGAATTATGATGAGAGATGATTCTATTTCTTATATGGGCTCACCTTATGAAAGGAAATGTTTTAAACTTAAGATAAGTATTCCATGTTTTATTAAGGCACATGAATTATTGAGTTTGTAATTTATGCCATAATATTGGCTAGTAAAATCTTGTATGCTTCTATCATTGGTATTTATGTTCGAGATAATTTAGTTTATGAGCTATTTGTAATCTCTCTCTGACATACCTTCAGGACGAAAGCACAATAAAATTGAATTAAAGGGAGAAATAAATTGATGCTTATAAACGAAATATGGTTGATATCAGATTCAGAGGGAGTCTAATATTTCGTCAGAAGTAACCTTAGACAAGGAGGTCAGATGGTTGATATCAGATCCAGAGGGAGTCTAATATTTCATCAGAAGTAACCTTAGACAAGGAGGTCAGATGGTTGATATCAGATTCAGAGGGAGTCTAATGTTTCATCAGAAGTAATCTTAGACAAGGAGGTCAGATGGTTGATATCAGATTCAAAGGGAGTCTAACATTTCATCAGAAGCAACCTTAGACAAGGAGGTCAGATGGTTGATATCAGATTCAGAGGGAGTCTAATATTTCATCAGAAGTAACCTTAGACAAGGAGGTCAGATGGTTGATATCAGATTCAGAGGGAGTCTAACATTTCATCAGAAGCAACCTTAGACAAGGAGGTCAGAAGGTTGATATCAGAGGGAGCCACACCATCATGAAAATATGCTTAATGCATTCTTCTCTATGAGAGATAAGTTTGAGGAGCAAGCCCTTGTTAATACACTCTTCTCTGTGAGGGAGAAGTTTGAGGTGAAGGCCCCTGTTCCACCCTTTGGGAGTAGTCATGGTGAACATCATGATGAGATGAAAACATCACGTTGAGCAACTCTGTGATGGGCACTTGTGTTCATACTTCATATGCATTCTCATACATGGGAGAAGATGAGAATTTAAATCTTTCTCATATGATTATCCTTAAGTATTGCGTGTTTAGGCAATACTGATATCACGTGCTTAGGTGATATCCTGTCATCACAAGATTGACGTGATGGACATTTGTATCATGTGTCTAGGTGATACTTCATATCATGTATTTAGGTGATATAACATTTGTATAAAATGTTAGTGCACTTATCACAACTAGGATAAGGTGAGAAATTAAGCTTTCTCATATGATTATCCTTAAGTATTGCGTGTAGGCAATACTGATATCACATGCTTAGGTGATATCCTATCAATCGCAAGATTGATTTGATGAACTTCAAGATCACGTGTTTAGGTGATACTACATACCAAATGATTAGATGGTATGATTCTCATGAATGACTAAAATGATCACTATCTATTAAATTATGATGCTTGAATATATTGTCTACATTCATCTTACCTAGCTAAGAGGGAGTGTTAATTATGTTTTGTGTATCTATGGTGAGGGCCATAAGTGTTGACATGGGAGATCACTACACATTTTGTCTCATCATCCTCCCTAGCTAAAAGGGAGTGTTAATGTTTGTAGCTTGAGTCGAATGATCATTTAGAATACACATAATAAATGTTGATTAATAATAATATATTATTATGTTATATTATTCTATTATTATTAATCATATAAAATTTAATATTCAATATTAATCTATTATATTATTCAAAATTAATAATTGATTGATGAAACATTATAATATTGATTAAATTATTATAATTAAAGGAGAGACATATCTGTTCAAAGACATGCCTCTACAAAGGAATATATATAGTATAATGTTATTCAATTTGAGAACACATAGAATTCCAAGAATGCAAGTATCAGATTGAATCAGATATATACATTAAAATACATCCAATAAAACCTGGGAAAATCAACAAAAGTCGTAGGCTTCATTCTCCTAGATTACTTTCCCGTCTACTAGTGTTTGCCTTGGACTCCTCATCAGAGCTCTGAGTCGGGAAATGGTCAAGTCTTGGTAGACATCAACATCTTCCCATAGTCCTTCCGCCATTTCCAACCTACTTAGGAGGGCCACGAACCTTGAATGGAGCTGAGCTAGATCTTCTACAAATTTCCCTGCCTCAGCATAAACATCCTCTACCCATTCTCGGGAATTCTGTGCCATTGCCTTTGTAAGTTCCGCATCTTCGATTACTTCCTTGGGAAGGAAGGGAGGGGGAGTGGATGAAGGACCTGCTTCCCTGAGGGGTTTCTTGAAACTCCTGACATACTCGCATAGAAGTCCGTTTTCCTCCTTCAGCCGCTTACACTTTGCTTTTGACTTCAGCAATTTCTCCTTCATGGCAAAGGAAGAATCGTCGAAATCTCCCATTACTTGACCGGTGGAAGCATGGCTAAGATCCACCTGTCTGATGACATAATCTTCCTGCCTGATCACACTCCTATCCTTATCCACCGCAGGTTCAACAATGTGCAAGGTCCGAGCTCCGGATTCTTCCCTGACTACCTTGGAAAACTTCCGGGGGGCCTTTCTTTCCAGTGGTTGATCCATCCTTTTTAATAATTCTTCTAATTCCTCAGCAGGATTGGGCTCCCCTCCTGCTTCGTTTCCCAATCTACCTACCAACCAATCCGGTGCGAGGATGGAATGGTTGTAATCCTCTGCATGCTCCCGTTCTTGAGATTCCTCTTCCATTTTGCCAAGGATAGTCTCTATGAAATTATCCTGGCGAACTTCTTCCAGGTGCGAGGAAACCTCTTGCCTCTGACTTCTTGGCTGATGACGGCCCTGTGAAGCATTGATGCTGAGTATATCAGGTGCTGGAACATTTCCTGGAAGTGGGCCTGCGGGATTTGGGAACATTTCTACTTCTTGTACACTCGCGGAGCTGACTGGTGAATGTTCCCTTCCTATCCTCGTTCTCTTTTGTGGAGGCTCTTCCTGCTGGGCTTCCTGCTGAACCTCGCGCGGGATTTCCTGCTGGGCTTCCTGCTGAACCTCGCGCGGGATTTCCTGTTGGGCATCCTTCGTCTTTGTTATCCTTGGCCTCTTTGGGGCACTTTTTCCTTTGTCTATCCGGGCCTCTCTTCCTGCCTGACCTTGCGAAGAGTTTTCAGTTGCCTTGCTGTGAGAATCCAGATTTCCCATCAGCTGGTATGTCAGAGGGACATGGTTTTCAACCAACTTTCTTGTCTACCTGTGAATCCAGTGCTTAATGAATTTTAGCACTGGCCTAGCCAAAATGTTCAAATCATCTACCTTAGGCTCCGACCAATCTGGCAACAGGATAGGTTGATCTTTTATCCTCTCGAATTCAGGTTGCCTCAAATTTGAGTCTTCCTTCACCTGGTCTGGCACCTGATGGATCTCACTTATTCTGATGGTGTCGAGGGGCAGTCTGGAGGGCATTCTTCTCCGGACCTCAAAGTCATCCTCGGCACCGGCCCAGTAATCCTCCAAGTGAAATCTATGTATGAATTTGACACCAGCAACCTTCCTGATCTGGCTGTAAGGATCATATTGGGCCCTGGAAGTGTAAAATGGTAGTTGGTAGAATGCCAACTCGCTTGTTGCACTTTTAGCGGCCTCCAATCCTAGGCATATCTCCATGAAATCCCCCAAGACAACAGGAAATTCAATAGATTGCTTCTTCTTCTTCTTCTGCAGCTGATCATAGCCAGTCAATTGCCTCATGAGCTCAAGCAATATAAGCTTGTCTGACGGATATCTAGGCAATTTGTAAGATTGGAAGGAGAAACCCTGTGTCCTGATGTAGGTGAACTTGGGGAACTGTAGGAATGAGGCGCCACACTTCTGGACCAAAGCACTTGCTTGCGGAGACAACCTCAGGTGCAACTTATTTTGCATAAGTCGTGTCAGGTACATGGTGAAGGTGTCATTCGCCAACTTGTAAGAATTCACGTTGTGGAGATGTAGCTGAGGATAACATTCATGCACCTTTAGCTGAGCTGGCCCGCAGCCCATGATTCCTCTTGCTGGCAGCCCGTCGAATCCACCCCTTCGTGCCAGCATATAGAATAAGTAGGAACTCATGAAAAAGGACTGAGACTTTTTCTCCTGTAGGTTCTTCAATTGTTCGTGCAAGTAGTGGCTGATCAATCTAGCCTAGTCAATCAATGTAGTAGAATTCATGATCTCGCCAATGTAGAAGAACATCCAATGCTCGAATTTCACCATGTGTGAGCATCCCATTACTCTGCTCAACATTTTTATCATATCCGCATATTCCTGCTTGAACTCGAAGATTGTGAGAGTTTTGGGCATCTTGGAAACGTGCACTCTATGTTTCAGCAACCACTGCTTGTTGATCAAATCAGCACACCTGGTGGGGCCTGCTTGGGCTCCACTACTAGTCCTGTATGTCATGGAGTAATGCGAAGGGATTCCGAAGGCTTCACCAATCGCCTCTGGAGTCAATGTTGCCAGTAACTTGCCGTCTGGCGTTGACATCGTCTTCTGCTCCAGATTGTAACGTGTTGCACATTCCAAGACTAGATCTGGGCATTGAATGGTGGGAGGAAAGCCAACTGCTGCAACTATTCCACTTCTCACAATCTTGACAGTTGTCGGAGATGGATTGTGTCTTGCAGTTTTGAACATTCTTATCTTGAATGCAGCCCAGTTGAACGTGCCGAAGTTGGTATCACTGATCTCTTCCCATCTTGAATTCACCCGAGAATGGGGAAGAAAACCCTTCGTCTCTACTTTGATCATTGCTTGCTTGGAGATAGTAGCTGTCTTGCTAGGTTCCGCCATCCTGGGAATATTTCAAAATGATGAAATAGAGACTAAGTATAAAAAAACTTTTCACTTCTTCACTCTTTCTCTTCCGAATCTCGCACGTGAAAAATGAAATGTTTTTTTCCAACTTACATAAAATTCTCAAGAGGCATCAAATTAGTAACTGTATTTATGGCGTGTCATACTTTCCTTAATCACCACGACATGCAAGGCAGTTTCCCATGCGTGTGAGTTCAAACTTAGAACCTTCCTTAAATGCTCCCAGTCATGCGTCATACTTGGAAGATTCCTCCTGCCAACTCGCAAATTCCATACTTTCCAATTTTGGAGGGAGATTGCAGGATTTTTCTCGGGATTTGCTCAATTCCACTCCAACTTGTCATCTCGTGCTGTCGCAGGAACTTTTCGGCTTTTCTCCATGTCCCTATTTTTTAGGGATCTTCCTAAATTTTAGGAGTCAGGTTCATTGGATGGGGAATTTCGTCCTGATTCGGAATCTATAAAAAATTTCTATATTTGGTTGGGATCTGATGTCTAAAAATAGCATATTTGAAAATTCGCTCGAGGGGAATTTCTGCTTTTTATTTCTCCTTGACTTCTTGGATTCCGCGCCTTAGGCAAAATTTCAATTTTTCTATTTGGGTGAAATTTTACCATGCTGAGGATTCATGAATTTTCCACTTGTGAATGCCTTCATGGATTCAGCGCCCCGGGCCTGACTTGGGCACATTTTTGCCATGTCCATGGAGAGGCGGAAAATTGCACTTGTGAATGCCTCGTTGGTTTCAGCGCCCCAAGTCTGACCTGGGCGTATTTTCACCCTGTCCATGGAGAGGCGGAATTTCTTGCTTGTGAATGACTTCTTGGTTTTAGCGCCCTAGGCCTGACCTGGGCACATTTTTGCTTTGTCCATGCAGAGGTGGAAAATTGTAGTTGTGAATTCTTTCTTGGTTTTAGCGCCCCAGGCTTGACCTAGGCGCATTTTTTCTCTGTCCATGGAGAGGCGGAAAATTGCACTTGTGAATGCCTCCTTGGTTTCAACGCCCCAGGCCTGACCTGGGCGCATTTTTGCCATGTCCATGGAGAGGCGGAATTTCCTGCTTGTGAATGACTTCTTGACTTAGAATATTTTGACCTTCCACTTCAGGGATGATTCTTTAGATTTAGCCGTTTTAGACCCCTACTTGTCTGCTTTCAACTTTCCAGATTTAGAAGTGATTGTGCATGTTGACTCTCCGCTGTCTGCTAGCCTGATCCTGCCACAAATAGACTTTCCCAAAATAGAAACTTTCCAAAATGTCAGAGTTAGAGCCCAAGACTGGGCGTAAGATGACTTACTAAAAATAGAAATTTACTAAAAATAGAAATTACTAAAAATAATAAGTTTGATTTTTGGCAAAATGGCGACATTCTGGGACTCGAAAAAATCCCTAAAAAATAGGGGCTTTCTAAAAATAGAAAGTTACTCCGTTTGGGCTCAAATTTTGCTAGGAGGTCCCCTGAAGGGTCCCGACTCTTGTCGTATGCTTAGTTTTTTTGAAACCCTAACAGGAACCCCTAAAATCTAGGACAGAAGGCAAAACCCTAGAAAAAGGACAGAACAGGCCCTAGATCTCACAGAATTTGTTTGACAGAGAAGCAGATTAACCCCAACTGGCTCCCAAACACCCATAACGCGGAGAGATTGAAGAGATTGCCACTAACACACAAAACGAAAGCCAAACGACCAAAAGGGCCTAAAAGCAAAGGGGGGTCCCTATTTGGGATCGGGTGATGTGTGATTAGGTCACAACACCGTCAACACACAATAATTTAGCCATGATACAAAACAACAAACTAATTTTGCCAGCAAGTATTCATTCCAACGTAATGATTTCTTTTCACCTCCAAAAAAGAACACATACAACAGGTTGGTATTTTAAAAAAAACGCATATCTGAAGCCTTTTGTTTTTTAAAAACGATTTAGATTCCTGCCGAAAAATAAACTTCCACATAATTATTAATCATCGTATATATTTTGACAATCTCCCCTATGATAATAATGTTTTTCTTGAGCCGTTTTTTTGAACATAAGTGCTTACATGTTTTCTAGAAAACACAGAGACATATTGAACCCACATGCTACTGAAAAAGCCTCGATTTTAATCCTTGGCAAAGACAAACTAACTCATCATAAAAAACAACTCAAATATTTGTTACTTGACAAATATGAGCCACATAAAAATGTATAAGGGCACCAAGAAAATATCAGGTTGCGTTGCAATATACAATAGAAACTTTTGAATACCCTTGGTGACATGGCAAATTATTTGACAAGTGGACAAGCAAGAAGATGATACAGACACACAACTAGCTTATGCTGACAACCAAGTAGCTCAAGCTCATCGAGCAGCTCAAGCAAATTTTCTGACATTTAAACGACTTTGACATCAATGACAATATGCTCAACAATCTCCCCCTTTGTCATTGATGGCAACCAATCTGAAACCAGAAACAACTTTGAAACAATTTGAACAAAATGTCTTATTACTCACCCTTTGACATCAATGACTGATTTCAATTTGTAAAATTGAACCAAGGCATAAAGTGTGACAGTAAATACTCCCCCTGAGATGGAACAACTCTTCAATGATGGAGTGAAATCACTCCCAACTGCTGTCGCAAGTATTCAAATGTCTCCTTGGGTAGAGGCCACATTCCAACTTAACTTGTTGAGTAGTGACATGTTCTCTCAAAAAATGATACTTAATGGGAATATGCTTAGTCCTGGAGTGCATGACTGGATTCTTAGAAATTTTAATGAACTCGTATTGTCACAAAAGATAGAAATAGGATGATCATACTCTATCTTTATGTCCTTTAAAGTTTGTTTCATCCAAAGCACTTGTGTACAACAAGATACAACTGCAATATACTCTACTTCAACTGTAGATAATGAAATAGAAGCCTGTTTTTTATTTAACCATGAAACAAGATAGCTACCAAGAAAGAAAGAACCACCACAAGTGTTTTTTCTATCATCAACTAAACCTCCCCAATCTGCATCAGTATAAGCTGTAAGTGTAAAATCTCCATCCAAATGATCTTTCCAGATATCTCGGTTTGCTATGCGCTCTGCCCAAACATATTCTTGGAACTTTATGCACACAGGGAACAATTCCTTACTAGGAGGAATAGGAGGTTACGCATCTTGAACTGGATGCCCTCTCGATGGCTGTCCACAACTCTCAACAACCCGCACCATTCTACCTGATAAATTTCAAAACACAACACTTTTTCTTGCAGCTTGCTAACAAAGTCTGTCAGCCGTGGAGTATGTGATTTTATCAATCTTTAACCTGCCATTCCAGTGCAATATCATATTGCTCAACTTCATGTTATCATTCCAATTGGTGATCAATGTCTTGAGGACACTCTCACGGAAACTCTTGACATCAAATAAGGCTTCCTCGCTTTCCTCCTGCATTTTGTTGATGGTGCTTGCCATGTCAGTCTTTGTGCTAATAATCCAATACCATTCTTTAAAAGTACTAACACTATGGGGATCCAGGATTGCTTGCAATGTGGGAATCCGGGTGTGAGCCCAAAATAAGGCTCTCATGATGGGTAGAGCCATACCAATTATTTCTTGAAATTTGACGTATTCTTTCCCGACCTCCAACATCTTCACGTAGATTGATTGTAGATCGATTGCCATGTTGACTGCATCCCTAATAACTTGCCTCCCTCTTGCCTTGACGCTCTTGATCCATTCTCTTACTGCCTTAGCCGTGTCACGCACTCCCTCAAACTCAGCTGTAGTTTTATGTGCCAATGCCAATGGAGGAACGTGAGATTCGGCAGTATGTTGCAGCGGCCTTAGCAAGTGGTCTATGTATCCCTTAGCCTACTCGGCACGAGGCCGATACATGTTGCGTTCAGCGCTCATCTCATCCAGTTGCCTAAATATGTTTTGTACAGAGTCCTTGAACTCTTCTTTTTACTATTCTTTGGTGGCCTTCCCCAACGGGATAGATGTGATGCTTTAATCAGCCAAGGCGACCGATTCTGTCGGTTTGTCCTTAAGCGGGGAAGCAATATGGATCATTTGATTTCTCTGTTCATCTTTGGTGATCTTGGAATAGATTCTCAGCTTCTTCTTTCCTTTGGCCTGAGATTCCCCTATCCAAGAAAATATGTCCTCTAGGTTGATTGGTGGCTTGACTGCTGCCTTTCGCTGGGCTCAGGCTATTAACCATTCGTGAGGGATGTGTTATCACAAAAGATCGCACCCTTGCTGTCAGCAACCTTGTGAAACATGGAAATAACCCCAGAGTGTGGGACCTTGCGCATGGGATTGAATCTCCGGAGAAGGCCAACTTCCTTCTCAATCCAAGTGCAAGTGTTGAACTAACTCAACACTTCAAAACTAGCTCTTAAGCCTATCCTAACAAGTTGCAGAGGTAAGGGAAAGAGAGAAATGCTTAAAATCAATGGAGGTGATGCACCAAGAAGAGACTGTTCCTCTCCCTACCGAAATGGCACAAGGAATCAACTAAAATACCCAAGAGATGCACAACTTTTGTTGCACAAGTGTCCCAAACGCATGTATGGAGGTTAGAAATTGCTAAGTGTCAATAGGGGAGAAGGATTCCCACAAGTCACACTCAGAAAACAAGTTAACACAACATATATGGAGAGAAAAGCCACAAGACATACACCTATGATGAAGGTAAGAAAAGCATACACAACATACATAGGTTAGAAGGAGGCACGAATGGTGATTTTCAATTAATCATAAGGCCAAAAGCCAATCTTATAGTTGCAGAAATGCAAAAATAATTACAAGTCTTCAAGAGAAGAGAAGAGCATAAGAAAGCTCAAGCCCGCAGGGAGAGAACCCCTTACAATGAGGCTTAACAGCCTTATATAGAAAAAATGGTTACAAGGTTGATCATGACCCCTGCATGTCAGTCTGGGAGTGCAGGGAAGTGCATGCACTTGACTTGTACATGCAAGCAACCTAGCCATACCACCAAAGGCAATCCTAAGAAGGTGGATTGACTAACCTTCCAAAGTCAGACATGACATAAGTCACCAAGCATGGCCCGGTACCTCCCTGATGGAAATCCTGCCAAAACACTTAATGCACCCTTGTGGCTCTACAAAAGAAAGTGCACAAGCCACCAAAACTATCAAAGCATTAAAAGCCTTGAGTGTCGATCATGCCATCTGGAAGTGTTGCCAGTCGAAAGGAAGCCCGGAGACTTCAGAAGCTCGGACTCCCGAAGTGAGGAAGACAAGGGAAGGAGCAAGGAACTTCGGAACCTCCGGGTTCCAAAGTTCCGGGATAGAGAGAAGAAGAGAAGAAAAATGGCCTTCGGAACCTTGGGGTTCCGGAGTTTCGGAGGAACTAGAGAGAGAAGGCAAAAGGGGAAGGAACTTCGGAACTTCAGGGTTTCGGAGTTCTAAAGAAAAGAAGGAAGAAAGGCCAGGAGGGAACTTCGGGACGTTGGGGTTCCGGAGTTCCAGTGAACTAAGGAAAGGCTAAGGGAAGGAAGGGAACTTCGGAACCTCGGGGTTCTAAAGTTCTGGACCAGGAAGGAAAGGACTAAGGCAAAGAACTTCGGAACCTCAAGGGTTCTGGAGTTCTAGAAAAGGAAGAAGGAAGGAGAGAAGGGCAAAGAACTTCGGAACCTGGGGGTTCCGGAGAAGGCAAAAGAGAGGGCCCAGGAACTTCCGACAAAACAACACTTCAAACCATGATTGCTTTTCTCCTTGATCAACTGGGGCAGCGCTGGTCCATGGAACATATCTCTGATCGGATCTTATTGATGGACCCAGGGTGTCATAAAGTGACAACATTTTGGCGATTTCTGTAGGATGCTTCCCTGCTCAGCATGAAGTCCAGAAGCCTTGAGCATCCATTGGGCACTGAGTCATGAAAAGACCCAAAACCTGTGTGTGCCATCACTTGGAGGGAAACTAGAAACTAGAGCCCACACTCTCTTAAGGAGAATGCGGCATGTGCACAAGCACTTATGAAAGCAAAACAACTTCTAGTCTAATATTTACATAGCTTTATATGGAAAGGAAAATCAAACAAAGCCATTGACAGGCTTATCAAAATAGCTGCCTTTCCTAACTAGCTTCTGATGCTCTTCATGTTTGTGGACAACCAGCCAGGAAAAGAAAAAAGATAGGCACCCGACAAGCTGTTGGAATGCCGCTTGAGAACAATGAAGTTCAACCATGTTTGAATGTTGTCCTCCTAAAGTGGATGGGTGAAAAGAACTTGCTCTCCTTGATGCTCAACTTCATGCTTAGAGGTAAGCATGACATGGGACGACCTACAGAGCTCAATCCGTGTGAGATGCCTGATTGGACACCCTCTTGATAATTCTAAGTTTGAGCAAAAAACATTGATCTCGCTATCTTGCTCAACTTCCTTGATATCTTGCTCGCTGGCAAGGGTGGGTATTGATGACTCATCTAATGAAGCGTGAATCCCCTGTTGTTGTTGCTCACAGCACTCTTCCAGTTGAGGAGACGATGATTGGATGTGGATGGATGAGCAAAAAATTTCCAACTCATCCTAGAATTGATCTTCATCAATCTCCTCCATTCTTCGCTCTATGCTAGGAAGCGCCCCCACATCACAGCAATACTAATGACTATTGGGAGAAGTATGAAGCTCCTCCCTTTGGAACGTAGGTTCTATTGTGACGCTATGCATAGGTTGAGAGACACCCCTAGGCATGTCAACTGTGTCATCCTCGAGGAAAAAAATGTGTCCATGCTTTGCCACTTCCAGCTCAGTCTCATGCTCATGTTGCAGCCTCCCCTCATCCTTGACTTCCATCTGCTGATGATTCGAGACCTTATCAACCGTGGTTATGTCCTCTTCCTCATTCTTGAGGAAGAAAGGAAGCTCATCAAATAAGAGGAATGAATCCTATTCCTTGTTGTCATTGTTTGACTGGATAGAGGCTCCCTGAGAGTGATTATCTTCAATCACCTCATGCAACAATCTTGACAATGCACCCTCATGAGTGTGTGAAAGCTCACAAATGGTAGGCTGCAACTCTCCCTTCCCCTTCTCACTAGCACAATCAGCTCTCCATACGACAGGTCCGCCCTTGAAGAGTGAAATACTATCAAGACAAGAGGGCTGAGTGGGTGAAAAAAATTTCAAGGGAAGCTGAGGCATTTGAATTTCTCGCATAGGAGAAGACCCTTGAGGTGAGCGCCTCTATGAGATAGTGGATTGGGATCCTCCAAATTTTGGGATGTTGAATCTTGGAGGTTCAATCAAAGGCCTAGAGGGTGCCCCCTATCTGAAACTTGGAATTTTAAATTTGGGCACCTTAGGGGCAGACCCTTCCTCCTGCATGAGCCGCATCTCTATGGCTGCTAGTTGCTTAATTTCTTCCTTCCTAGCAGAGGCAAGCTGCCTTGCAAAGAACTCATGTTGTCTTTGGGCTCCCAACTGTTGTTGTTGAAGTTGAGCCTGATAAGCAAGCTGATCTTGTTGCAAATCCCACTCCTGTTGCCTCTTCAACTCCTCCAACTGCTTGGTGAAATCAAGCAACACACTTTTGATTTCTATAATTTGCATTTTTTCATCATCTTGGGGCTGGTTGGGCTGCCAAGAAGTTTGAGCAGGGGTGGGTGGGTGGCAAGCATTAGGAAAGTACCCACTTGTTGCTGAAGTGAAGTTGATTGGGTTGAACTAGGAGCAATCCTAGTTCGGTCCTGCTGGTAAGGAGGGGAAAAATGGCTGGGACTCTCATAGAATGGGGGTGAATAGAAGTTACACCCATGATATGAACTCATTTTAAAGCATTTGAAGGAGATGGAGCTTGTTTAACAAAATGCTTAAAATAGCATACGGACCCTCTCAACCAGAGATTGATAACATATCGTAGATTCACCAAATGTTTGCAGAGTCGCCAGGTGTTTGAAAGATGTTGCCTCCAAAGGCTTGATGAACTAAAGAACACATCGAACCTTCAGTTGTCTTGGGCTTAGGACTGCTTGACCAGCAAATTTCCTCTTAGAGTCGCCCTTGTTTGAATTCTGGGCATGGAATCAGCAACCTGCTTGAGCGAGGGACTGAACTAATGAGCAGAAACCTCAGAACCTGGGGGGTTCCGGATTTCCGGGCTTAAGCACTTCGGAACCTGGGGGTTCCAGACCTCCGAAGTAGCAGACCTAGGAACTTCGGAACCTGGGGGTTCCGAGGTTGAGATGGCTTCACTGACTTCAGAACCTGCAGACCTCGGGGTTCTGGAGAGAAGAACAAGTCGTGTACAAGAGACTGGTCTTGTGAGCAGAGTCGCCAAGTGCTTGAGAGATGACTGCCTCTAAAGGTTGAGACACTAAGAACAACATGGAATCCTTAGCATGTATGTCGAACTAAGTCCCACCGGGCTTGCCAAAAACTATTATTACAAAAGCTCACACCCTTGCTGAGCTATCAACTCAGCAACCTTGTGAAACATGGAAACAACCCCGAAGTGTGGGACCTTGCGCATGGGGTTGAATCTCCGGAGAAGGCCGAACTTCCTTCTCAATCCAGGTGCAAGTGTTGAACTAACTCAACACTTCAAAACTAACTCTTAAGCCTATCCTAACAAGTTGCAGAGGTAAAGGGAAGAGAGAAATGCTTAAAATCAAAGGAGGTGATGCACCAAGAAGAGACTGTTCCTCTCCCTACCGAAATGGCACAAGGAATCAATTGAAATACCCAAGAGATGCACAACTTCAATTGCATAAGTGACCCAAACGCATATATGGAGTTTAGAAATTGCCAAGTGTCAAGAGGGGAGAAGGATTCCCACAAGTCACACTCAGAAAACAAGTTAACACAGCATATATGGAGAGAAAAGCCACAAGACATACACCTATGATGAAGGTAAGAAAAGCATACACAACATACATAGGTTAGAAGGAGGCAAGAATGGTGATTTTCAATTAATCATAAGGCCAAAAGCCAATCTTACAGTTGCAGAAATGCAAAAATAATTACAAGTCTTCAAGAGAAGAGAAGAGCATAAGAAAGCTCAAGCCAGCAGGGAGAGAACCTCTTACAATGAGGCTTAACAACCTTATATAGAAAAAATGGTTACAAGGTTGATCATGACCCCTGCATGTCGGCCTGGGAGTGCAGGGGAAGTGCATGCACTTGACTTGTACATGCAAGCAACCTAGCCATACCACCAAAGGCAATCCTAAGAAGGTGGATTGACTAACCTTCCAAAGTCAAACATGACATAAGTCACCAAGCATGGCCGCATACCTCCCTGATGGAAATCCTGCCAAAACACTTAATGCACCCTTGTGGCTCCACAAAAGAAAGTGCACAAACCACCAAAACTGTTGGAGCGTTAAAAGCCTTGAGTGTCGATCACACCATCCAGAAGTGTCGCCAATCGGAAGGAAGCCCGAAGACTTCAGAAGCTCAGACTCCCAAAGTGAGGAAGACAGGGGAAGGAGCAAGGAACTTCGGAACCTCGGGGTTCCGGAGGAACTAGAGAGAGAGGCAAAAGGGGAAGGAACTTCGGGGTTCCGGAGTTCTGAAGAAAAGAAGGAAGAAAGGCCAAGAGGGAACTTCAGAACCTCGGGGTTCTGGAATTCCGGAGAACTAAGGAAAGGCTAAGGGAAGGAAGGGAACTTTGGAACCTCGGGGTTTTGGAGTTCCGAAGAAGGAAGGAAAGGACTAGGAAAAGGAAGAAGGAAGGAGACAAGGGCAAAGAACTTCGGAACCTGGGGGTTCCGGAGTTCTGGAGAAGGGAAAAGAGAGGGCCCAGGAACTTCCGACAAAACAACACTTCAAACCATGATTGCTTTTCTCCTTGATCAACTGGGGCAGCGCTGGTCCATGGAACATATCTCTGATCGGTTCTTACTGATGGACCCAGGGTGTCATAAAATGACAACAGGATGGTCTGTCCTGATGTGATTACCAACTCCCCACCTTGTTCTCTGGACGCCTCAATGGACCCACTACTTTCTTTCTTTCTTTTCTTCTCAAGCTTTTCAACTTCTTCCTCCCTTGGCACACTCGATGCTTCCTCGTCTTCGGACGACTAGGACTCAAGGCTGCCCATCAGGTTATATGTGAACTAGGTCCCCTCATGCATTATCCTCTCTATTTGCTGGCATAGCGAGCTATTTGTATATCTGTAGGGACCTTCCATTATGGCTTCCAAATCTGCGATCGAGTCGTAGGCCCAGTTAATGAATGGTGCGAGGTCTTTGACTGCCTCATAATCCTGGGTCTGCAAGCAATCCCCATAATCAACTATTTGATCTGGGACTCGACGGTACTCGAAAATTCTCATTTGTTGAATACTTAACCTTGAGTATTCTCGCCGATGGACCTCAAAGTCATCCAGGCAATTAGACCAGTAGTCTTCCATGGATGCTTTACTTTTGTAATGTCTTCCATAAGCCTTCTTCCCTAATCCAGCGGGGTCGAAGTACTTCTTGGGGAGGTGTTCTTGCAAGCAATATGATGCTATCTCGTCGAAGGATTCCTTGAGCTGCATAGAGTTTTTGAAGTACACATCATTTTTCCCTATGACCATTGGGAATGTGAATCGTGATTTCTTCTTCTCTCTAAGTATGTGTCTATCTGGGTGTGCCTGTCTTGCAACTGCTAATAGGACCATTCTATTTGATGGATAACGAGGAAGTCGGAATGGAATCTCCTCAAAGCTTGAAATTCTGATATAGGAAAAACGAGGGAACTGAATGAACCATGCTCCATACTTCCATATCAGTGTAGTAGCCTGCTTTGACAACCTTATGTGCAATCCTCCATGCATCATCTGGACCATGTGCATCGTGAATGCATTATTAATGCGCTCATACTGGCCAATTGCATAAGCGATGTTGTCTTTCTCTCTTTGAGCTATGTTGTAATAATGCAACTAAGGGTAACAGTCGTATACCTTCATTTGATTTGGTCCATTCCCAATTTCCCCTATTCGGATCAACCCTGACAAGTGCTAATGTCTAGCAAACATGTAAACCAAGTAGGAAGTCATGGTGAAGTATTTCTTCTGTGCGAGCTCGTCAAGCTATGTATGGATGTTGTCACTTATGATCTGAGCCCAATCGAACTTAAACTTTCCATTGAAGGCCTGCTCTGCGAAATAAAACATCCACTCGTCAAATAGGTTAGAGTGGGGGAGCCCCATGACTTGGCTAAGCAGTGTGACCATGTCCCCGTATTCTTTAACAAACTCGCTTCTATAGGTCTTTTTGACGATCCTAGTGCTCGGGGCTCTTCTTCCTTTGAACCACTCTTCGTTTATTAGTACCTTGCACTTATTAGGATTCATATCAAAAGCGAGTTGGGCCTTGTCTATAGTTACCGTGGTGGTGCCCTCAAGAAGCGGGTTGTTAAATGCTTCCCCTATGGCCTCTGGAGTGAAATCAACCATCACCATTCCATATGCAACTACCACCTTGCTCTCCGGCTAATAGTGCTTTGCGACCTCGACCACAAGCTCATAATTCTAAATCGCCGGTGGGAAACTTGGAGCCTGTGCAATGCCGCTTTGTAGCATCCGCTTGGGTTTTCCGTATGCATTTGGAGCATATACCCTCTCTTTGAAGTTTTGAATGTCTACATGCCCGAGGTCCGTATCTCCAACATTCTCCCAATTGCTCGACTTTCGACTCTTTTATCCCCCCCCCTAATAATGATACTTCATCTTTTCAAGCTTGCGGGGAATGTTGGCTTTTGACGTCTGGGATGTCCTTGGTGCGTCAGGTGCCTTGGAAGATTCCGCCACCTAATTAGGCATCTATCCTGCACACCTGAACACGAATTATGAGACTATTTTAAAGTGAAAAATGCGGGTTAGCAGTGCCAGAAGACGACATTAGCAATAAAATCGATCATCAACGATATAATTTAAAATTTGAAGCTGCGTTAAAACATGCTAATTAAACAATCTGGAATCTGCGTTTTGGAGATAAATGTAATTTGGATTTCGGAAATGAAGTTGGTTGGTTTGAGTGAATTTTCAAAATATCGTTGCTCCTGATTTTGTTGATGGGGGAATTGTAAGCATTTTTGGCTTTCAGCGTTAAGTTTTCAATTTGTTCGCCTTGAACGTATTAAATATGCGTTTGGAAGAGATGATTTTACACTTTGCAATTTTTGGACCAATATCCCTAAATTTGCCCGTGTCTCAAATTTCTACTGGAGGCTGAGTTTGACAGCTAATGATTGATTGGGTTAAATTTCAAGATTTCTACACAATTTATTTTGTATATAAACCATCCATAAAAGCATGATCATTCATCAAATGTAATCCGAAACTATTAAAGGGCGATTTTAACATACCTGGTAGCGACTTGAAGAGGTATTTGATTGCAAGAAGGTGAATCGACTTGTAACTTGGTGTTTTGAATGTTGATGGGCGGTTTCTGAAGGTGATTTGCAAACTCGGGACTTGGAATGAATCTGCAATCTTTGTGAACTCGCAAAAGCCCTAAGACTGTCGAGTTTGCATCAAACTTGCACCTCTGAAATGCGAACTTTGTCTTGCCCTGATCTCTAAACACTTTTTGGAAATGCGTGACTATTGGTTCCAACGTCCTCCCTCTTGCAAGAATCGTATTTTGAAGACAACGCGCGATTTTGGGCTCTCCCTACGTGACTTTGACTTCTCTTTTACGAAATTCGGCCGATTTGGGGAAATGGTGAGGGTTTGGGCGATTTTTGCTTGTCTTTGAGAAATAATCCTAGTCGGCGAACTCCTATTATACTTCCTTGCACGATTTTTCTGTTTGTTCTCTTCTGTTGATGAAGTTCGAGTTCCTTTTGCACAAAACGCGAGCTAACAGACTTTTATTTTTAATGCCTCAGGTGGATTTCAGGCTCTTTAGTCGAAATGCGCGACTTGTGTCTTATTAAAACGCCTTCTCTTTTGTTGCGAAATTTGAGCATTTTGACTAAAATGCGCGATTTTGTTGAAAACGCCCTTTGTGTGCAAATTTTGGGCCTCCTAGCTTTGTTGCGCGACTTATGTCTTTATTGCTTCCTTTGCCTAAAAAATGCGATCTTTAACAAACTTCGGGCTATAGACATGAGTTTATGCCGTTTTGTTGAGATTTTAAATGCCCCCTTTTTAGCAAACTTCGGGCTATAGAGCCGAAATGTGCGATTTCGTTTTTGTTATGCCTCAGGTGAATTTCGGCTCTTTTTGAGAGAATGCGCGATTTTTTTGTGTTGTGTTTTTAAAAAAGTTCTTTATTCAACATCGCACATTTCAACTTATTTGTGTGATTTTTTGTTTCGTTTTTAAGTTAAAAAGCGCCATCTTGTGAAATTCGGGCTTTCTAGCCTTTTTGCGTGACTTATGTCTTTGGGCGACTTCTTTCAAAATATGTTAAAATGCCGACTCCTTTAGAATTTCGGGATTTTGGGATGAATTGTGCGATTTTTTGATTATTAAGTTAAAATGTCTTTGTTCAAACTTCCGGCCTTTGGCATGAATTGCGCGATTTTTCCCTTTCAACTCTTTTCTCTATCAAATTTCAAATTCCGGCCACTTTGACTAAAACGCATGAGTTTATATTTTATTTTGTAAATTTTAAATCTCGACCAATTTAGCAAAAAATGCAATTCTTATTTGCCTTAGGCATTTTGGCTTCAAGCTTTGAACTTACAAACGGAATTGCAATCATTCAAGATGTGACTTCTCTAGGACTTATGAATCAGGCTAGCTCAATTTTAAGTTCGAATCATCATCTCAAGCTCAAATTCCTCATTGGTGCAGTTTATCTCTGCGAACTCTCAAAACTCCTACTCAGGACCTCAATGAGGTAACAGACGAAAGGGGGGGACCCTGTCGACGATAGGGAGTGTGTGCAAGGCACAACAAACTGTTAAAGCAGATGTGAAGGGTTGCGATAAAAAAAGAATTAAGATTATCATTCCAGTGAAACAAATATACTACAGCAAGTATTCAATGAATGGCACGAGTCTATTAATAAAGAAAATTTCACTATATTCGTGCTTGGTAAACATTGTGTGGTGTTTTATTAAAATTAATATAGTGTAAGAGATTATTAAAGCACAATGAATCGAAAGACTTGTCTTTTGAGAAATGGTATCTCTCAAGAGAAGTCGCGACCTTTATGTGAAAGAATATGTGAATGATATATATAGAGATGGAATTTGAAGAAGGTGGTGGGGGTGAAATACTGAGAAAAGAATTTAGAAAAAGGAGAGTAATGCTGTGTATGTGGTGTGCATAATACTGGACATATATATCAGCCACAAGTAGAGTTTTATATAGGAATTAATTACAGATTTGAAAGAAGACTTCGAGAAGATTATCTATACATATATGGGCAAGTTTTTGAAAAGATAGCAGTGTGATTTACATAGCAGATTTATGACAGTCATATAGCAGTTGAAAGGAGCCATTCATAACAGAAGTTTGTATAGAGGTTGGTGCTTCATCTCTGTGAAGTTGGTTCTTCATATCTTGTAGGTTGGTGCCTACATTCAAGTGGGAGTCGGTGCTTCCAGTGGATTGGTGCTCACAAATCTGTTTAGGGGTTGGTGCCTACGAGTATTGTAAAAAGAACATTATATATACATACATATGAGTATTCATTTCATTTGATTTTCATTGTAAACTTGGAAACTCTTAAGTGTTCTATGTTTTGATTATGCATATACATTGAATAATTGTGTTGATATATTCATTAAGTTCAAAAGAAGTAAAATTTATCGGTATACTGATTCACCCCTTCCTCTCAGTATACTTGAGTGCTCTTCAGGTCTCAGCAACAGGCTTATGTCGTAGAGCGTTCTGAAGAGGAGTCAGCCTTCTATGCATTTGTGGCCAAATGACCTAGAGATTATGTCAAGTCTTATGTAGGGTAGTTAGTACAATGACCATTAAGGGAGGTTAGTAAAGTAATATTGTAATATTTAGCTTATAATGGTCATTTAAGTCATTTAAGTAGTCTAGTTAGTAACGTTCTATTCTGTATGTCAGTTAGTCAATTTTAGTAACTTCGTTTATGTCTTTAGTTCTTGATTGTTTTTGTTATGGAAACATCCTTTGTAATCGCTTATTTAAGGAGCTTTCATCTCCTTTGTAAATATTCAATCAATTATCATTTCAATTAGAAACTTGATAAGTGATGCCAAGATGCCTGGAAAGTGGAAACATCAAGGAATAGTAGATCCAAGGTTTGGAATGTTCACGAGCAGCAAACAACAATCCAAACCCTAGGCACCTTGATGATGATGACTAGAAAAAAACCAAAGACAACGAATTTACCAAGGGCAGAGACCTTGAATGATGAAAATTAGCAACACTTTGATAAACATTCAATGACCCAACAGGAGCAGCAAAAGATTTTCTTCACTGCCCAATCTTCAACAATTCAAGGCACTTGTAATTTTCACATGGAATCGTTTTCACTAGATGAGAAGGATTTTGATCTCAAATACAACAATGGAAATCGAGAGGATTTTTGTCCTCAAGATCTCTCAGAGCAAGGATTTTCATCCTTGAATGTGTTAAACTCTAATTTGGAAGGGAAAGTGAAAATGATCAATTTGAATATATGATTTGCTTTGAGCAAATGACTTTCTTTTATAGTCTCTTTTGGGCCCTTTATTTGAATTTATTTTTTCCCTCCAAGTATCTTAAAATACCTTTTGAATTACAAAAAGTACTTTTTGATTTACATATTGAAATAAAGTGTGAAGTGCAATTTTTAAATATTACATAGGACATATAATAATATCTGAGTTACCCTTTTGAAATAAAGTGATTGTGCCCACTTAAAATATTGTTATTTCCTTTATTTTATTCATTAGCATATGGGAAATAAAATAGGCTATGAGGCTTCAATTAATTCTTTTTATTTTTCGAGAAGTGGACATGACAGATTCTTTTGGACTTCAATTTTAGCCTACAAATGGTTAGTAAAATTACAATGGAAAACATGGGCATCTTGTAACACAATCAAGTTTTGCATTGGGTATGACATTTGGTTTTTTTGGGGGACCATGTTGTATACTTGCAGCATAGGAGGGCTTCATAATCTCAATTTTTGAAAAGTGGATTAGTATTTTATCAATTGGGCAATGGAGTCAACAGGTTTCTAAATCACCTGAAAATTCTTGAATCACCTAACTAATGACAAAAAAAGGACATTTACATTATTAAAAGGAGAACTAGAGTATAACATTAAAAAACATCATGAATTGAAAAACATGATAAAAACAATATGGAAAACATGGATACTCTTTTATGAGCGAGAACCTAGGGAAACAAAATGGGTTACATGAAACTAATTATAGGCTAGGAATTGTAACAACCTTTCCTTCTGAATTGGGAATCTAATTGTGATAGCACATAACCTTTCAACCTCCACAAAAGAATTTCAAAAATCCATGTTTCAGGTGGGTAGGAATCTAAATGATCATGCATTGGTTCTGGATGATCATCTTCTATAACATTGTTAATTTATACCTATTAGGACAGTTTCTCTATATGCCCAAAGTAAATAATTCAGAAACATCCAGTCTTTCGTCCCAAGATGTCACAAGTGCCTTTGTGATGGTTTCTTTAGTATTATGGTTGTAATTTGAATAAAAAGTTGTGTAAAATACCTCATAAAATTTTCACAATTTTTTTACCCAAAATGTGCACTTTTCTAATGTTTATTTTGTTCAAAAGGCTGCATACTTCTGAGAATGATTAAATGTTTGTTTGCAGGTTATGTGTTTCAGAGTGTGGTAGTTTCATATCATGATGACAGTGCAAAACATATATGAAGCAAAACTAACAGAATACTTTTAGCAGATAGAGAATAAACTAAACAGAAATTGATAATATAGAGATATTTCAATAAGCTTTAGCTACGGAAATTGCAGAGGTAAATCTGACCTCTAATTTATTGATGAGAATTCCGACCTTTATAGAGGTAATGTTCCATGCAAAGCTATAGCAGATACAGATGATCTTTGCTACAGCATTATTTACCACTGTCCTTTGAGGTTTCATGCATCCATGAGTCTTATGCTCACTCAGATTAATACAGCAGTTATTGTAGGCCTTGAGCAGAGATTTTAAAGCCTCCAAATTCTGTAATAAGACTTCAATCCCTTACTTCAGCAACCAGCAAACTGATGCCCCTCATGGCCTTCAAAATGCCTTTCAAAGTACTCTTTTGCCTCTTCAAAACTCATACCAACCTTAGCATGTCAAGTCAACCCGCCAAGAACCTTAAATTGCTGAAGATGTTCTATCAATCAGTTGCCTAAATGCCAGACTGCTTCAATCTGTCAAATGCTTCTGTCATATATCCAGCAATATGCCAAACAATCCATGTCTTGCCACTGTCCAGCAAACATCAATTTCTACCACCAGTAGAGATACTATATCGCTGAGTAAAGTATGACATGTTGATGGCTTTTATCCCCACGCCAAAACTGGAGGTAGCGATCAGATTTATAGACAAACTATTCCAAAAGCTCACACCCTGAAAATATTTCTATGTCACCCAGCACAAAGAATGCATTACCCCACATTCTATTGTTTATTATGTCATGGTGTCAAATCTTTTTGGCAATCTCCAACAGAAAACTCTGAAATTTGTCTTACAATAAGACTCAACAAATTTCATAAACTCCATCATTTAATCTGAATGCGAAATTTGAATGAATCCACCTGTTACCAGCTAGGGTAGATAGTTTCACCACCTAAATTGATTGCCCTTAGGGTTTTCGTCCTAGGGTTTCTGCTCCACAAGAAGCTCTCAAAATCCAAAAGAGAAAAATAATCCAAGCATAAAGAAATGAGCTCCAAAACATCTTTTTCTTAAACCCAAGGAACTTTCTCGAAGCTTTTTCATGTTTCCACACTTCTAATATTTCATTAAGCTTAATAAATAAAGTGACTTTTAAATACTTCTTTAATATTTCACTTAAGTCGGTTTATTAAGTTAATTAAAATAAGCTATCTGTAAATGTTTATTGGAAAACTAAAATAATTAATTTAGTTTATGACTGCTTGACATTAGCCCATGGGCCTTGGGAATAAAATAAGCTAAGTTGTCACTTCTGACTACTCCTTGGAAGGGGACATTAAAGTTAAGTCAAATTGCAGAAATTGCTCCATTTTTTATTAGTTACTTTGCAATGTTTTTAAAATATAATTGAAGAACATATATATGATGCTTCGAGTAAAAAAGAACTAGTCATCAATGGAATCATTTATGGTTCTTTATTTTCTACATTTCCAATGTGGCCATCTGTTGACACAGGCAATCTCTGAGAAGGAAGCTCAATTAATCAAACTTTTAGCTACTACTCGTTTGGAGAAGGATATTGGGAAAGACAGTGAAGGCCCAGTTAGAGTTGTTTCTTCCACAGAAGGTGCTTCTTTTAACAATGAAAATTTAGAAGAGCATTTTGAGTCAGACAGCAAGAAAATTGATGGGAATGAAAAAGAACTGAGAACCAACATGACTGGTGCTACTGAAAGTGAAAGCCAGATAAATCAGGAAAGAGATTCCAAGGAGCTCTTAATTAGTGACACTGGGATCAGATATGATCATCTTCTTGCAGTTCTCAAGGGGATTGATTCATATCAGAGCTTGTTAATTGATCTTGATCAACAAATTGCCGAAATGGAAACAAAGCTACAAGTTCTGCACAAATTTTCAAGTTTGTTGCTTGAGGATGAAGCAGAAAGGTTATCAAATCGAAAGGTGAAGGCAACAATTGAAATCCTCGAAGCATTGCAAAATGCTAGAGCAAGGTATGCTGATATATGTTTTCCACAAACTCTAGTTTGCAAGGTGCATGGAATTGTGATATATATGGATCATCCATATGGTCCAGTAGTTGTTTTTAATGTTATAGTCTTTGTGCATATGCACACATACATGCATGTTTCAGGGGGAAGAAGTGTACTAGAGAGAGGAAGTACTAATATTTTTTATGTACACAGAATTGCAGGTGCACTAAGTCAGGTAAAAACATCCATGTGAACGGTTTTTTGGCCTCAGATATTGCTTCAATTGTCCAATGTAAAATGTATTATTTGAATCTTGTTTGCTTCAAATTTTTATTTTTTGGAGAAGAGTTTGCCTTGGCCAGATATGGATTTTATCTACACTATTTTTTTATATTAATATGTCGGAAATATGTTGTTAGTTCTGTGTATGTTGTGGTAAGAACAAGTTGCAAATGATGCCCAGAAAGGCTGAAAAAAATTCATTGAGAGATATCAATGCATGCTTGTTTAAAAGGTGTCAAGACCAAACAAACTTGGTCAAATGGTTTGGATATTGAATATCCTCTCCTTGGTCAATCTGTACTATTCACCAATGTATTTTTGAGGAATCATTCCATCTTTTGGTCTTTTTCTGTGATGTGCTCCAATGATTGTCTGCTCTGCAATCCCATTCTACCTTGAGATAGAAAAGGTATGAAGCTGCAATTCTATAGAAAATCCTGAGCTGGAGATTGCTTGGTACGCAAGGATGGCATGAAGCTGATTATTATGTCTATTTTCCTTCTGTACTATCTATCAAGAAAGTTATTTTTCTTTAGAAGAGCTATAAGTAATGAGGGACATATTAAATTGCCTAACAAACAGAATATCCAAACACAGAACAGAAAAATTGGGACTCTGGGTTTCATGAAAAGCTGACTCTATTGTGGCAAGTGTTAAAGATTAAAGGTGGTCAATTTCATGGCAATGTATGCATATACTGTAAAACACATCTTCTGGTTCCGAAAACTGTGCATTATATTATTTATTAATTAAGTGTACAGGGATGCTGATTATTGATCTTGGACTTTTTTCTCTGAAGTTAAATCAAATTTATTTTGTTTGTGTCTTGATTTGTATTGTCTATTCATGGAATTATTAGGAAGCTTAAGTTTATTGAATTTTTCCATGCACACCATGTAATGTCCCCTACTTGGAGGCAGGCTGTTTATCAACAATTAATCTATATTATTGAATGCATCATTAAATATTATAACATCTTAATTTAAATGTTTAGATTAGTAGGCATTTACTTCGTATACTTCGTAATAATACAATTCCATGACCCTATATATCAAGGTCTTATCCCTGTTACTTCTCTAACCCAAACTGAGGATGGAAAATTATTGTGCTAGGGTGCTTAGAGACCAATCAACGAGCAGGTTCCCTCAAGGTTAACGGATGCAAGCCCTTACCCCTCCTTGGGAGTACTCCCTCGAGGTTTCTGGCATACCTGTCCTTACCCCATCTCAGGATTGCCTGACTTGTGAGGATTTAGACCACCCTTCCCTACCAAATCATTCCCATCCTCCATAGGCATTAACAGAATTATTAAGGAATGGGCTATTAATATTAAAGTCTTACATTTAATATGAACGTATATGAAATTAAGTATGACTGTCATACATATTGAAGTCTATATTAATATTACTAATAAATTATGCATAAGAACATTACAGGCTTCATATATTAAGCATACATATTAAGTGCATCACCATGCATACCACCAGGAACAAAGATGTTATTGCCTGTAACTTAATAACAGTTCTGATCTGATTTGATCTGATCAATGGTGATGTTACTGGATGCTTTGATTCCTTTCCTTTATATCTCTCAATGTGAGGGAGAGGTCACTCCTCTTCATCATGTATGCCCTTTGGCAAGAGACACACCCTTTCACCATTAACACCCTTTGTAAGAGTGCAGCTCTTCATTATTTCTGCCCTTTGAGAGGGACACAACCTTTCACAATTAGATCTGCACTTCTTATTTAAATCAGATCTGCACTTCTGATTCCCCCAAATTTATCCCCTCTCAAATGAGGTTCTCTTCTCCCTTCTATATCTTCCAATATGAGGGAGGAGTCATGCCTTTTCATTATTTTTCCCGGAGTCATGCCCTTTAATTATTTTTCCCTTCTCAAAGAGTCACAACTCTTGACCCTTAATTACAATTTAATTGTCTTTTATTAAAGTATTTTCTTTATTTATTTTTAATGATGATTTCCCTTAAATTAATATTAAATGACTCTTAATTAAACTACTTTCATCTTTTAGTCAGCTGTCTAGATTATAGTTTAATACTGCAATTTTGATTTAATCAGTAAGACTCTGATCATACTTTTATTAATGCTGTGATCTGGTACATTCCTTGACGGGGGCATGACAGTCAACCCGTCTCAAAATTGCTTGTCCTCAAGCAATGTCACTTTCATTTCTTAAACTGAATCATGAGTGTCCATAACAAACCTTTGGAGATTTGTAATTTCTTATTTGCAAAAGACCAATGTCTGCGTAATATCTTTGATATCCTCGAGTCAGTGTAAGGGTAGGATTTCGTCATATTGAAGCAATGAACGTATTTGAATAGTTTTGTTTCCTTTTGGTTATAGGGACTTTCTTCTTTGTTGTACAACCTTGCCCTATTCAAAGGAACTATGTTGCGTTTGTAATTTGTTTCATTCATACACTTGTTATTAATTAAAAAAGGGTAACTTGACTGAAACTTTACAAAGTCCATCTCCTAGTTATATCATTATGCAAACTATATTTAATTTACACCTGGGTTAAGTCTGAATTATTGATGGGGCATTCGCATTTGAGACTCCCCTTCATTTCTCATAGAAAGTTTATTTTATACATTCTAAAGGAGTGATTCCCCTTACAGACATCTTCCGTTATTAATAGTCACCACCTTAAAAGAAAATTATATCTCTTCATGACAAATTATTTTTTCTTTAGTAATTGCACCTACTCCTTGCATTCTAAAAACTTTAATTAATAGATCTTTACCTTTTGACAAATATTTCCTTTGGATAACAAATTGCCCTTCATTAAACTTTCTTCTTATTCTCTTTTCAAATCTACTATAACTCTGATATAAAGTTCTTATATCTATTTTGAATTTTCCTCTAAATCTGCATGTACTTCTTCAGATATTCTTTCCTTTATATATGAGATTGCTGGTGTACATGAGATAATATCTTTTTTTATTAAACATGTACTCCACACCCCACACCACTATAAATCCCAGTCTTCAAGGAATACGACTCTTTATTGAGGGGCACACTTATTTCCTAAAAGTTATCCCTTCCAAAAGCGAGGCAACCTTTATAGACAAATCTATTTGTATTGACATCTGCCATTTAACAATTTGTTTGTTAATAAACACTCTTCCTAAAACTGGACCCTTCCATGTAGATGGAATCATACCTATTGGAGATATCTCATCGCATCTTTAATTGCTACTTTGTTTGTCTAATATTAATCGCTGACTAAAGATCTGTTAATAACCCATCGCTGTCTTTTCATCTTGGAATGTACTTTGTTCATTTATTTATAAAACTTCTGCCACCTTTACATCAATTGCCGCACATTATCCTTAAGTCATTGATTTTGATGTCTAATGGCATTAATACATTAGCTGTATAGAATCGCTTATTAATTCCATAACCATTTCTCTTTGTTATGTGAGTTGTTGATCAATATCTGTATCATGGGCTATGACTATCGATGCAAGAGGAATGAAGTGGTAGGTGTTTTTTTCTTTATGTATCATGGAGCCATTCTTCTATACCAAGCCATTTTGTAATAATATCCCATAGACCAGGATTGGTTATAGGCAACCACTATTTCTGCACAGATGAATTTGATCATCAATTATCTTTATGAAATCACACCTTTCCGCTGCCTGTAGAATGAAATCGCTGCTATATTAGAACTCTATTAATTAGGATCACTATTGTCTTTACATGTTAATATAATCGCTACTTTGTTAGCTTTGATCAACGCTTCATTCTGCTATTTATGATTTTACTTCGATTGTTGTCCTCCTTAACCTCTCCTTAATTATCTTCTTAATGTCTTGAGAGAGTCAAAGTGGCAAGGAAATCAACCATTATTTGTTGTTTGTTATAGCCATAAGTTGCTACCTTGTTCTCAATAAAGTTACTGTCATAAGGTTGAGGTAGTTGGTCATATCAAAGAAAGCATTCCCCGTACTCTTGTTGAAATAGTCTCACCATATATTATATACAACTTGCTTGGGTGCATTAATTGTTTTTATACTAACTGCTATATATTTCATTGCGGCTCCTTGTGGGTGATAATAATACTTAATATGGTCGCAGCTTGTAGACATTATATGTCCCTTCATAGCTATACTTTATTTTTAATTTTTTGGTCATATCTCTTCTTGTGAATCGATCAGAAGTTTGTTTGCCACATAATGGCCACACACACTTGCAATCATATTTAAAGAATGGGGTCTTCCCTTTTGCTCTTGATGTTGAATCAATCCTCTCTTAGGATTGATGTTCCTCTTCTTCTTTTTGTAAAAGTTTTGTTATTGTGTTTGCTCAACTTCTGTAATTGTTTAGAGAACCAACTAGAGTTTTGCATTGAGAGGATTTTGGCACCATAATGTGCCTTTCTTGTAGTTTGCATTTGTATTGTAAGATAATTGGAAATACATTAGGTATGAACTAAACATAGAGCATACACATGAAACACGAAGCATACACATGGATTTACACAAACATGGACCATACACATAAAAACGTGTATTGTTAGATTCCTTCATATTGACTAGGATGATTTATTGATTCATCATTACTCTGCAGGATGGCAGGATCAAAGATTTGATACCAATTGTAATGTCCCCTACTTGGAGGCAGGCTATTTATCAACAATTAATCTATATTATTGAATGCATCATTAAATATTATAACATTTTAATTTAAATGTTTGGATTAGTAGGCATTTACTTCTTAATTATACAATTCCATGACCCTATATATCAAGGTCTTATCCCTATTACTTCTCTAACCCAAACTGAGGAGGGAAGATAATTGTGCTAGGGTGCTTAGAGACCAATCAACAAGCAAGCATAGTTTCGTGACTCGCGGCGAGTCATGCGAGTCAGCGGGCTTGGTGACCCCTGCCTGGTCACGGTGACCCTGACCCGGACTCGGACGGGTCAGGGGGCGTGACCCACCTGACTCGTCGAGTTAGCGAGTCACTCCTTGACTTGCCGAGTTCGAGGGTCGTGACCCGACCGACGTCACTTTAAAAAGTGTAGTCAAAGAGGTTAGTCCAAACTATAATACACATTATGGGGTTGCATTATTCAGATGTGGGGGAAAAGGGGATTTAGAAATGCCTACCTTGGTAACTAAAATTGTCCTTGTTAAAGCTAAAGTTGGATTTGTAACTTTAGAAGTCAAATCTGCAAGTGCTCCTCAAATTTGTGGAAACGTGTGCTCTTCATTAAGCATCTGATGCTTTAGTAAATGAAACTAACCATACATTTCCAAAGTAGGAGATTTGTACATATGAGATCTATTTGCAAAGAGTGGTGGCTTTTATTTTCCCAGCTCTCACTCTGTGTGTTGAAATATCTTCTACCATAAATTAGAGGTGTTCTGAAACTTTATCTTTGGAATTCAAGGAAATTGTTTCTTTAGGTCCTAGAATGTGTCACGAGTGTCATTGACCTCCATTATCTCTGGGGCCTCTGCTTTTATCTCTTTGGTGCTGGATCTGCTAATGCTGCAAAAAAATTGGTAAGATTAGGTGATTCTTTTGTATTCATAGCTTTTCTCCTTGCCTTTTCCTATAGATACTTGCTGAAATGATATTTGCTGACTGTTGAGGATGGAAAGTCGTGGGGTTCAATCTTTGGCTTGGCAATGTGTGGGCTGAAATTACTCTACTGGCTATTATTGGTTGGCAAGATCCATTTTGTAATGTGATTGCCAATAATATGTGTCTTGGCAAGAGCAAAGTCTTGCCTAGTGGACATGCTCATGCCAGCTGCTGAAGTGAAAAGGGATGTTTTCATATTCTAACATCTGCACCCATAGTTTTAAAACTCAGTGAGTACTCACAAGGGTTTAAGGAAAACAAGTAAATCACGCTCAAACTTGCTACCTGGCAGAAATAGTTTTCAAAGAGTTTTTAGAGTACAATGGTCTACTCTGAGTGCATTTATGGTGTAAAACCTGCTCTGAGCACACTCATATTTTTTCATCTGCCCCACGCGTTCAATTTTTCAATCGTGCATTTTCACTCAGTTGTGTATGCTTCTTCTATGTTCTATGTGACCCATCTACTTGCACACACTTGCAACTCACATGCCTGCAACCTATGTGCCTGTTGCTCCTAGGGAAGGAACTACTTCTGCATTTGCTACTACAACCCAAGCCTGCAATGTTTCAATTTGCAATTTTACTCTGTTGTTCCAACATAACCCAACCCAGCAGCTCTGCAGGTTTGGCCACCCTAATTATTCAGTTCTGTGTCTACAATTTGAGTATCATTTCTGGCCTATGATTGATTGCCTATATTTCAGAGGGATTTGGATAAAACTTACATTTTTTAACGGAATTTGAGTAATTATTTAAGTTGTTGAATCACTAAAACCAAGTCAAATTTGGTCTGCAAAGTTTTTGCCAAGTCCAAGTTTTCAGACTATGGATGATGTTATAGTGTCTTTAAGCTTAATTCAATAATGGGTGTATGAAACAAGTTTTAAATCGTTAAAAATCTCTAAATTTCAAGGGTTTTCTTATTTTGCCGAGTCGTTGCCGAGTCATTGCCGAGTCCGAGCCGAGTCACGAGCCGAGTCCGAGTCTGGGAACTTTGCAAGCAAGCTCCCTCAAGGTTTCAGATGCAGGCCCTTACCCCATCTTGGGTCTACTCCCTCAAGGTTTCTGGCATACCTGTCCTTACCCCATCTCAGGAGTGCCTAACCTGTGAGGATTTAGACCACCTTTCCCTACACAAATCATTCCCATCCTCTATAGGCATTAGCGGAAGTATTAAGTTATGGGCTATCAATATTAAAGTCTTACATGTACTATGAATGCATATGAAATTAAATATGACTGTCATACATATTGGAGTCTATATTAATATTACTACTAAATTCTGCATAAGAACATTATCAGGCTTCATGTATGAAGCATACACATTAAGCACATCCCCATGCTACCGTCAGGAACAAAGATGTTACTGCCTGTAACTTGATAACAGTTCTGATCTGATTTGATCTGATCGATGGTGATGTTACTGGATGCTTTGATTCCTTTCCTTTATATCTCTCAATGTAAGGGAGAGGTCACACCTCTTCATCATGTATGCCCTTTGGCAAGAGACACACCCTTTCACCATTAGCACCCTTTGAAAGAGTGCAGCTCTTCATTATTTCTGCCCTTTGAGATGGACACAACCTTTCACAATCAGATCTGCACTTCTGATTCCCCCAAATTTATCCCCTCTCAAATGAGGTTCTCTTCTCCCTTTTATATCTTCCAATATGAGGGAGGAGTCGTGCCTTTTCATTATTTTGCCCTTTTCAAAGAGTCACAACTCTTGACCCTTAATTACAGTTTAATTATCTTTTATTAAAGTATTACTATTTTCTTTATTTATTTTTAATGATGATTTCCCTTAAATTAATATTAAATGGCTCTTAATTAAACCACTTTCATCTTTTAGTCAGCTGTCTAGAATATAGTTTAAGACTGCAATTTTGATTTAATCAGTAAGTCTGTGATCATGCTTTTATTAATGCTGTGATCTGGTATATTCCTTGAAGGGGGCATGACACACCAAAACATGAAGAATGGAGAAAAATATAGACTTGAGAGGACATTGGATTAATGATAAAATTTTGTGGCTAAAATGGGTAGGACTGCTACAGAATTTGTAAGAATTAACATAGTAAAATTGCAGAAACATATTTCATTGCATAGTTGGAAAACTCAGATTCGCCAAAAGCTCAACAGATCCAAAATTTGTGAATTGGCAATTAAAACAATTGCTTAAATTTCTTTAAAAACATATATATTTTTTATATCAAAGACAGTTTATGAACTTGAAAAAAGTACATCATTGAAGATCCAACAGTATCAGCTCTATCAAAAAGTTACAAACAAGATCGGAGTACAGCCATATGTTTGCTTATACAAATTTACCTTAGAGGACAGTCTATAATGTATATATATAACCCAAAAAGAAGATGAACAGGTCATTCATTCCCATGGCCCTACAATGTTGTTGCTGCACCCTGCAATATCACACTCAAATGCACCCAGTGGAGGCTCAATATTGGGATCAACAATCCGGTCCCATGCAATCTCACATTTCCTAGCAGGGGCTCTGTTCTTTTCCTCCATTCTTTTCATCCACTTGCTCTTTTGTGATACCTCTGTCCTTCAAATACTGGTTAAGCAAAGCTTGTTCCTCACTGTTAAGGTGGTTCTTCCCATGAGGGAAGAAATCTGCTGACTGAATATCCGACTTGTAAAGTAGCATCACTCCCTCCCTAAGAAGGATCATGAATCTATCCTTTGGGATGTCCATAGTGTTTTTAACCTGAAACATGATAGAGCAAAATGTGAGTTTACTGCTAAACTCAGTAAGCTACCTTCCTTTGGACTGAAAAAGTTCCTCATTTCTCCTTTTCCGCAAAAACCATAGGCTTCATAGGTGAAAACAAACCAAAATTGGTTAAGAGCAGCATCAAAGCAATCCACATAACCAGCCAAAATTTCCATCCAAGAAAAACCATCATTTACATCATGTAATAGGAAAGCCAAAGAAAAGAGATCAAATGTTTGATGCAAATTGGCACTCAAAAAATAGATGTTCAAATGACTCCGGCTTTTCACAAGTAACATAGAAATTAGTGGACAAACCAATACTATTTAAGACATCATCAACAACAAGCTTTTTCAGAAAAAGGAGCCAGCCAAAACAAACTTTCTTTGGTTCAACGGGATTATGCCAAAACAAATGAAAAACAGAGAGCCATTTGGCATCCAACCAGTCATTTTTCCATACATGTTTGACCCACTAGAGTGCATCAAAGCTTTGAATCATCATGTCATAAATCTTTTTCATTGTAACCTCATATCAAATTTTGTGCCATCTTTCCATTGAACCTGTCTAATGAATTGTGATCGAAGAATCAAAAAAATGTCCCCACTTTCCTGGTGATCACTCAGGAGCATGGATTTGCCTGTTAGCCATCTCTGTAGGTGAAATTCAATGGACAGGAGATGTTAATGCTACCAAGGGGATCCATACTTGGCCATTTTAGGCCTTGGATAGCTTATTTTATAAAAGTAACTTTATAAAGTTAAGAAATATTTTATAAAAGTAACTTTATAAAGGAAGATTAGTTAATTCCAACTTAAAAGTCATAAAGTTACCTTGGCACACCTACCTAGGTAAGTTGTTTCTTTTTAAAAAGTGAGCAAGATTTAATGTTGAATTGGACCCTCAAATTGGACGCCTAAGTGGAAAGAATATTCCCTTGGGATATGGGAATATGAGAACCCTAATTTGGGCGTGGGGTTTTGAGAAGCTTAAAGGGAGTTGTACAGAAACTTTTTGGCATTCACGACTATTATTTTTAGAGTTTCTATTTGGAATTGAGCTCTACAAGTGCATACCAGCAGCAGATCCACATTGGGAAACAAAAACTTCTCAGAGGGAGGTGAGTTTGGACGAAAAGCCAACTCACATAACTGAAGAATTCTCAACATTATCAGATTGGTGACAGTGTATTGATCAAGGTTTTGATGCCAGTGAAGGCTGCCACATTCATTTCCAGTTCCCACGTGGCTTCCTAGGGTAGGTTGTACACCTTGGAGGCACTTGGAGTGCCAAATAAATAATTCAGTAGCAGACAGGGTTTCAAATTTGTTAGAAATTCATTGTCAGCAGTAGCAAACAACAAATAAATCTTTCCTTAAATTTTTTTATGGCATATGTGATGGCTATCAGCAATTGAATGTGGAAAATGGGTCAAATTCAGTGATCTTGCCTGGCAGCTTGAAAGGAATTGTAGCAAAACTATTTATTTTCCCTATTATTGTTTTTTATAGTTATAGTAGATGCAAATAAACCTCATTGGAGGTATTGGCACCATCGGGAGATTCCTATATTGCCAGATTCACCAGCTCTATCAATAAAAAGCATATTTCCTAGCTAGCATTGGACTCCTGGTGTGCTACGTGTCCTTTTAATTAGTATCCTTAGTTCTAGAAGTATTTACATTGTTGTTCATTAAAATCGGAACTCTGATTTATTTATTAGTCAATTATATTCATTCATTTTGTGGTTCAAAGTCTTATTACCTTTGCTATTCTGTGACACTTAAACTCTTATCAAGCATTGACAATAAACTTGAGCACAAAACCTCAAGGAACCATTCTAAACTTCAATCAACAACAAATAAACTCAAAAAAAAATTCAATATAGAACTGGTAGAGATCTTACAATTAGATTGCCCAAGGGCCAATGGCCAATGGCCTTAGTAATCATGGTATAAGTTTTCTTATGAGAGAGGGGTTCCAAACTTGTCAACTGCTCCCAAGAACCCAGACTGCCATCGAACAATAAGTCCTCAATAGATACAATGCCAAGTGTAGACTAGGTTATCGCAGACCAACCTTGAGTCAGTGCCAAAGGTTTGCAATTAGACAAGAGACCCCACCATGAGGATATGTCCAATATATAGTAAGAAGGATTTCTCCAATAGCATCACTATTGATGATTAGCTTTTTGACCTGAGCCCAAGCCTTCCATAGTGTAGAAAAGACCACATAGGCATGAACCTTAACATCAAAGTCACCAAAGACAATGTCCAACATATTAATATTGTTCCATGTTTTACCTTTCTTAGGCTTGAAAAGAGAGAGGTTATTCCTGATTAGAACCTTCCAAAGTTCATTACCATGCAATGCTTTAAATATCCATTTGGAGACAAGGGCAATGCCCTAAATTTTTAGGTCTTTAAGGCCTAACCCTCCTTTAGATTTTGGGTAACAACACCACTTCCAATTCACACAATGCCTCTTTTTATTACCTTTTCCATCAGACCAAAGGAAGTCCCTAAGAATCCTTTCAAGCTTATTGAAGTGAACATTAGTAAACTCCATGCAAAAGAATAATAGATTGCATGAGATGAAAGGACCTTTTGAACAACCTGAACCCTACCAGAAAGAGAGAGGAGGTGAGTTTACCACTTAATATGCTTTTTTTCATTTTTTTTGAACAACTAGTCTCACATATCATTCAATGAGAGAGAGACAACAAAAGGAACTCCCAAGTATCTGACTATCTTGGATGGACCAGAGCAACCCCACTGAAAGATGCCGACTATGGAATGTAGCAATCTGACTTAGTTTTCTGGTTTTGTATTCTTTGACCAACGATAAAGGAAATTGGTTTTGTTTGTTTGTTTTGTGGTTTTTCACTTTTTTTGTGTTTTTGCAAAGTATGTATGCTTTGGAATTTAAGTAATGCAATTGAAAGACAATAATAAACATAAACTAATGACTGAAATTAAATTTCAGATTGACTGAATTTTGTAACAGCAATTATCAAAAGCCAATAAACAATGGAATTCACCAAAGACATGCCAAAATTGGCCTACCAGAGGTCTAATGCCTTGCTTTAAGGGTTTCTTTATTAGCATAAATGAGTCCAGGTGTTGCTACAGGAGATACCAATGAGTCCTAACTGCTCCAATGAGTTTATTTCCTCTAGAAAATAATTACCAAAAACAAATCTAACATAAATAGACCAAATTGTTGTTGTTTCCTTCAAACCCCCAGGAGACTTCACTGAAAATGGACAATTTTCTCCACTGATTTGCTCCTATCTCTCTCCAGTGACATCATAAGGCTAAAAGAATGATTCCAAACTTTATTCCTACTGCTGACAATGAGATTTGTACAAAAAATCCCAAGTAAAACCCTTCAATTTTATTTTTTTATGAATTCTAGGCAATTAGGGAAGGTATGGCTGACCCTGGAATGGTACAGTTGGCATTAAGGGGAGGAAAACTTGCTGTAAAACCCTCCAATCTGATCAATACTTGTTGTCCAAACCCTTTCCTTGTTGTCTCAGTTGATAAATCGCTCAATTTGGTCCTCCAATGACCTGCATTACTGAAAATAGTGCCAAATCAGGTAGGGGCTACGTCCAACCTGTGAGAATATGGGAGATTTCGTTCCCATAATCCTTACCAAAACCTGAGCTATGAAGATGAAGAAAATAATCCAAGAATGTTAAAAAATGAGTCCACAAACCCAACTTATGCCTACTTTCTCCAAATTGAACCCCTTGGAGGCATCAAACTTAGATTCCAATGGAATATTTTCTCTCTTGAAAGTGGCGCCAAGTTTATGAGGGGTCTCGATCATGAAGTTTGCACCACTTATTAAGTTATTGCTTTGCCTAGGAGAAGGGTCATGTAACTTTTTAAATAAAGTCACTTATTAAATTAAATAGTAACTTATAAGTTACTTTTATTAACTTTTTCTATTTTTAGAAAAAGTAACTTTATAACATAAATTATAAAGTTTTATTATTAATGATTCACCAAAGTAAATTATGTCCAAGTAAATGTCCCCCTTTGGCTAACCAATCATCTGCCAACACTGAATTTCACTTGTGGAGATGGGTAACAGGTGAATCTAAGTATTTGGATGGCAACTAGAGAAGTGGGGACATTGCACCCACCCTTTAGAAACCAACTAGTTAGGAGAATGGTTTGACCATCCAATAACAATGGACTTGTGAGGAGTGATCTTAGAACCAAAGGCTTCACAAAAAAATGGAGTCTGATCACATTATCAAAATTTTCTTCTAACAGTTCTGTAAATAGTGCAGTATCATCAACAAATTGGGCATTAAGTAGAGTTTCTTTGTTTGGCAAACATATACCTTTCAAATTTGGAGAAATAGTACTAGTCCTTAGGATATAATATAAAGCATTCGCTGCAATAACAAACAAGGTCGGGGCAATAGGACACCCCTGCCTAATGGAACTCTGAAGATCAATTGGTTTGGAAATCTGCCCATTGATGTCAATCACTATTGAGGAATCCTTAAAGAGAACACTAATCAATCTACAAAATTTGGGGCAAAATCCAAAAGTTTCCAGGATCCCCAAAATGAAGGGCCATTCAATTCTATCATAGGCCTTCTCAAAATCAAGGATCGTGACAACATTTTGGTTATCTTGTCTTGTCCAATGCATAGCTTCCCAATTGGTGATCAAATTCTCAAGAATGTACCTAACCTTTATAAAACTAGTCTGTGTGACTGAAATGACCTTACCAAGTATATTAGTAAGTCTCCTCACAAGAGTCTTGGTTAAGATCTTATAGGATAAATTGAGCAAGGTAATATGCCTCCAATTTTTAATCCGGGTCCTATCTCCTTCCTTGGGGATTAGTTTAATCAATCCTCTATTAATATCCCTCCCCAAGGGTCCTTCCTCAAAGATTGTTGTGTATACACCCAAAAGTTCAAGTCTGATCCACTCTAAGTTCTTATAAAATTCTACTGACAATCCATCTAAACCTGGAAATTTGGCATTGGCTAGAGAGAGAATAGTATTATCTAGTTCTCAGACAAAGATATCTTCTTCTAGAGCCTTGGCATCCTTGGTAGATACTCTCCTTGGGATAATTTTAAGGCATTCTTTCAAGGCTTCCTGATTCTTGGGACCATGCTTAGAAGTAAAAAGATTTGTGTAAAATTCATGAAAGGCCTCTTTTATCATCCCTTGGTCTTTGGTCACAACATATTGATAAGAAATGCTATCAATGAACTCTCTGCTTTGCTTAGTTTTGATCAAATTAAAGAAGCACTTAGATCCTCTATCCCCTTCTTTGAGCCAATTCAACCTGGCTTTGATCTTTTGACCTTGAGTCAAGTTGTTGTATATGTTCATATTCAAACAAAGAAAAAAGTAGCATAAGATGTATGCATGATTTTCAATTCACTCAAGCAACACTGAAGGACAAAAAATTTTGTTATGTAATGAAAATTGAGTTATTTGGTCAAAAAGCTCGTATTTTTTCAACAAGCATGGGATGGTATTTGTTGTCTTTAACAAATTACAGTCACAAAAATTTCAACTTATTTGGGATGGTATTTGTAAATAATTATTCTCATTTTATCTTCAAATAATTCTCATAACACTCTATGCACTTATCTTCTGAATTGATGCATGCATCTATTTCATTTTCATATTCTTCTTGCACATATGAATCAAAGTTAAATTTACCTAAAACACCCTTAAATTTATGAAAACCATTCTTAAGTGCATTTGCTTGTTTCACAACTACCTTCATTAATTCCATACCATAAGTTTGTTTATAAAAAACTAGGATTGCCATGAAGATTATGGTTTTAAGATATATTGTACAATACACCTAGATTTCTTGTAGCTTAATCTTTCTTTGTGTGTATCTAAATAATTAATTATTTATTTTCATCATATCACAAAGACGATCTATCATTTTTTTCTTTTGTCAAAATAACTCTACTTAAGGAACTTGTGGGACTCAAATCAATGATACTTATCCAATCTATCTTGCATATCATAAAGGATGCTAGTGATTTCCTCATCAATGATTGCTATCAACCATGTAACTCTTCTTGTTTGTTGCATATTCTTAATATATTAGAGTGCTGGTTAAAGTAATAATTGTAATAAAATTGTCCTAATATATATATGTGAATATTTTAATGGGGTGAAAGCACTTTTTACAACAATGATTTGCTTTTATTTGTATAAAATATGGCACTAACCATATATGCATTTATTGAAGGCATCTCATGATGAAAAATATATCAAAAATGTAAACTTCATTTGCAAAACATCCTTATTGTTAGAAACATTAAGTTAAGTTTATAGAAGGGTTTAGGAGATCCACAAAATAATGATGGTAGTAATCAAGGAGCATCGTATCTATAATAAAGCATTGAACTCTTGGTTATTATTGTGGTCTTGTGTTCAAATTGTGTAAACAACAATATATATTTCACAATTTGTAAATTGGTCTAAATGAAAAAAAATCGATATTTTAGTGCAATAAATTAATGTCTTGTCAATTACATTAAACTGAGTACATTTAAATCACATTGTGATAGTAATTTGTATTATGATCAACTAAGAAAAAAATATCATTTCCTAGTCAAAATGAATTAATACAACATGAAACACTTTCAATACTCCTAACAAAACAATTTAATATATAAATAAAAGTTTGTACAAAACAAAGACATGAACTAGGTATAGAATGGTCTATGGGTGATCTAGACAACCAATAACCAAAAGGTAGTTATCTAATCTTTAAATCTAGCAAGTTCATCTATAGTTGAACTCATTAAGCAATTTTGTAGTATGTCAACACAAAAACGATAGATGGATGGGTTCATATGATTTCAAACCTACTTTAACAATAAAATATAATACACATTATAGGATCTAAGTTACTTTAGATGCTTTGCAATATTCTTTTCAAAACCTAACGTTTACCCCATTTGAGGCTTGTGTAATTCTTCTTGGTTAAGTTTTGGTTGTAGCATTCATATGAAGTGCAAAGAAGTATATTTTAAGCAAGTTGTAGAAAAAGCCAAGAGAACATAGTTTTTGTTTTCTTTATGGATTTAAGATAAATGAAACAATTGGAGTCTATTATTGTACGAATATAATGATAAGAAAAAACATCTTTTATTCTCTAGAAAAACCCAATGCAAAGTAGAATTTGACCTAGTCATATTAAGAAAGGGCATGCAAAACTTAAACAAGGAAACACAATTTTAATTTTTAGTTCTTTTTTGAGAAAGACAAATTGTCCAAACAAAACCTTTATGGTGTGCAAACACTAGCTTCCTAATCTTAGGATAAATCCTAGTAAAATCATTAGCAACAAATGGATGAGCAAGGTGGCATGAAATAGAATATTTGTTTGATTCTATTTGGACAAGAAAACAACACAAATCATCAAAGATGTGGTTGGAATACCCTAAATTAATGAAGGATCTACTGGTTTTAAAGAAATACAAAATTTATTTGGGTGATGGATGACATGATTGAAGAGCACATGATTATACTGAGAGGGGGTGAGGGGTGAATTAGCTAACAAACTTTTACTTTTCAAAACTTGATTGGTCGCAATAGTAATAATTCAAAACTTAATCAACAACATAAATTAGATCTAGCAAGTAAGAACACAAAAGGACACATGATTTACATGGAAACCCTTGCGAGAGGAAACCATGACAAAATATTGTATTTGTATTAGAAACTTCTTATAATCTTTGTAGGCACCAACCCATAGGAGACACCAATCCCCTTTAGATGATTCGTAGGCACCAACCCACTCAAGACATGAATCCCCACAACTGAGCACCAACTCAACAAGAGACACCAATCTCTTTGAAGATGAGGCGCCTACCTCCAAAAGAATAAAGTGATAAGTTTTTGGTCTTCTTGAATCAGATCTAATCCACCTCAACAAGTCTTCTTAAAAAGCTTCTTAAAATCTGCTCATAAGGTCTAAAGCAATCTTCTCATGGGTCTTCAATTGTCTTCAAAATATCTGCTCATAAGTGCTCCTTAAGAGCTTCTCTAAGGTCTAATCAAATCTGCTTTGAATAGGAATAATATTCACTGAATTGATTATATAATATCCTCCAATGATTTCTTATCTATACTAACCAAAACACCCCTTCACCAAATAGTCACATCTCTTCAAGTAGACGGACCAAGTCACCAATAAATAATTTTATTTATTTTATTTGCTTTATGAAATTGGATGCTAGAAATGCCAAGTTAGCCTTAGCAAAATGTTAATTTATTTTGTGTTTAAATCTTCTTAACATGGGTCAACCCATTAAATAAAAAGATTATTTGCAACTTTGAATATCTCTAAAAGTGGTTGGCCAACATAATTTTGAAGTTGGCTAACATAATTTTTAATTAACTTTCACCCAAGGTTAGCCTATGCAAAAAGAAATTTTATTTATTTTGAACTTATAAAATATGGGCACCAAAAGTTATAGGTTGGCCAACATAAGATATGTCTTGAATTCCAAATAAAGGAGTCAACCAACATAAGTTTAATTTATTTATATCAATTTCACTTATGCCTTTGGTCTATTGAACTTTGATTTATGCCTCCAATTTGTTGTCCTTTGACATTAATGACAAATTTCAACAATGATATGGGAGAGGGCAAAGGTTGACAAACCTCATAAGCTATTCATCAGAAGCTATTTGAGTGGAGTGTAATGAGGATAATAAAAAGGAGAAGTTTTTGAAGCAAAGTTTGATGAGGATGAATAGCCTAGACATATATCATTTTAAGAATACACGACCATCCTATCAAGGACATTAGAGCCTATGTTAGGCTTAATGCAAAGGATGAAAGAACTAGATGGTCTACATGAGCCTTTTGAAAGCAAAAGGAAATCATTGAGAGCATACACAAGCTTGATTAGAATAAATATAAGCTTATGTGACCTTAAAAAACTATGTTATATAAAAATAGCTTCTCAAGTAGATGGGAACACTATCCATCAAATTAAATGTTGTGGTTCTTGCAATAGGAATGGGGTGGCACTTCTAGCCATACTCCATTGTTGAATGATTCCATTATTGCATCTTCAATTTTAAAAAGTGAGAATGAATCATTAGTGATTGGTTAAGAGCTTGAAAAATGTCAAATTTATAAAAATTAATTTTTATATTTCGTAGAAACTTACATCACCAGTATGAGTTTCTAGAAAAAGTAGTGTGAAACCTTTGTTTTTAATTATAAGTTCTTGTATAAACATGTGGTCTCATTGTTGATTCTCTTGAGTTCAATTTCAATAAATCACAATAGTGGAAACATAAATACATCAACAAAAAAAATTAAAAAACTAACACAGATTTGAGAATATTTGATCTACAAATTTGGTTTGTACAAATTGATCTTTGCAAGGATGGTAATCCATTGGGTCTATGTTTGTTATTTGGGTTTGCCAATACTAGCAATAAGAAACTTTGAATATTCAAATGAGAAGGGAAATTTACCTTTTGTTTCATTTATATGTTGGATTTTTCTCTCCTTTGTCTTAGGTTTCAATCATTCATTGTTTCTTTATTCTTTAGATTGTAGTGAAACTATTGCTTTAGCTTGAGAAATAATACTAAGTTTAGATGTATTTTGTGACAACTTCTTGAATAGGGATTTTTATTTCTCACATTTTTTGAGATTCAATTCATTATACTCGATCATTTTATAATCACATCCTCTTTTTGTAGATCTTAATTGATTCACTTTCCTTTCATGGGTCGATGCTCTCAACATCCCTTCTAAGAGATCCTAACAATTTTCCGTCTTTTTATCATTTTGCACTTTTTATTACCTTAGTTTTTAGAGATTTGCTTAAATATCCTAGCATTTTTAACATCACTAGAAGCTTGGGGGAGATGAAGGACATAAACCATTTTTAGAGATGTCATCTTAATAACCAGCCTTAGCTACATCTTTGATTTGGGGACTATGCTTATTTGACCACATTCACTAGTTGGGTGTGTCTTTCATTGAGTCTTGTGATCTTATTCATTCCTATGTGTCTATCTACGATTGATCACCAACTCTCATCATGTTGTTTCTCATTGGTTCTCACTAGTTATTTTTTAGTACTTGGGAGGATCTACATCAGTTTTGCCATGCACATGTTTTCTTTTGCACACTTATGACTCTTTTGTGCTTGATTCCTTTCTTTTGTCATTTGATACCCATGGTGATAGTTTTGTACTTGGTTGTACATCTTGTCACTATTGACACGAGGCGCTTCACTACAAATATAGTCATCTTTACTTCATTGGTGCACTCTATTGACCTCTAGAGGGAATCAGGATAATTTGGGCTTGCACCAACTTAAGAATATTGATGCCCCTTATCATAATAAAGTTGGGGTAGCTCATTGTCATCTTACATAATTAGAAAAATAACTTGGAGCACCACTCTATCATCAACATGTTATCAAATTCCCTTGATCTTGGGTTCCCATATGTAGTTATATTCATTTATTGTCTTTCCTCAGACACAATTAGATTGTGAGTGTCTAGAGAGGTTGTTAAGCTTACTTGATTTCATAACACCTACAATTTACTTGCTTATTGTGTTTACTAAAACATCTCCTTGTTCCATGACACCTTAATAAAAAGTAAACATTTTTCTTAACGAGACCCTAGACTACTTTGCTTCCTTTCTTTGTTCCAATTCCAAGTATTGCTAGGTGTTGGAACAAGAGCACAAAATGTGTACCCTTAGTAAGTGCAACCAATGTCAGTTCATTATTCAATTGTCACATATAGCTACAAGTATGGTCTCCCCAATCTTTTGTCTTCATACTTCTTCTAAGTTTTTCATAGCCTTGCTTATTCATAGAACTAGACTTCCTATATCTTTGGGAAAATCATATTATTTTATGTAAGTACTAACCCTTGATGGAATGCCCCTTTAAACATGATTTGTCACTTCCTCAACATTCCCTCCTCCTTGGCAATTGGTTTGCCTACTTCATGGTCTATGTGTTTTACAACCACTAGTCGCTCAGAAGAATCATTATATTGCCTTTGGGAACACTATGACTTTTGTAGAAAACTAAGGTGACTTGCTTGTAACATTCTTTGAGTCTTGGAGCACAATTATGTAGTTTATGTGATTTTAGGGTATTGGTCCTTGTTGGTACCTAATTTATGATTATAATACATAGGCACATCCCATATTATTTCATTGATCCATATATAACCTTAGCGTGGACAAGCCATTTATATTGCATACAATCTTTATTTCAAGATATCACTCACTATTGCTTGATCTATTAAATCTTCTAGTTCACAATTTACACATCAATATTTGAATCACTTGAACAATCATCTACAAACTTTAGTCTTGCTCTTGCACAATTAATGAAGACTTCACTTGGTGAACTTGGGTTATATCACGTGTGTTCATGACATACTAAAGAATCCCCCTATTTTCAAAAAATATTGTCTTAAACTCCTTTTTTCTTACCCCCTCCCAATACACAACAACTTGAATTAAAAGCCCCCCTATTTTCACCAAATATTGTATTTTTTCATAGCCCAAATTAAAAACCCCTCTATTTTCACCGATAGGCAATATATTGTACCCTCATTTTTAAGATATTAAAGCCACCAATATGAATGCACGTGATATAATATTGCCTAGCCAGTGAAGCCCCTGTGGCACAACTTTACATGATCAACACCATTTCTATGAACCTTTCTATCATGCTTATAAGGGAGGCTCAATCATGGAGATGATATTCATCTACTTCAAATTGCCAACAATGTTATCCCAACATATTCTTATGGCCTTATTACTTCTAGATGTTGGTGAACATTCTCTTTCCATTTATCTATAGGAACAAATGTTAGAATCATTCCAATAAAAAGGTAAAATTGGTGTATGATTTACATTGATGTCTTTGCATATTGATGGTTTTCACACATTCTCCAACATGTTAGTTTGACACTTTAGAAGGATTGCATATGTATGCATTCATGTGTTGTTATTTGTGTAGGAATTAAGAAATCATAAACAACGCATTATATAACCCTTATCTTTACATTTGAAAAAATAAGTTAGATCAAAGGTGGGTTTTAAAATGTTTTATTATTATATATCATTGCAAATAGCATAGGATACATTGTTTGTTCAACCTTAATCCTTCTAATCCATCTTCCATTTCAATTTGTTTTCAACTAAATGCCTAATTGAGTTAAAGTGCTTTTTAGATTTTAACTATGTAAGTTTCTTCCATCAATGTTTTAGCACATACTCGGTGAAAAAATAAGTTAGATCAAAGGTGGGTTTTAAAATGTTTTAATATTATATATCATTGCAAATAGCATAAGATACATTGTTCGTTGGACCTAAATCCTTCTAATCCATCTTCCATTTCAGTATGTTTTCAACTAAATGCCTAATTGAGTTAGAGTGCTTTTTAGATTTAACTATGTAAGTTTCTTCCATTAATGTTTTAGCACATACTCGGTGATCTATCATTGAAATGAGAAAAAGTTTGCTTTGAAATATTGATGCAAAAAGATGACATAATTAAATCCCCAAATTATTAAAAAATTACACAATTAAATAACAAAAAACACTCCAAACCATTTAGTGGGTGATAAAATCATCATGCCTTTAATAGATACCTAATCTCTTGGTAAACCATGGCACACCATACCATAATAGGTCTTAGTTGCTTTATATTTATGAAAAATATTGATCATTTCCTTATTGTTAGCTCCCTGTAACATATGATTGTTCTAGTTACACAAATGTATATTACATGGGAAAAGTAAAAGCTAATATTTTGTTGTGTTCACAAACATATGATGATAAAGGTTAAAAAAAAATCTTTTAGATAAATTCTCATAACGAATTTGTAATTAATATAATGACAACAAACTAAGGATATTAAGCAATTAAAAGATAATACATTTCAATTCAAATAATTAATATCCTTAACAAAAAAAGTCAGGAATAGGGATTGGTAGTTTCTTGATGAACATGCTTCACAAAGTATATGTATTAGGAAAAATGACCGAGACCTATTTTTCATCAACGGTCAAATGAATGGTTATTTCTTTAATTCACTTCAAAGGTGAATCAAACAACTAAAAGGTGATGCTATATCTTTACAAAAATAAGAATTTCTTAGGATTAAAAAATCAGTTATATATAGCTCTCACTTGGATTGAAAATGAATATCAAATGTATCACATAGCGATCACACTTGCAACAAAGCTTATGTTTATACATATCGTGAATATAAAAATTGACTTCAATAACAAGGTTAAAGTCATATAAATTTATCTTTACATTATGATAAGTTGTATAGCCCAATTTAATTTGGATAGACTGTAATGTCCCCTTTTGTGTATTCTTAAGAATAAGAGACTATTGGCTTACACTTTAATCACCGATGACTTCTAAATAATTAACTCAAAATCTTCATATAAACTTTCTGCGGTTTCTAATACAACTGTAAACTTATGTTGTCAACACTCTCTCTGTCACTCATAGTGATGATGATTAATTGTTGTGTCTGATTATTCCTTTGAAGTACGCACATAAGGGTGTCGTTCCTGATTGCTGACTTCTAACCCGAGCAATTTGAGTATGCCACGCCAGATGCTTATCTTGAGCAGATCCGAACCAGTAATAACAATACCTTCCTTCCTTAGATTATAGCAATAATGTTATTTGAGCTGTGTCTGATCTAACATGCCACGCCAGATGCTTATCTTGAGCAGATCCGAACCAGTAATAACAATACCTTCCTTCCTTAGATTATAGCAATAATGTTATTTGAGCTGTGTCTGATCTAACAATGGAATTATGCTGATAAACTTTCCCTTTCACCTATGTTGATGGAAGAGGAATTGTTGTTTCTGATTTATACTTGAGAAATTTGCAATCTCTTAGTGCTATCTCTGGTGTAGACTTTGAAATATGGTAACGCTATGCCAAAGGCAATAATGCTCGAGTGAGCAGATCCAAATAGGATACAACAATAAACATAACCATTTCGTGTGATGATCAATTGGATGAGGTAGAAAGCCGCCTTATATCTTGTTGTTGAGTTGATAAGTCACATTGGAAAGGACCTATCTCATGCCTCTTCATACATGGCACTCTTCATAACAAATACTAATCGCACCTCTTGAGTTATTGATGAAGCTCGATCTTGTCTAATGATAATCACATTCATTCATAATAATTACAATCCATTCCTAATCCAGATCGTTTAGTTCTCCTTAATTGATGTCGAAAGTAATATTCTCAACTAATCAATGGGCATTAGTTAGTATGACGATAATACCACTCCTTGATTTGCTAGATATCATACTTGATCGCCTTCTTCCGTGACTTAATCATTATCATATCATAATTATTGTTCCTTCAAATCCATATTGGTTATGATCGTTGTATGATCTAACATCATTGTTAATGTAATTGTTGCTCAGTCATACGTTGATTGCTGTCATCTTAATCATTGTCTCCAACTTATATTTATCGATATATGTCAATGCTTATCAATGTCTTAGTCGCTTCCCTAATCTGCGTATCATACTGTTACCTATTAATCGTTGACTATCATATGTTTGTTCGATCTTCATGATCATCGATTTCTTATTGCTTGGCTTTCGTTCCTCATAGGAACTACCATTCCTGTTGACACTAAGGAATACCCATTACGGTTTCTTCATTCATCAATTGTTTTTCCATATCGTTTCCTATCGATCTTGTCTTTATAGTAATCGGTTCATTAATCAATCGCTTCCTCTCATGATATCAATGTGTATTGATGGTGGTGATCGATATTGAATCTTAACATATTTTGACAGTTATATGCCGATGAATAAGCTACGTAAGAATCTTCAGGGCTTAGTTATTATCATAATCATTGTTCCACCATCAATGACTGGTCAGTATCTTGGTAGCGATTCTTGATAGGATCGAGTATTGAATGTAGTGTCCATCTTGCATACAACTCAATGGGGCTCCTTTTGTGTACCTCCACTTTTTGCTTAGATCTTGAATGGGGACATGACAGTCTCGCCCTTTTGAATTTGTTTGTTCTCAAGCAATTCCTCTGTCTTCTTTCTTGGATGAACTTGCAAATAGGTTAGTAGTACCGAACATATAATCATATAAATCAAAGTAATGATAAATGATGGAAAAATTACTACTCAATTTCTCTATGTATTGCAACTTGGAGCGATTGGCTTCCTTGAGACCTTTGCACAAACTTGAGATGGATTGGCTTCCTTGAGCCATTTGTATCCAATTTGAGGGAGGCTGGCTTCCTTGATCCATCTCCCAACTCGAGAGAGACTGGCTTCCTTGAGCCATTCTATCCACTTGAAGGAGACTGGCTTCCTTGAGCCATCTCTGTCCAACTTGGGAGGGACTAGCTTTCTTTGAGCTATTGCCCAACTTGAGAGGGACCAACTTCCTTGAGCCATTCAATCCAATTGAGGGGGCTAGCTTCCTTGAGCTAGTGTACCCAATCTTGAGAGGTACTACATTCTTTGTGCCATAATTCCCCTACATTTCTTTATGCTTGGAAGGAATGGGAACTTCCCTTGAGCCATTTCTACACCAAGCCTAAGAGACTTACTTGCTCTCCTTGGCGGCTTAGGTCAGCTTTTATGCCATTCTCATCCCCTACATTACTTTATGCTTTGAAGAAAAGGGGACTTCCCTTGAGCCATTTCTACACCAATCCTAAGAGACTTACTTGCTCTGCTTGGCAGCTCAAGTTAGCCTTTGTGCCATTCTCAACCCCTTCTTTGGGAAAGCTAGGAAGCCTATTTTTAGCCATTTCTACACCAAGCCTAAGAGACTTACTTGCTCTGCTTGGCGGCTCAAGTTTGTTGTCCACATTCTAACTTTTCTCTTTCTACTCTTTAGGAAGGAATGGGGTCTTTATTGAGCCATTCCTACCCCAAGTATCTACTTGGCGGCCCTTAGCTTAACCTCTATTCCCACTTCCCTCTTTCTTGGTTGCTGAAACCACATTGCTTGCCTCTTTAAGGTAAGGCCCTTTAAGGCTCTAAATGTTCTATGATGGACCTCTTTCTAAGTCATTCATCCTGTTCATTCTGACTTTTACTCTTATCTCATATGCATTATTAACTCCTTAGGCGCTTTAATTAATTTTTTATAAATTCCTAAAGATATTTGTCTTTGATGTAGTCTTTCGTAAATACGCTAATGATGATCTTCTCATCTGCAACTAGCTCCAATCACTCTTCCAAGTGCGATGATAAATTTGCAATGAACTCGTTGCCACTGTGCTATGTCTCAATGGTGTGTGTAAATCTGAAATTCTTGCTCCTGATATACCCTGCAGGATGGTAGGATCATGATCTAGTATCGAGTATTGAATGTAGTGTCCATCTTGCATATAACTCAACGGGGCTCCTTCTATATACCTCCACTTTATGCTTAGGTCTTGAATGGGGACATGACATAGACCTAAAATTTGGTTTGATATCATATTCATCTAATTTGTTTGCTTAAAACTCAATACATGTATTATAATAAGTAGAAATGCTTACAAACTACCTCTAAATCAAGCTTAAGTGGAGAAAAGGTTGGCCCCTATTCTCACAAGTATGCACATTAATAGATAATATGGCACCAAGATTGGTGATCTGGCCTATTACATGGTCAAGCTCTAGCAACAAATGATGGTTTTAAATTTACATTGAAATTTTTGAAGTTTTAATCAAAGATTAGACATGATTGTTAAAGAACATTATTGTTATTTACAACCCTTATTTTCTCACACGTTTTTTTGTGAATCTTATTTTATGATTAGAGGATTTTTTTTTCCTAGTAATAATGTAGAAATCTTCATATTAACTTGAAACCTCTAAACCTTCCACCATAGTTTGTTCACAAGAATGAGGGAGAGCAGTCCATGAACAATGAACCAAGATATTACAAGACAAAAAAATTCTACCAAAATGGCAGGTAGAAAATACGACAATTTAAGAGAACACACAATTTATTTATGCAAGAAACAAGATACAAAATACAACTATCAGAAGACAACCATACACTACAATTCATAGCATCATATCAGTTCTCAGAATCAATTGTAGGGTTTCCAGAGCTGTTGACGGAACAAGAAACATTCTCTTTCCCAAATCTGTGAATCCACTCAAAAGTGAGGGATTCATGCTAAGGGTGAGTTGGTACCCCTATGAAACTCAGTTTTCATGCCTCTTTTCATCAGTCTCATCAATTAATCCTCAATTTTGTGTTGACGCCAAGACAATTGTGGTCTCTCCCACTCAATGCAAAACCTTGCCTTGCCTTGGTCTTTTCTTCTAATAACATTGTAGGGTAAAAAGGATCATGTCGAGCTTGACAATGAGGAAACCATGATGATGTTCAAAGAAACAAAGAGAAGCATGAAATGATGAAGATGATAGAGCAGAACAACGCAAAGAAGAGTGCACTTTTTCATTGGTTTAGCCATCAAGATTCTCTCCCAAACATCAGCAAAATTGGCAAATGATGAGTGATCTCCACCTGGCAGATTGGCACAGATAAGTGAGTCCAGTAATAATTCCACCAAGGTCTTAAACATCTTTGAGATCCACATGGACAATCCCTTGGTGCTATAAAATCAAACCTGCTCTCTTAGCACCCTCGCTACATTGAATGATATTTTTTCAAAGGAATACAGGAATACTAGATAGCATTTAATTTGTTATGTGCCTTCATACCAAGAGTTCTTAGATGTTAATGCTTGGCTAAGATCCTTAGAAAAAACAATTAGTTTGTAGTATACAAATGGATTTTTGTCTAACAAATAAAAAGAAATCGATTGTAAGTTTAATAACAATTATCACTTGATATTAATCACTAGTTTCCATGTATATATTTTGTGGCCATCTTGTTGGATGGATATATAGTGGCGATCCATAATTATTTCAAGAATATAAAACTCTTTAGAAGGCTCAATGCAACATTGAGGTACTTGTATTCATATTAGCTTTTAATGCTTAGGATTTATACCAAAATATTCAGTTTCTTTCTTATGTACGAAAAGCTAGTCCTTTTAACACTTCTTATTTAATGAATATTTCATGTACTATATATAGAACTCATATTTTTTGCAATAGTATTAGGTGTCATCATATCTTGATGCCCTCGCTCCATTGAAAGACATGTTCTTCAAAGGGATTAAAGAAGAATGCAGACCATTTGGTCTGATTGTGTGCCTTCAGGTCAAAAGGCCTCAGTTGCTAGCAATTGGCTAAAATCCTTCTAAAATGTTAATTAGTTGGGCCTAATCTATAAATGGAATTTGCACAATCTTATCCAACAAATAAGATGGCCTTACGTATATAGTGAAAATTCAGAATGAGATATCTTCAGAAATAATTCACGGTTTATATAATATCACTATGTTGTCATGTTTCATTGTGTCTTCCCGTCAATATTCAACTAAATAAAAAATGTATAGACAAGAATGCACCAATCAACAGCTTCATAGATACGCAAAAAAATATTAATAGGGTATCTATCACGTTACATTCACAAAAGGATTATGTGGCCCAATACACAACCATAAACCGGGCAACTCAATTGTATTCTATTGAGGCAAAAGACCTTCTCTCTTGGCCATTTCATATAATGTAATTGCAGCAAGAGCCTTTGCATCTGCAGTTACACGCCAAAGTGTTGTATAGGGTACTACATGCAATTTTATTAATTCACCGTGATCACGAAGGCCTGTTTCTTGCCCATGCAAAGCGTCTATAACCTGTCAAATTATTATGTTAATAAAGATTAGTTGACAGAGTTCCATTAATGGCAATGCACTATTTTCATTATTCTGATAAAAAAGATTATCTACCCAACTGCAAAAGAAACAGAATAGATCAGAACAAAAAAGTTAAAAACATTACAATGGACTAGCTAGTATATAAAATATTTGCTAAGCAAGGTCGAAAGGTGATTTCTGACCTCTTTTTTCACATGGGTCCTATACAATAATAAAGAGATTTCTTCATCACATCCACCCTGAATGATGCATCATGCAGAACATTCAAAAGCCAAGGGAATCAGTTCTACTGAGGATGTAATCATTGAATTTATTCTATTCACACTAAATCATTGATGACCAAAAATGTTAAATTGCCCAGTAATTTAATAAACAAGAATTGTTCAGTTAAAGGAGCAAATACTTTTAATCCTTTCTACAATACATAATAATTTTTTTAGTGATCACAAAAAGGACTTTAACTAATTTCAAGTGCTTCAAAGAGAACAAACACTACCACAAAATGTTTATTATGGTAAACATGTTTGTTAGCATCCATACACAAATTTACAATTATTCTGCACATAAAATGAGATCTTGATATGTAAATGATGTACCGGAGAAGGAAACATCTTGTTGCCTGTTGAAGGATCCAGAAAAGCAGTAAGGTTAACTAGATCTTTCAAATTCACATGTATTCCAGTTTCTTCTTCAACCTGCAATTACACATCAGTATCAGAAGAATATCCATCAAGTAATGACCAGAATTCTACACCTTGGACATTATTTACAACAACAATGTCCAATGTATCCTTTTCAATTACTTTGCTAGATTTGCATACAAACAATTTGTTAAAACTCTTAGTTGGAAACAGGATATGAATCAAGACTAAGTAATAATAACTTGAGTTGAGAGACTTTCTTGAGATTGTAACAAAAATATAAAAAAGGTACATATGATTTATCATTTTCTCAATAGCACATTTGCCAGGGAATCCTCCACAATGTAGAAGATATACTCTTAAGATAGCCCAGTCTGTCATTTAGTCACAGGACTCGCGAATAATTAACTAAACCAGATTCTTCCTTGATATAGGAGAGTGATGAAAAAATATAGGAAAGGGAGATCTATTTTTAAGTTCTTTATAATCTGCCAAGCCTAGTTTCCAGATGCTTGCCTTTGACTGGAGGCTTGCAGCCTCCAGAGAAGTAGATTCATGCCTTCTAAAAAACATATAGGACACATCTAGGCACCACCCAGAGCTTATCAGGAATTTTTTACTTCACCTGTGCACAAGACAATGATTTTAAGAGCTGATCACATTCTAACTTTATTACTCTTTTACAAGGGAAGCTATAATCGACTGCCAATGTGCTAACTGAAGCAAACTCAGAGAGTATAATTTCTTCAAAAAGGGTGAATATGTTTAATGAAAAAGAAAAAAGTTAAAAAACCTTCCACCATAGTTTGCTCACAAGCATGAGGGAGAGCAGTCCATGATCAATGAACCAACATATTACAAGACAACAAAATTCTACCAAAATAGCAGGTCGAAAAGATGACAATTTAAGAGAAAACACTTTATATATGCAAGAAACACAATACAGAATACAACTATGAGAGGACAACCATACACTTAAATTCATAGCGTCACATCAGTTCTCAGAATCAATTCTAGGGTTTCCAGAGCTATCAGATGTACCAGAAATATTCTCTTTCCCAAATCTGTGAATCCACTCAAAATTGAGGAATTCAAGCCGAGGGTGTGTTGGTACCCCTATGAAACTTGGTTTTCATGCCCTTTTTCATCGGTCTCTCATCAATTAATCCTCAAAATTTGTGTTCATCTCAAAATAATTGTGGTCTCTCCCACTCAGTGCAAAAGCTTGCCTTGTCTTGGTCTTTGCTTCTAATGACATTGCAGGGTAAAAAGGATCATGTTGAGCTTGATAAAGGGGAAGCCATGATGGCGTTCAAGAAACAAAGATAATCATGAAATAATGAAGAGGACAGAGCAGAACAAGGGCAAAGAGCAATACACTTTTTCATTGGTTTAGCCATCAAGATTCTCTCCCAAACATCAGCAAAATTGGCAAAATGATAAATGATCTCCACTTGGCGAATTGAAGGGTGCCAAATGCATCTCAAATCAGTGCCTAAAATAAGACAATCAGTTTTAAAAGATGGCAAAGATATTAAGTGGCAAAGTCCAGTAACAGTTCCACCAAGGTTTTAAACTCAGATACCGGTTCTCCCCTATTTTGGCTGGGTCCTGGTCCTGGTCCGTGCCCGGTCCTGGTCCTGGTCCGGTTCGCCCTGGGTCCCACCTGGGTCCTGCCCAGGCGGCTGGGTTCCCTGTGGGTCCTGCATGGCAGGACCCACAGGGAACCCAGCCGCCTGGGCAGGACCCAGGTGGGACCCAGGGCGAACCCAGGAGGACCCGGGTGAACCCAAGCCCGTGGGTTCCCAAAAACGGGGCCCACGGGTTAGCAAGCATTTAAAAACAATAAAAAAACAATATTTTTAATCATATTCATAATTTGCAAAAAAGATAATATTCAAGTTTCAAGTTTCAAAATGTGAAAATGTCATGACACAATAAAGTATAAAGTTAAACATTCAAATTACAAGCCATCTATGGGATTTAAATTCCATATTCATCTTCATCTGAAGCATCCAACCCAAGCCATTAATTCAGAATATTTATTGGCATTGGCAATTATGGATTTATGATTTATTGATTTATGATTTATCTGTTATCATCTATGTATCATTGTATGGGAAAGTTACATTGTATGTTTGATGTTTCATATTTGTATGTTTGAACTGTGAACATATATAATTTTGATGTTTGAAGTTTGAACATATATATATATATATTAAAAAAAATTAAAATATATATATATATATATGTACGGACGAACCCGTACCCGTACCCAAAAAATTTTTTTTTTTGCCGAATCCGCGAACCCGTACCCGAATCCGAACCCGAATCCAAACCGGAACCGGTAACTTAGGTTTTAAACAAAGAGTAGCACACATTTTTGTGGTTAAGTCATCTATATTCTCCACCCACATCTTGACAGTAAGTCGATGAATCTCCTGTAAGGAAGTTAAGGTATTGAAACAACTTCCTACACTAACCTTGAGAGGGAGCGTCATGCAAAACTTTTCAAATCTTTACAACAGTTACAAAAACTTAAGAAAAAAAAACATAAATAACATGCATACCACAACACAGTGATTTATGTGGGGAAAACCCTTTCGGGAGAACAATTCCACACTCCAAAAGCTGCCCAATATATTATTCTAAAATCAACAACAAAATAGAATATACTTGCAGAGCAAGCTTCTCACAAGAGTATCACCAATGGAGATCCATAGACAACTCCACAGCTATCAGAGTTTTAGAATACATCATAGCCGTAATACAATGCCCTCATAAAAGAGGGTTGCCTTCTAGGGCAAGCAAAGCAGACAAAAGATCCATCGTTAGATATATCTAATGATAAACGATCAATATTTACAATGTTAAATTATACATAAAATGTGGCTTTCAGGGGTGTTGCCCTCGAACCCCGAACCCCTCACTAGGGAGGCCATCCCCTTCGAACCTTGCAATGGGGGTACCCCCCTTGCAATGTAATGTCCCCATTCCAGACTTGAAGATGACTAGATTTGATAAACAATTAAATAAGTTATAATTAAAGATTTAAAATAATCATTATGAGATATAGCATGATATTTAATACATTGTATTAAATATTATGGGAACCAGCATGATATTAAGGAAACATTACATTGATCTAGCAAGTATCAAAGATCACAATACTGATGCCATGCAAATACGTACATATTGTAACAGATATTCATGATTACCTTAAGCAAGGAAAATCCTTATATTCAGAGCGATCTCAATAGTCACTACAGTTTCATCAATCATCATCGACTTGGAAGAAAGATTAGTTTCAGCAGAGGATGGTTATATTAATCATGAAGAAGCATGATATCCCTATCGTCACCCAAGGAAAGGTCAACTAAAGTGAATTAAGTAATGCAGTAATTATAATTAGTAGTGCAAGACAGCAATTCACGATAAAGGCACAATTTGTATAAGTAACCAATGTCATTGAATAGTGGACAGGTGCAATTAGGAAAGAAGAAGGATGTGACCATTCCCAAGGAGGGATACAACCATTTGGTCCGTAAGGTATTTAAAGGAACATCATGCCTCATATCAAGGGGAGAGGAGATACACATACAGCAGTCCACCTAATAGTCAATACATTTTCCACACGATAAACGTCTAAGGAAAAATAAGAGATAATTATGTGAAGAATAAACAGTGGTTAATAAAGTATGAGAAGCTGTGACTATGTCCATACAGGAAGACAATGATTGAGGAACAACCCCATGGAGAAAGAAAGTACATAATACTGAAGACATAAGATATACAGCGACTAAGACATGGATAACATATACGATGGAATAATTGATGACAGCATTTAAGATTAATATGCATCAATAATGACAGAAAGTATTAGATTAATAATAAACATCAATAGTAACCAATCAAAATCATGGGAAAAACAAATCGATTTGTTTATGCATTAAAGAGGTTTGGTTCCAATAAATGATAGCCGTCGATAATCAGCCCCCATATTAAGGAAGATACATGATTCCCTAAATCAGCGACTAAGAGTTATTAAAAGAAGTCAAAAGAATGTTGTTACGTGGCTACTCAATTAGAGGGGGTGCAATTTGAGTTAACAAACCAATCTGTTTAAGTATGAAGAGACACGTCTTTCAATATTTAAAAGATGTTACCATTCAGCTTTGAAGGATATATTATGAGAATCAATTTCACCTCATCAAGGAGGGATTTGGAACCTTCTATCTCTTTATTCTGTATTTGGACCTACCCCTTGAGCATCTACCTTATTGGCTTTTATCAGTTTTATATCTGGTGTCTATGTTGGATCGTTCTTCAAAAGCCATTGCCAAAGGCACAATATTGGTTGCAGAAACAGCAACTAGGAAGTCAGCGACTAGCCATTGGGGATGACAATGTTAGGGATCAAAATATGACCATAAAGCGCCAATAACAAACAGCTTTAGCATAAAGGGGCAAACATTAGCGATAACAAATCAATAAGGAAAAGACAAGATCATAGCATTGTCAAATCAGAGAAAGCTATCAAGACAAGTCCTACCTTCCAAACTATTCTAGGAATTTAAAGTTAAATATTATAATGAAGTGTCTTCAGATTTGATAAAATTATATTTATAAATGTACTGCAATTCACACCTTAAGTTGAAATTGTTGTCTCGACTAAATTAAGGTTAATCCCAAAAGCGGACATTACAGTAGTATCAGAGCATAATCTTGCCATCCTGTGGGATAAACTACGTAACCGCCATACAACTTAGGTTAACTGTTCAACCCCTCTAAATCAAAGATCAAACAAGAATCACAGATCTGATCTCAGCCATTGCAAAAGGAACAAAGGAATCAGCAAATCATTATTATCACTGGTATGATGTATCATTTACATTTACAGTATATGGAAGATTCTGTTAGGAACAATATCACATTTAAGATATGACAAACTGTTGTGCATTGCACACACTCCCTGTCACTGACAGGGTCCCCCTCTTTAATTTCCAGCCTTCGTTCTGCTGAGTTTCGAATTTGAATTTTTATCCGCCATTTTTGGGATCCAACAAGTGACAGTGGAGCAATGAGCTCTGTCACCAATAGGAAAGATGAAGCAAAGGGTGAAAACTTGAGGCTTTTCAAAACCTCTTTCCAGCCCGAAAATCGCTAAGGCCCAATGGCGAAGTTTGCAAAAGAGGGTTTCAGCCTGAAAATGGGCAAAACAAGTAAATCACAGAAACCAATTGAAGTAGGGCGTTATAAACTTTGAAAATTCGCAAAATGGCCTTGTGCCCCGAAAGTTTGAAAAGCTTGCAAAAATAACCTCCTGACCCGAATTTCGCAAAATGTGGAAAAGGCGTTTTTAAAAGTTGGCAAAAATGACTATTAGGCCAAAAATCGCCTAAACAAGGGGAAACATCAAAATGGTAAAACTTTTCAAAAAGGCCTTATGGGCCGAAAAGGCGAAATAGAGTATAAGTGAAAACTTTTCAAAGGGGCCTTATGGGCCGAATTTTGCGCAATGGTGATAAGGCGTCATAAACTTAAAGGCTTTTCAAAAGGACATTTTGCCCCGAAATTGGATAAAAACCTAGAAATCGCTAAACTTAAGCTTGCAAAAGGACATTGTGGCCCGAAATTGGGCAAAGCAACTAAAATCGCTAATCTTGGAAACTTTTCAAAATAACTTCATGAGCCAAAAAACGTAAATCAAAAGGCGATAACTTAAAATCTTGCAAAATCCCCCAAGAGGCCGAAGTTCGCAAAAAGGGAGGGCGTTAAAATTGTAAAGTTCGCAAAAGTTGCCTCCAGCCTGAAATGGGCAAAGAGGGTGAAAATCGCGACAGGTATTAGAAAGGCGTTCTTGTTTGCAAAAGGTCGTTTAAGCCCAAAATTGGGCAAGCAGAAAATCACGCAAGGTATTAGAAAGGCGTTTTGGCATATGCATCTTGTTCTTCTAGCCCGATAATGCCAAAACGAGAGGGTGTTAAACTTCATTGACTTTTCAGAAGATAACGTGGCGTTTTACCTCAGCAGTTCGTAAATCCTTGTAGTCCCATATCGCACAGGAGGGAAAAGGCAAAAAGGCACAACAGTTTGCAAAACCAACCAAGTCTCCGAGGTTCGCTCATCAATTAGGCAATTCGCCAGGTATTATTCAATTCTTTCCTTCAAATCATTATTTATGCAGAATTGGTCGTCTATTTGAAAGCATTAAGCATAGCGCAAAGGCAAAGCCTGTCGGGAAAATTAACCTTGAAATGTAAAATTCGGACTTAGGAAAATTTTGAACATTTTGGAAAAACTGAACTGCAGCTGTGATATCCCCACCGCTCCACATGATGTAAGGCATTATTCTTAAATAAAAGACAAAATCAATTATTAAAACAATATTAACAAATCATTAACAATATTAATAGATTTAATAAATTAAGCAATTATTGAATAGATTAAATAGGATTTAATTCATTTAAAATTAAGTGATTATTAATATTACATAGGTTAATTCACTTAATAAATAAAATGATTATTAAAATATAAAAATGAATTTCACTGAAATATTTATTAAAATATTAAATCATTTAATAAAAATAAAGGTGTTCTATACTTAACACCACCCCCGCGGGAAGCAGTGGGACGGGAAACGCAACCCAGGCTGCGTCTATCGTCACACCCCTTCCTTCGAAGGGAAATGGTGTGACGATAGCCGCAACTTAGGCTGCGAGCCGTCATCACCTTTCCCATGGGAGGGTGCCCCGTGGAGGGACACGTCTACTCCCCTCCACTGGTGTTTAACCCAATGAATTTGCAGGGATCGAAAAACAGGGAGGACGCAGAGGTAAAAAAGGGGCATCTACGGGTGATAAGAGGTAAGTCATTATATTTATTTTATAATGTTATTTATTTTGTAATGAATATCACCAAGGTATTAAAGAATATTCACTAGGATATAGGTGTACAATGAGACATAGGTAATAAATAGGTAGACGCTACCAAATATAAATATTAATAAATATAAGGAATTAATGTATTAATCCACACTTGAGGTAGGAATGTGTAAAGGTAGATGTAAATGAAAATTAAATAAGAAGGTAATGCATAAGTTAATGATGGTAAGGGATATTGAATATATACATAAGGAACACATCAGGAATATATGTAAGGTGCAAAAATGAAGTAACATTAAATCATCAATGTATTATTAAGGAAACCATATATTGGAGGCTATAGGGAGGGAACTCCCGTAGTCTAAGGAAGGGATTGTGATAATCCCTAGGGCAGTACATATACTGAAAATTGATATGCATATGTATGGCTTGGTTGATTAAACTCAACCAAGAAGAGACGGATCTGGCCAGTCCCCTCTGAGGACTTGGATGATGAAGGCATCACCAAGGCAAGGAATAGACAAGGGTCTTCCTTGAAGGGCTTGGGTGTAAGAGGTTACACCCAAGACAGGTTTCGAACTCAATTTCGATTTCCTGAAGGGCTTGGAACCAAGGGGTTCCAAGAGGGCGAGCCTCACAGTCGCCTAAGAACATACTATCGAATGGCATTCGTATCCTTTTTATTAGATGAAAATTATGATATGTTAATTTAATATTATAGTTACAGTGCAATTAGATTACTTCTATTTATCTATATGTATGTTTGTTGTTTTCTAACAATCTATTTTGTAGGTTAATGATCTCTAACTAGTAGGGACATTACAACAGCCAAGTGGCACCTTTTGAAGCTTGCTCCAATAACAGATTTAAAAAATCCAATTTAATTTCCTATTTCATAGCATTTTGCTCCTGGATAAGCAAGCTCTTTTACTAAAGCATCGTACTTTCTTTAAATTTCGGTTTTTCCCATTGATCCTTATGTGCTAACATCATCCTCTATTTTGAATAACCTGTTCACTTCCTTCATCCCGTCTCGTAATCCGCATCCGGTTATGCAGGATAAATGCCTAAATCGGCGGTAGAATCCTCAAAAACACCTGGTGCAACCGGAAAATCTCGGGTCTCTAAATCTGACATTCCCCGCAAAGGCAAAAAGATGAAGTACCTGTACCAAAGAGGAGTGAGAGAGTCAAAAGTCCAAAGCATATGGGAGAACATCGGTGATACTGATTTGGGCCACATAGACATTCAGGACTTCAGAAGCAAGGTATATTCTCCTAACACCTATGGCAAGCCTAGGTGGATGATGGAAAGTGGTATCGCTCAGGCAACAAGTTTCCCTCCATCCGTGCAAAATTATGAGCTAGTAGTTGAGGCTGCCCGACATTATCAGCCAGAGACCAGATAAGTGGTTCTAGAAAATATGGAGCTAGCTCACTTCACACCTGAGGCCATTGGGGATGCATTTGACATCCCATTTCCTGATAATCCCATTGCTACAACTATAGATGAGACACAGGTTGCTTACGACATGAACCCTACTAAATGCAGGACATTGATAAACGAAGAATGGTATAAGGAGAGAAGGCCTCCGAGTATTAGGATCAGTAAAAAGAACCCCAGAAGTGACTTTCATAACGAGCATGGTGATATGGTCACCTTACTCAGCCGGGTTATGGGACTCCCTCAGTCTAACTTTTTTGAAGAGTGGATGTTCTACTTTACAGAGCAGGTCTTTGCCAGGAAATCCAAGTTTGACTGGGCTCGGACCATCAGTGATAATATCCATACACAGCTGGTCAAACTTGAGGAAAAGAAATACTTCACCATGACCTCCAACCTAATTTACATGTTTGCCCGACACCAACCACTGACAGGATTAATCAAGAAGGGTGAAATCGGGAACGACCCAAATCAAGTCAAGGTGTATGAATGCTACCCTCAACTGCACTACTATGACATTGCTCAAAGAGAAAAGAACAACGCTACTTATGCAATTGGTCAATATGAGCGTGTCAATGACGCCTTTACAATGCACCTAGTCAAGTTGATGCAGGGGAGATTGCACATAAGGCTCTCAGAGCAGGCTACCATTTTGGTACAAAAGTACGGCGCATGGTTTATTCAATTCCCTAGGTTCACCTATATCAGAATAGTCAGCTTTGAGGGAGCGCCACTTCGACTTCCACGCTATCAGACAGAAAAAATAGTCCTTATGGAAGTTGCAAGGCAAGACATCCAACCGGTAGCTTACTCAGAGATAAGAAGCAGTCCGGATTCACCTTCCCTATGATTTTGGGTGCCCTCGATGTGCATTTCAAGAATTCGGTACAAGCTGATGAGTCACTTGCTAAATTGGCATCTTATGGCCTACGAGAACATTTCCCAAGGAAGTGTTTCGATCATGACAATTTGGCAAAAAGAGCCTATGGCAGGCGCTACAGAGCAAAGGCATCAATTGAGGACTATTGGAGCACTTGTTCCGATGACTATGAGGTCCGACGTCATGAGTATTCGAGGTTAAGTGTGCAACAAATGCGGCTTTATGAGTACTATCGAGTCCCAGATCAGGTGACAGATTCTGGCAATTGCTTGCCGGTCCAAGAGTTTGGGGCAGTAAAGTACCTCTTGCTGAGCATTGATTGGTCTCAAGATCCAATTACTGATTTTGAGGCAGTTATGGCAGCTCCAGGAAGGTATACTGATCACTGGTTATCCTAGCAGATTGAGAGACTAACCCATGAAGGAATTCAATTTACATACCATATGATGAGCAGTCTCGATTCCCAGTCTTCGGAAGATGAGGGAACCTCAAGTGCATCGAAAGAAGAGGTTGAGAAACCCGGAAAGAAGAGGAAGAAAGCCAGAGCTAATAGAGGGACTCGGGCATCAAAAAGAACTAGAAGGGAAAAGATCCCTATTAGAAGGCCAGAAGTCAATTCGTCATCCAAAGACCCTAGTTTCGAGGATGACATTGTTGAACTTGACTATATACCTACTCCGCCTTCCCAAAGTGATGTTGATGCATTTGAGGCTAATAATCCTCCAGCACAAGGTGAGCCAGATGCAGCAGTTAGGATCATTGGTTCTAATGAACCTAGAAATCAAGTTTTGGAAGGAGAAATTCCGCCTAATCAAGAGGCTGGTAAGCATGAGCTCACCCAGAGAGTCAACATGAATTACAATTGAATAGCACCAGAAAAGATGACACCACCATCGAAGGAGAACGAAAGGGGGATGAGACCCACGAGCCCGACAAAACTGAAGAGCGACCATCACAAGGGGATACCCGACAGTTGTTCAGTGAGGTAGGGGAAAACTCAGCTAAGAGTAAAGGACTGGATACTGCATCTGTTCCTTCTATGATAGATCAATTGCAAATAGGCAGTGAGCTAGCTAAAACATCTAAGGAGCAAAGTGGGAATTTGGCCATAACATCCGACCAGACCATCCCTCAAGATTGGCTAATTGCTCGTGCACAACGGAAAGCAGTCGTCAAGCCACCTATCAACTTGGAGGATATCTTCTCTTGCATAGAGGAAACAAAGTCCAAAGGAAAGAAAAAGCCCAAGACCTACTCCCGGATCACCAAGGATGAGCAGAGGAACCGCACCATCCATATCGCTACCCCACCTGTCGATAAGCCAACAGATCAAATTGCATTGGCCGATTATAGCATTGCAACCATCCCGATAGGGCGAGCCACCAAAGAGCAAGAAAGGGAAGAGTTCAAGGATTCCGTGCAGAATATGCTCAAGCGACTCGATGAAATGACTGCTGAGAGGGACATGTACCGAGTTCGTGCTGAGCAAGCTGAGGGATATATTGATCACCTGCTAAAGCCATTGCAACATGCCCCTGAATCCCATGTTCCCCCGTTGGCATTGGCACAAAGGACTACATCAGAGTTTGAAGGAGTACGTGATACCGCCAAAGCTGTCAAGGAATGGATTCAAGACATTAAGGAAAAGGGAGAGCATATCATTGAAGATGTAAAGGAAATGGCCCACCACCGAGAGACCATTCTAGTCAAATTGTTCGAGGTAAAAAAGGAATGTTTCAGGGTTCATGAGGTGGTTGGTACAATTCTTCCCCTCATGAGGGCTCTTTTCTGGACCCACATGCAGATTCCCACATTGTCCGCTATCCTGGATCCTTATGACATCAAAGTTTTTAAAGAATGGTACTGGACTGCCAACATGAAGAATGACACAAAAGACACCATTAATAAAGAGTAGGAGGAATGCAAGGAAATTTTGAAAAACATGAGGGATCTTGGTGGAAAGATCCTCCGATCAATGGTTCTAGGCTGGAAAAATAGTTTGTCCGATGATCAAGTACAACCAGATTGGGAGGATAGATTGAGAATTGATAAGGTCGCATACTCCATGGAGGACCTAGAGTTTGCTAGCAGGTTACATTCAGACATCCTCAGTTTTGAGGCTCATCGGTCCGACTGGAAGGATGGGTTAAAGCCTGTAGATCGCCACTTGGAGGGTATGCAATATAAAATACACCATCCTCCCATGCCCCAAAGCATGGTGTTGTTCCAGCTATGCATCAGATTTCAAGAATATGTTCGGGCAGAGCGTGCAGCAGGTTGGGACATCGGGAAGGAGTATTTGCATAGCGAGGATATGAATTTTTGGAAAGGGGGTCTACAGCAGAAAAGGAGAAAGTGCTTTCATAAAGTGCAAATTTCTTATAAAAATCCTAAAAAGCACTTTTTAGGCATAAAGTTCATTTCTAACTGCCAAAACAGTTGTAAATCTTGAGCTCCGTGCATGTGCACTTTTTGGAGCAGTTTTTTGGGTAGTTATTAATTACCTTTTTGGTAGTTATTGTTTCTCCTTTGTTGTTACTGATATTTTGCCTCCCATTTATGGGTATGGGCAGTTTTGGTAGAGGATGAATCTGGCCCACTTGTTTAAAGTTTAATCTTGGCCATTCATCCGTTTTTGGAATTCTATATAAAGGAAATAGTTCCTCTTTGTAAAAGGAGAAAAAACAAAGATTGTTGCAAAAACTCAGGGAAAATACATACAGGATTTGATGGATGTTAAAGCTGTGTCTGTTTTACTGTGAGTGAATGGTCCTCTTCTCCATTTATTTCATATTTTTGCAACTGTATTTAATTTCAGACAGTTATTTATGCATATATTTGATGAAAAATCTTGGTTCATACCATTAGGAAATAGTTGATTATTGTTTCCTCTGCATGGTTAGTCTAAACCCATTTTGTGCTAAGTTCGGTTATTAGATTTGGATAAATAGGTGTAAGAATCTATCGTTCATATCTAATAAACTTGAAAATTCAAAATCCTTAGATGATTGCACTGGTTTTTACCTAGTTGTGCTAATTAGCTGGCGAAGTAATTTCTAGTTATTTTGAGATTTTCGTCTGTGTTGAAATATGTTGTCTTAGTTAGAATTAGTTAGTTGTCCTTATTCACTCTTTATCCCTCTCTTCTTTTATCAATCAGAAGCAAAATCAGATGATATAGGACTGTAAATTTTAGGGAGCCTGTACAAAACCAATTCCGTCTAACCGTAAGTCCCCTTTGTGTTTCCAGCAAAACACGTCAACCACTAAGCTATCCTGCAGTCAAGACCTGACAACCAAAACATTGAGGTCATCCCCATTGATCAAATTCACACAGCATTAGGGATTTCCTTATCTCAAGAGAATAGGATTCTTAGTATTTCTATTCTGCGTTGGCCGGATGAAGTCGTAGTTCCGCGACTTTAGACACATCAACACAAACTCATATACATTAGACAGCAAATAAATTAGTTTAACAATAGTTCTTAGAGTATTGCTTAGTATCATAAAGAATAAAGTATCTTAGAAATATTAGGACTATTAGAACTTTATCATTGTCATTGCAGCATACGTGATAGCATCACAATATTATCAGCACCTCAATATTTTAAGGATATGATAGAAGTTATGTTTAGTAGTAACTTATCTTGTAGGTTGAGGTATTAAATGTAATTAAGGGGTGACGAGGGGCTCCTAAGAAGGCCATTCTAGAATAACCAAAGTGGTGTTTAAAACTTGGAGGGCCCTTACACGGAGGAGTCAAGGAACCCAATTACATTCTTTCCTAGCCCCACAAGACATGGTTATTTTGGGAGAAATAGATTTGAGGAGTAAGCAAGTAAGAACTGCCAAGTGAAGCAAGAAGGTTGTAGAAGACAACTTCTCTTGGGCTTGGTGTAGAGATGGTTCCAAACAAACCCTTCCTATCTCTTTCCCCCACTCTGTGTTGTAATTTTAGTACTCAGCTAATAATAAAAGTTTATCTAATCCTAACAATAAGTTGGATAAGGCCTACGGTGAAATGGACATGTGAAGGCACTGCCTATGGATTGGTTACTCCAAGAGATGGACCGGGTCCTGGATGGACTTTCTTGCCTCTTGTGGACCAAGTGACTATGTCCACTTCATGTATGCTCCGTGTCTTCATGCATTCATGTGTATACTTCGTGTTTTCTAGTGTATGCTTCGTGTTTGATCTAGAATATGAAAACAATAAGAGTAAACCAAAATATATACGTTTATTTAAGGCCATGATAGTAATATAAGGAAGTACACGAAGGGAGAACGGTGATGAGGTCCTCCTCTAGGTACGCCACCTCATGGTAGTTGACCGATGGTCCCATGAGGCCAAGGGGGTGTAGACAGAGTCCACCGCTCTTGGACTTAGAGAGGAAGGATATTCGTGACACCCCATTGTATCTTTCCAAACTTTATCATTGTTGATTATTGAGGGAGTTCCAACCACAAGAGAAGGAAGGGTACGAAATGTAATGAAGGTGTAACGAGGGGCTTGTAAGTAGGCCATTCCAAGATGACCAAAGTGGCATCTAGAACTTGGAGGGCCCTTACATGGAGGAGTCAAGGAACCTGGTTACATTCTGTACCCACTCCCCACAAGACATGATAACAAGGAGAAATGGACTTGATAGGCAAGCAAGTGAGAGCCGCCAAGTGAAGCAAGAAGGTTGTAGAAGGCGACCTCTCTTGGGCTTGGTGTAGAAATGGCTCCAAGCAAACCTTCATGTCTCTCTCTCCAACTCTTATGTATTACAATTTTTAGTATTTTGTCTAACCCTAAAAATAAGATGAACATGTATTTGTATTTGTTGTTATGTTTTATATGCAAGATCTACATGCGAGAGTTCATTTTTAGCAAGTTGTTGATTAAATCTCAATCAAAGTTTGATTCCATGGTTGAACCAAATCTTCTCGTGGGTCAAGATGAGGCCAGCCATGCCATCTATTTCGCTTGGAGGAAGAATCATCAGATTAAATTCGATTTTTTTTATAGAAGTTTGAAATTCGATTAAATTCGAACCTCATCCATGAAAATCGCCGTATCCTGTGACTTAGCATACAGCTATATATATATATATTAATTTTCTTTTAAAATTAATAATTTGTTTTGATATGTCAATAATAAATTTTATTCATCAAAAAAAGAAGGAAATTACAAGAGGATGTTGCATAAAGCATCACAATTACATTGGCACATTCCAGATTCCCCAAACCTTAGAATCAGAGGATGCCAAACATGTTCATCCAATGATGCAAAAATTTACCCCTTCATCACACCCACAAAATCAAATTAATTTCGATGAAAAACCCAACAAAAAGGAGACCACAAAATCATATTCATATCAATGAAAAACCTAACAAAAAGGAGACCATATTGTTCCCTCGATTAGTCATTCTACCATAAAAGTTGATGAAGGATTTCTCAAGTATTTGCATTGGAAGCGGTCAGCCATCAAACCAGAGATTTCATCGAGGCCAAAAGGCTGCCAAAAAGGGGATCATCGTCCATACTCAACCAACAAACATCTCATTCGTAAAGTCAAAGAAGGCCCCAATTCAGTCCTAGTTTGCTACTAGTTCGAAGTAATGTAGCTTTTTGAGAAAACCCTTGTTCTGCTTTGATCTTGTGTCAGTCCAAATTTTGGGCTTCAATATTCAAGATGAATGGGAGTCTCTCAACCGCAACTACCTACTCCAACAACTTGTAGAGATCTTGTGGTCAGGGAATGCCAACATCGTGTTGCGCAAAGAAAATCACGTCTTTAACACGGCCAAGGTCCTCTTCCCACACCAAAAGTATGGTCATAATCAATATTGTTGCTTTGGTTGATTTATGTCCACCAATAAAGCCACAAACTGGGAGGTAAGGTCAACGTTGACCCTATACCTCTCCTCCGAATGAAGAAACTCCTACCCAAGAATGAGTCTTATGGTCTAGAATTCCAGTCTCCCAATCACCTTAAAGACGAAGCTTAGCTTCAAATTAGAAACAAAGCCCAAGAATGACATTTGATGTTTTGAACCAATTAATTGAATGGGGGGTCTTCGTCTTGAAGCTTGCTTCCCAAGCCAAAGTTGTTTGCCATTGATAATCGATGCTTGCTTTATAGCCGAGCATCCCTTCTTGATTAATACCAAGACATTAAAACCAAATTGTTTTCCATTAATGTTCATATTGATCATGTCATTCAAAACCTCGTGCGAAAGGATAGGCAATAATATAAAAAAGAAGCTCCCAAAACACCACCATTAAACCTACTTTCCAAATTGTGAATTCTAGAGTCCACTACAAAGAACCCTAAGACGCCTCAAACATTAAAACACCCGTGATCAGTGGCATATTGTGAACCTTCAAAGTAGTAGCCAAACTACAACTAAGTGCGAAGCGTTGAATGTTGAAGGGCGGGGGGGGAATACATGATAAAGGATATAGCCCCAATTTTTGAAACAAGATACCAAAAACTGCCAAGGAATAAAGCTTGACAGTCCATTATCATGATAGTCCAAACCTTCATCCTTTCCCTAATTAATCTTTGCCCCTTCAACAACCAAGTTAGCCAATATGTCAACTTCACTATTAGCTTCTCTATACACATGTTTGTTGTAAACAACTCAAAAGATCGAGAAATCTCCAAAGCTTCCTCCAAACAGGCCTAGAGTTGCCAATTTGGTGTCACTCCTTGTTGCATTGATCACTATGGAAAAATCAGCTTCTATCTCCACCTTCAAACAATAGAGTTCTCTACATCCGTGGAGCTCTAAAATGAGGGCCCTGAACTCAGCTACATTATTTGTCCCTCTAGGAAGTGGGGAAGCCATAAAGTCCCTTCCAATTTCTGATTAGACAACTCACACCAAATATGTCAGGTTACCCCTTGAGGCCCCATCAAAGTTCAATTTCACCCAGTCCGCTTGGGGAGGTTGCCATCTTGCTTGCTCCCTTAGTCTAAGAGTTTCCAACCCTCCAGGACCTACAACTAGAGGATTTCTCAACCCATACCACTGCATTTTCATACAAGCATCCCATTCTCCGAAAGAAACTTGTTTGAGTGTTTGTTCCCTTACTTGACTATTGACCACTTCAACCATTGAAACTTCAACTTTATTTAGGAAAGAATCAATGTTCATTTCTTTATCTTGGAAGAGTCCCCTGTTCCTTTCCTTCCATATCTCCTAGATTAGGATAGATGGACTGATTTCCCAGAGACAAGAGAAGGTTGCACCTTTCTTAATAAGACACCATGACTCGAACAAACTTAAAATATCATTAGGAAGAGCGCTCTTCCACCCAAGCTTAGCACATAACCAAATCCAACACTCTTGTGCAAAGTGGCAGCCAAGAAATAAGTGATCAATTAATTCTTCTTTTTTTCTGCACAACACACACCTAGAGGGACCCTCATAGCCCATCTTCTTCAATTTATCTACTGTAAATATTTTCTTCTGAAGTACAACTTATGTAAAAGTTCCGGCTTTGGGCAAACATAATTTATGCCAGCATAATCCTATTGGGATCCCTGTTTCACCTTGAATTTGATCCTTTTCAAGGACTCTATAACCATCTTTCAAATTGTATAAACTCGACTCCAAACCATTCCACATTAAAGAAGCATGCCCATCTCGCAATACCACTGTTCTTTCCTTAAGACCCTCTTTGAACATTTCAACCTCTCTATGAGGTAGCCCCAAAGAGTCCATGTCCTTCCATGACCAAATCTGCATACCATCTTTCAATTTCACTTTCAAATAGTCTCCCACATAGGGACCCCAATGTTGTTTGAGATAGTTTTTAATTGCATCCGCCTTCAAGGTTTTATCAAGACTTGCATACCCACACCAAGAATCTTCCCAAAACAAGGCAGACTGACCATTATGGATGTCCCAAGTGAGGAAATCTGAAATAAGAGGCCTTCATTCTTGCATGAAGTTCCAAATTCTCAAACCCCTAGGAGCATTTGAGGTGGTTAAGATGTTGGAATCTGCATTATCATTTAAGTATTTGTGCTGAAGAATTCTAGCCCACTTGAGATGAGGTTCCTCAAACATTCTCCACATGAGTTTTGCTCCCAATGCCATATTTTGCAACTTTTGTTGCCTTATTTCAACTTCACCCAGCTCTTTAGATTTACAAACTTTGCCCCAAGCTATCAACGCAACTTCATCCTTGTCCTCATTACCTTGCCAAAAGAACTTTCTAAATGTCTGATTAATCTTATTATTGGCTCTAGCTGAAATGGAAATGCAAGAAATAAGATAAATGGGAATGGTGGAGAGGATAGCCTTCAACATCATAATCCAACCAGCCCAAGACAACCAACAACCCTTCAAAGAGACAACTCTTTTAGAGACTTTTTCACAAAGATTATCCCTTAATCTATTTGTTCTTATTCCCTTATCCAATGGGATCCCAAGATATGAACAAGGAAGAAGACCTTTCACAAAACCCAGAACTCTTAATATTTCTAGTTCTTTCTTCGCAATCATGGCAAAGAAGATGACTTCTAATTTGTTAGCCCCAACCTCTTGCCCAAAAGCATCAGAATATAAATTATCTCCTTGAATACTCTTGTTTCTTGTCTCTTTGCTACACCAAAGAGAAGGGTGCCATCTGCAAATTGCTGATGGGAAATGGGTGGGAGATTGCTAGTAACTTTTATCCCTTCAATGCAACCCCTCAATCTGGCATGATTTAACGTTCTTCTTAATGCCTCTGCCATTATGATAAAGAGAAAAGGCGACATAAGATCTCCTTGCTTGATTCCTCTTGATAGTTCAGAAAAACCTTCTAGAGATCCATTAATCAATATAAAAGATCTTGGACTAGCAATCCACTTGAAGATCCAGTCTAACCTTTCTTTCAAAAAACCAAAAGCCTCCATGACCTTTAATAAAAATCTCCAATCAAATTGATCATAGACCTTCTTAATATTGAGTTTAATCAGCATTGCTGAACACTTCACCTCCTGAATCGAGTGAATTGGTTCTTTAACTATTATTACTTTGTCTAGGATGGATCTGCTAGTGACGAAACCTATTTGTTATTCCGATATTATGCCTAGCAATATTCTCTAAGTTTGATTTCCACAGCTTTTGCTAGTATTTTGTAGAAGGTAATACATAAGGAGATAGGTCTGGAATCATCCAAAGAGGATGTAGAATCTTTCTTAGGAATTAGAGCTAAAAAAGTATTGCTGATTTCTTTTAGAATCATACCTAAGGCTCTTGAACCTTCAATAGCTTTGAAGACATCTTTGCCTATGATGTACCAACACTTCTAAAAGAGAGATTCACAGGAAACCATTCAGGCCCAGTGCCTTGTCCGGATGTAGTCGGAACAACGCTACCTTGATTTCTTCTATAGAGAGGCTAGCCATGAACAACCTATTATGTTCTTCAGAAACCAAAGGCGGGATACTTTCCAAAACTTTCCAAGGCCAAAAACTTCATGATTAAATTGTTCCATTTCACCTTCAATTTCTTTTTTGACCTCGAAGATGTTTTTGAAATTGATCCTATTCCATTCTTTTAAGCACTGCTTGACTGATTTTAATTTTGCTGCCACCTGAAACATTTTTAAACCTTTTTACCACGCTGTCCTTCCACCATTTTTCCACAAGGTCAAAGAAGTTCGGGTGCTCCATCCACATATTTTGAAACTTGAAAGCACACCTATGTGGCCTTTTGTCTCTTTAGATGTTTAACTAGACAGGAAGTGATCCAAACCTGGCCAAGGTAGTATAGCACTCTCCAAACCAAATAAAAAATCACCTAAACCCTTTTCCATAAAAACCTAGCTAAATTTTATGCTATATTGCTGAAACCTAGCCGCCTATTAGTCCAAGTAAAGGTGCCAAAAGTGGATTGAATTTCCATCAGCATACTCCTAGCAACCCACTCTTCAAAATCTATTAGGGACTGCAATTTCCTTTGCATCCCACCCCTTTTGTTAGAGTTGTGTAGAATTGCAATTAAGTCCCCTCCAATAAGATGAAAGTTTAAATGCTAGGATACCAGATTTTGATCAATCTCATTCCAAGTCTCTCTTTTTCCCTTATAAGAAGTCGGGTCATAGACGTTTGTCAAGATAAATTGAAGGTTCAAAGACAACCTTCTGACTTTGCAACTTAACCAGTGTCTGCCTTAAGCTATCTTTTCCACTATAACTGCTTGAGGTCTCCAAAGGGTCATTAATCCTCCTGAGGCTCCCTCAAAAGGGACCCACTCACCTTGCCAAATCCTAAGTTTCTTCTTAAAGCATTCACACTAATTGCTCAATTTAGTCTCTTGTAACATAACTATATCCATCTTTGTTCTCTCCACTTGGCACTTGACCAACTGTTGTTGGTTCTAATATTCCACACAATGAGCCTCATGGCTCCTCAAGAAGGGTGATTCCCTTCCCTGATCTCAGAAGTCTTGTGAACCTCACTAGGCCTTCTGCATCACCATTCGCGTTAGCTTCCCTTGAGGAATTTTTCTACCTATATTCTTTCTTTCTCCACAATCCAAGGAAGTTTTCCTAGCTATTTCTAACTTATTCCCAACTTCTCTACAACTGCCAACCTCTCAAAGTCCTTACTCTCATTGGCTAGGCTTGGCAAAGCTTCAATTGTTGTTCCATCTTCCCTATGCTCCATAATGCCCAATCCAACCTCCATTTCTAGAGGCCCATCTCAACTCCCTCCTCCGCTTGACTTAGGCGAACTTTAGTTTGGAGTTCCAAAAAGATCAACCATTTCCATCACTTCTTTGTTAATCTACTTCTACTTTGTTTGAATCTCTCCTCTGCCACTAAACACTCTTCAAAAAAATCATCCTTCTCTTCATGTCCTCCTTTTCGGGACATAGATCCATTAAAGAAACTTTGCAACTCTTTAATCATCTTCACTCCGTCGTGGTTGGAGTTACTAAGGGGGTCAAAGGGCAACTTGCCATCTGAAGTAGGCTTATCCAAACCATTCCCATCTTGTTCATCACCCTCCAACTCTGTGATCTTGTTTTCTAACTCCGATCCCCTAGTCACACGAAGGTCACCTTTTTCATCACCCGTACTCCTTTGATCCTCCAAACCTTTTCTTGAGGAGATCTTTGCTCAAACTAAGAGCCTGTTGGCAAAGTCTCTCTTTCCCATCAAATCCCCTTTGCATCCTTCCTTGATAGAGGTGCCTTGCCCTATTTGGTTGAAAGGGATCTTTGGGCAATTATTCCTTCTCTCAACCATGTAGTGCTCAAATACCACTTTCTGCTTCCAAGATCCAGATTCAGAAATGATTTCTAGTTCCTCCCAACACACATCATATCTAGCTCCACACAAATCCTAGCGAAGGATTTGTCCTTACCAGTAAGGATCCTCTCATCTATTTTAACCAAAGATCATAATTCCTTTCTGATTGCCTTCAATGCATCTTCACTCCAATACTCAGATGGTAAATTATGAAGCCTAGTCCATTTTAGAACTTTCTCCATCTTGTGACTGATCGAATTGAAGTTTGCTTACCACTCTTTGGTATAGAAGCCAAGGTCATCCATAAACATTGGATTGCCCCCAAGAATCTCCACTTTCAAATACTGAGTTTCACATTCGATGATGAAAAGTCGTTTTGCATTGCATTCACTAATAAACGGTCCCCCTAATTGTCCTTCCACCAATTTGTGATTCTTTCCTTCAAGGAACCTTGACCCATCCATTTGATGAAGACCCTAATTTTCAAATGATCATAGCTGCTTTCCAACAATTTATCCAAGATTATCATTGCTTTACTTTGCAGTCTTTTAAATGAATAGGGATTCTGGTAGGGTTTCCCTTCGTCATTCTTGGCTTCTTTCCAATTCCTCCTATGCCCAGAGTTTATCTTTTCTTGCTAGCTGTGATATCCCCATACTGGCAATCCGCACACCAATTTTGTGAAGTCTCTAAGGAGACAAAATTGCACAGTTTATCCAGTTTGTATACAATTGATATTCAACAATCAACTAGGTGTCGGTAGAGATAATACCATGGATAACAAGTGATGTGGATGAGTTCCATGAAAGAATAGTATATCAGCAATATAATAAGCATTAATCCCAAACCTTACAAAAGGGAGATCAATACAATTGGATACGATGACAATATGATTAATGAAGACACTGACCTCAACACAAGAGGTGGTAGTCTAAACAGAGGTAACTTATGTGGATATCCACAAAGCATTCGAGTCAAGTACTCTCCTCTCCAAGCTTACTTATCACCATGTTATGGATAAACGACATAAGTGTACATATATTAATTAGAGAAGACAGTTGATGATATGAGATTTCCACAATCCATAGAATTCTTCTGTGAGCAACCTTCTGGAATCCATAGAGAAGACAATATCAGATGGCCGTTGCCTTCGTAAGGGAGCGATCAGAATCAGGAATCGATAAGGAACTTGAGAATATTAATATACACTGGTAAAATATAGGATAATATTAGTGAACTGATCTATAAAGCTATATGATGAAGGACATACGGAAGGGGGCAAAGATATTATATATTCTTCTCGTATCTGTATGATTGAATAACCAGAGAAGTATTCGATTCATTCAGTAGTTTAATGTGTTAAAGAAAAAGAAGTATATAAAATAATTCTCAAAGGGTATGATTCCAATAAGGAACTAATAGTTATCAATGAGATATTAGTTTGGCTAGCCAACACTTATTAAGAAAAATACACAATTCCCCAAATCAGCAATTAAGCAATTAATATGAGACATGTCTCCTCAAGGAAAGATTACTCCAAAAAGGCATGACAGTTGGGAGATAGAAGTATAAAAAGAGATTGAAACACTTTATCTATCATTCATCCAAGATGGGGCCTGCCCACAGGAGGGGTAGATTGGATAATTCTATTGGGCTCAAGCAGAACTCAGAAAACATATATTAATTCAGCAGCATTTATAATTATCTTGTAATGTGGAAACAGATTATAAAGGAAGGAATACTACGTGGGGGGTCTTTGATCTGACATAGATATCAGAATTAAAGAAAGAGGACTTCAAAAGAAATTCAGACTTACTAGTATTAGAATAAGTTTACCAAAAGTGCTTTGTGGGCCCCAAACAATAATTATTCAGATTCCTATAATAAAAGGATCCTCAAACGGTGATTGCAGCAGTTAGAAAAGGTTTTGGAGATTCCACAATTATTGTTGTGTTTTTAACAGCAGATCCACTAAATGGAATGGAACCCACTTGGAAGACTTTGAAATATTGGTTGTGTTTTTTACTTCAGCCCCACTTAAGCTTTCACAAGGAATTTGCAGATTATTGATTGTGATTTGAGCAATCAGCATTACCAAAGGGTCAACAATGGTCTAAGAGGAGTAGATTTTTGTTTGGAAAAAATTACTTAGTAGATTTTTGTTTGGAAAAAATTACTTCTTGTTTTTGCCCATTCTCCACTACTTGTGGGATACCAATCAGATAAAAGCTGCAGTAAATCATGGTCAATAGTAAGAGTCACACATGGGTTAGAGGAATGTTTGTAACAACATTAAAGATCTCTATTGAAGAAGAGAAGATGCATTAGATCACACACACCCGGAAATAAGGGATGAGCATTAAGAAGATCAGTCGAAGATCTATAAAGAATTTTGGAGCAGACTTTGAAGCATTTATAGAAGATTTACAAAGAAGAATGTATGCAGATTGGAGTATAACAGAATCCGTCAAAGCTATCAAGATAAGTTCTATTCTCCAAATTAGTCTTAGACTTTTAAGTTAAAAATTTAAAATGAAATGTCTTCAGATTTAATGTAATTACATATTACAATTCTCATTTTGAATTGGAATTGTTGTCTTAGAACAAACTGAGGTAAACCTAAAATGGGGACATTACACTAGCAGCCCTTTCTAAATCTCCAAACCTTCCTATTTGTTTGATTGAAGTCCTTCCCTTCAACCCCTTTTAAGCAATCCTCCCTTGACCTACAACCCAAAGGGATCTGATTAACCCTAGTGACAAATGATGGAATCTCTTCTTTCTCTCCAGAGTGCCAATCATTGTTTTGGCTATTCACTTTAATTTGCTCATTCCTACAAAAATCATGATCTCCATTGCACCTGTCCAAAGGAAAGTTTCAAAATTCTTTCGCTAGCACCTTGCCTTCGGAAATTTGCCTTCCAATATCCTTGTGTAATTGCCAACGCACTCTGCTTGCCCTGATCTTGCTCGCTCTATTGCTCTCGCTGAAATCTCCTCCTCATGCCATTTTTTGCATATTTTGCATTTTTAAAATTTATAATTTAGAGCCTATATATATATATACATATTGCCATACCCGTACCCAAGGGAAAAAAATGCCATACCGCCATACTTGCACCCATACCCAAGTTGGCAACTTAGATGAAAACCTTAAGTGAATTGGTTTTGGTGGTGAGACATCTACCCTCACTAATTTGCATGTGGAATCAAGAAGCTTCACACAAATAAAGAATAATTGAAGATTGCTTAATTTTTTTAAAGGTTTGCAAGCAAATGTAAACTTGTTAGGACTAGTGGATGAAATGTTCATGAATCTAATTGTTTTTGGAAGCCATTGTGGGAAGAATGATCGAGTTGAACATCTATGCAAGGATTTCAATCCCGGTTGTGCGTGAATGTTAGCTAGCTAGGTGTCAAACATACCAGTTCCAAATGTGACGATTTTCTCTCTCTGTCCTTGCTAGGGACAAGACCTATATGTTTTAGAGCTTGTGCTTAGGCTGGTCAGAGAGCAAACTGCCATAGGAGGCTTGTTCTTACAAAGGTCAGCCAACGAACTTTATTATAGGTCCCGTCCTTGGCAAGGACGTAGAGCAATTGCATGAGATCCAAAGCGAAATTCAACAAGACAAGTATTTTGGCACCCAAACAAATTCAAAATTTCAAATTGCTAAGAAGAGATCAAGTCAGCCAACACTTTGAAAGTTATTTTTATTCATACTAAATCAGGTCGGCCTTGTATCTTTATCCTAGATCGCATATAAAGGGAGGTCAAATTAATCATTCTAAGCATCAATTCAAACATTTTTCTCTCCATCAGTGGCAGGTCAGCGAATTATTCCAGCAGGACAAAGAATTTCATTAGCATATTTGCGAATTTCATCCAGCCTATAGACAAAATTCATTATTGAGGGTGCAGGTCTGATGTCTTGAAAAGGCGAATTTATCATTTAAGTATTGAGGAAAAGCGAATTTACTCAGCTAAGAGGCCTATCATCCAGTAAATTCATCTTTAGACAGCCTAGATTTTCCCTAGGGCATTCAAATTACCCAATGAACTTATTAATTGCAATCATTCAAAATCAGAGATTGTGTCAAAATTAAGAAATCATACGAGTTTGATATTATACTTGCTTTGTTTTGCAGATATGGAAGGAAAGATCATACAACCACCCTAAGGCAAGAGGCACAAGCAAGGATGGAGGGATGACTAGATCATGACAAACACTTCCTATCATCACTATGCAAGACCAAGGACACGACACAAGTGGACTACTTCAAGAAGCTTCATCATGCAAATACAAGAACATCAAGGGGAGAAGATCTCAAGATAGTCAAAGACTCTCATCACACCTTGGAGGCATAAAGAAGATTGGAGTTAGGATCTAAAGGAAGAGATCATGCAATCACTCCAACGCAAGCAAGCAAGGATGGAAGAAGGATCCAGCTACATCAATAATTCTCATCATCATCACATTAAGCAACTAAATAATGTTGAGTATCAAGAGATATCTCTCAACATTCCTTCATGGTGACAAGTCAACTCTACAAGTGCAAGTTGTTGAAGCGGCGTCCTAGTCATCATCCTAGTCACCACTCACCAATTAGGGAAGGTCTACCTCTGCATGTCTTGATTCAATGTACCTGACCCACCAGTGATGGCACAAGCTCCAATGTACCTACCCCTGACATCTATTGGTCCACATTCATGGAATGTAATTTTCTCATTGGCTAAAGAAAGTTTGTTGTAACAAACCCTAATTAGGGTTTTCATTGTAAAATCTTAGCCGTTGATAGAGATTTGATCTGAGCCGTTGAATTGTATTGAGAGTACTATAAAGGTTCAAGCTCTTCATTTGTAAAGGTTAATAGTTAATAGAAATAGCAATAGTTAATAGCTAATAGTGAGTTAATAGTGAGTAGATAGTCTTAAGAGAATAGAATAGAAGTTAAAGTACAGTAGGAAGAGAAGGCAGAAATTGTTGCCTAAGTTGTAAATGAACTCCATTTTCGTTGAAGCTATGGTGAAGTGTGTTGTTTCATTACAATGTGCATGGTTTCTTGTTGGATCTTCACATTAGATAATAAATAAATTAGATTGAATGGAAGAATTTGTTGAATGCATTTGTGTGGAATCCGTTAGTCCATAACACTAGCCCCTTGTTGACTGTAAGTGTGCCTTGCGTGGTCAACTGGAATAACATGAGCCTAACCTAGAATCATCCTACACTCATTTTTTATGCATTAACTTGAATGGTGATCAATGTTTGGCGGTATTGGTTCGAACATCTTTGCAACGTCCTTAGAAGATTGCACTGAGCTTGTGTCAGATTGTTCATTTTGATGGTGAGGCCTCGCTCAGTAGGATTCCATCTAAATTCACTCATCTTCAGTGTTCCACCGGCATTGAGGACTGGGAGACGCGGGGACCAAGGGCCTAAGTTTGGGGACAGCGGGGGGGTAGTGGTGCTGATATAGTTATGCATATATGTAATGTCCCTACTAGTTAGAGATCATTAACTTGCAAAATAGATTGTTAGAATACAACAAACATATATATATATAGAAGTAATCTAAATTGCAATCTATCTTTAAAATACTTACTTAACATAATCACAACTTTTATCTAATAAAAAGGATACGATTGCCATACGAAAGTATGTCCTTAGGCGGCCGTGAAGCTCGCCTTCTTGGAACCCATCTTGGTTCCAAGCCCTCCAGGAAGTCGAAGGTGAATTCGACTCCTATCTTGAATGTAATTTCTTACATCCAAGCCCTCCAGGAAATCGAAGGTTAATTCGACTCCTGTCTTGAATGTAATTTCTTACATCCAAGCCCTCCAGGAAATCGAAGGTTAATTCGATTCCTGTCTTGGGTGTAACCTCTTACACCCAAGCCATCCAAGGAAGACCCTATGTCAATTCCTTGCCTTGGATGATGCATCCCATCATCCAAGTCCTCAGAGGGGACCGGCCAGATCCGTCTCTTCTTGGATGAACTTAGTCAACCAAGCCATATATATGCATATAGATATTCAGTATATACTGCCCTCCAGGGATTATCATAATCCCTCCATTAGGCTAAGGGAATTTCTTCCCTATAACCTTCATCATATAATCACATTAATATTACATTTTATAATTCATTACTGTTTTCCATTCCATAATTTACATCTTCATTTACATATTCTTTAATCTTTCTAATGATCCTAAATATACATACATATTCTACATAGATTCCTATCTTTATTGCTACATTCATATAAGTAATCATTAGAGATATATGTATTCATAAAAATGCATATGTGTGTGTGTGGCACACACGTCCACACACATATATACCTTAAGACTTCTTAACCCCTCTTACCTGTACGCAAATTGTAGCCTGTGGTTGGAGTTCGCACTGTAGATGTCACCTGCACATTGGGAGGCATACCATAAAGAACACAAATGTTACTTCTTGTAACTTGATAACAATTCTGATCTGATCTTATCAATGGTGATGTCACTAGATGCTTTTGATTCCTTCCCTTTATATCTCTCAATTTGAGGGAGAGGTCACACCTCTTCATCATGTATGCCCTTTGGCAAGAGACATACCCTTTCACCATTAACACCCTTTGAAAGAGTGTAACTCTTCATTATTTCTACCATTTGAAAGGGACACAACCTTTCATAATCAGATCTGCACTTATTATTTAAATCAAATCTGCACTTCTCATCACCAAATTATCTCCCCTCTCAAATGAGGTTTTCTTCTCCCTTTTATATATCATTGTTGAGGGAGTCACAACTTTTCCTTTCATGTCTTTTGACTTTTCGTTAACTTAATTAATTTTTTATTAATCATATTTAATTATATCATTTTATATTTTAATTTTATTATTATCATTTATTATTAAATTCTATTTCAAAGTGGGGATATTATTATCATTTATTATTAAATTCTATTTCAAAGTGGGGATATTACAATATACATATAGTACTTGAAAAACTAGTTTTGAAAAGATGTATGATAGTATAACAATATAAGAATTACATTTCAAATGAAACTATAGGAAATTTGAAATACTAAATCTAAATACCAAGATTTCTTCAATGCTAATTGTGTTGTTATATGGAGCCTAATTAGACTCGGAGGTTAAATTTTCCCTACTTCTATCGGCACAATTTCCCCCTATATTTTTCAACGGTGGTTTGGGGGCAGCGCCCCCAAGTTGGGGTCAAGGGCCAAAAATACTTTTATTATTTTAAAAAGGCATCGGGTGTTATTTTTCTATTGACCCACGTCCAATTAGGGTTACCCCTTAACCCCCAAAAAAGTCACTTTTTAAAAAAAATTAATTTGAAACATTGCATATATGTGGGGACGACGAGAGACGTCTCCCCGTCTCCGGCGGCGCTTGGGTGGCGATGGCAGGATGGCGGGGGACGTCGCGTCCCTCATCCCGGAGACGTCCCCGTCTCTAAGACACGACCAAAAAGGGGGGCGGGGGGGACGTGTCCCCGTGGAACAATGCTCATCTTCCTACATTCTTAGGATTAGAATAGATTCTCTCAACACTTCGTCTTTTGCCATTTTTTCCAATTCAAGTTAGTCTAGGACAAAGAGCATCGCCCAATTGAAATATCAGTTTATCAAGTTCCAACAAAATCAAACATTCAAGCATTCGAATGTAAGTCCCCTTGTGATTCCAGCATAATCACATCGAACCAACTAAGCTTATCCACACGTAGTGACCCTACATTTGGAACCCTAGAGTCTTTCTTGGATGAACCTTAAGCAAATCTTCAGCATCCAAAAGATTTTGTTCAAGAGAGAATAAGATACTTTGGTATTTTATTCTGTGTTCGCATGTGCGTAAAAAACACAACACAACCCTCTCCACTTTAGCATCCCTACAATAAGGACTTTCCAACCACCTTTCGCTCACAAACCTCAACTAAAGATTAGGCAATGTAGTTGCTCTTCTTTACAAAGTGAGGAAATTAATGCAAAAGCATATGATTCCTATGTGTACGATCCCCTTGCCATTAGTGTGTTCTCTCATGAAATTCAGAATTTATGTGTGATTATTAATGTATTTGATAATATTCCTTGAATTTTTTGCCACATTCTTCACCCAACTTTATTTCTCTATGTCCTCAAGGAGATCATGGCAACAAATGACATGAGCTCCAAAACAATTTAGGGTACCTAGTCTCCACTAGCGTATTAGCTACTACATATGCAAATGCATTGTCCATCACCATCTAGATCATATTGTCCACTTCCACCCTCATCACCATCTCATCCAACAAGCTACACAGTCTTGACATTTTTTACTTCGCTCAAAGCACTTTTTACTTCATTAGAAGCATTAATTGACTTCAAAAAGACCAACTATTCTCTTGAAGCTACTAAAAATTTAATGTGTGATATTCTTAACATTCATCCACCCATTAGATAAAATGTTATAGCATTTGATTTTCCAAACATTCTAGAGCTTATCATCTAGTAATGGACCACTAAATTTGTATATTGTTTAGGGCTTTAAACCCCTTATCTACGAGGTTATATGTTGTAACCAAGTGCTTCAATAAGGATTCAATGCAGCACTAAAGAGAATACTATTGTAGAACCAAAATGCCATGTGCTAACTTTGCCTTATGATACAGTTTCCTATTCCACGCAATACCTTCCAATGAATGTTGCACACCAAGAGTGTTACAAGAAACAAAAAACTAGAATTGTGGGTGCTCACACTATTTGTGGCCCAATGGAAGAAGAGCTCCCCAAATCTCTTCCAATGTCCAACACTTTAGAATTGTGAAATGTGGGTGACACTCTCATAGCCTCTATTGTCCTCTTTTTCTCTCTTCTTTTCCCTATTCAAATGCTAAAAGAAGAGCTCTCACCTGATTTTGAATCTCTAGAGTTGCTTTAATACATGATGTGACATCTTGGCAAGGGACCCATACAAGGTGATATTTTAGACGATTTATCCCTCCTCTCATTATCTTAGTACAATAGTTGCAGACAAACATTCCCTTTTCTATGCCTTTTGTCCCATGTTTCGAAGAAGGGTCCTTATGCTTGCCACTTTTCCTAGTTGTAGTCATGGATACCATATTCTTTTCAAAAAATGGAAATTAAGCCTAAAAAAGGGGAAATGGTAGAAAATTAAAATTAATACTATAGCTGAAAAAATAATCATTAACAAGCTATGCAAATGATTATGTTTTAACCTTTTTTTACTTGTCATTGTTTAATTTTAAAATCTCTTAGCTATATAGTGGGATTTTGAATAGCCCGTGACATTCATGCTTTACAATTTTAATGATTGTCACCAACCCATGATAGCCATTAATTTCTTTTAAAATGATTGTCATGGTTCGATCCCATGACGATCATATTAAAAGTTAAATGATAGCTAAAAAAAATTTAAAACATCATAATACATACTTGCACAAATAAATGAAAGAAAGAATGAACTTATGATACATATTGAATTTTCAAAAGCCTAAAGGGTCGCACAACCTTAAAAATCAAACCACAATAGTGTAAATCATGCCCAAGAGCCATGCTCTAGCCATCGTCATAGTCTTCTATCTGCATTGAGGAAGGGTTCATTGATCGTCATTAAAAAATAAATGAAAACGAAACATCACATCACAATAGCCAAGCTTTTCTAAATCACAATATTTGGTGATGTTGCACAATTTTTGGCAATTTTTGTTGTGATTTTTACCAAAAACTCAAATCCAACTTTTTGGTATGACTACTCGATTCAAGTGAGTATTTGTAGGCAAAGTTGGACTACTTGGACTTGGCAAAAACGTGGCAAGGCCAAAAAATGCAACTCGGCAACTTAAAAAATTGCTTAAATTTCATTAGAAATGCTTTTTTTTTGTACAATTCAATGAGGAGATGCATCCAATGAGTTAATAAATGAGTATATAAAATAAACAAGCTAAGTCTAGTTAAATTTCAGTGATTTGAATGCAAACAAGGTACAAAATGGCATCCTCATGTGGAATGCTAATGGCTAATAGTCAAACAATATGAAAATAGAAAATTGTTTTTGTAAAACTAAAAGTAAATACTACATTAAAACATTTAACATCTTCCTCGTCCCAACTCTAGTGAAAACTAGGGGAGAGGTAGAACTAGAGGGTCTAGTCCTAGGAGTCTATTGTGGCTCCCCTGCCTCACTCGACATAATAGGTTGTGGCTCAACCTCCATCCTAGATATAGATGTTGATGGCAAATCCTCCTCAATGTCATTCGATGACAATCCCCATCCACCCCCCTCCTCCATTGCATGCCTCTCCAAATCATAGATCACATCCTTGGTAAATAATGGAGGTTGTTCCTGCCCTGTCCAAACACTGTAAAGATCTATCTCATCCAAATCAATTGGATCACCTAATATTTTCTCTACCTTTCTTATGCAAAACTGAAGATTATATTGCACAAAGAGAACGTCACTGAGGCATTTCTGAGTTAATTTGTTCCTTTTCTTTGTGTGGATGGCCTCAAACAATCTCCAATTGCATCACATCTAAATGCACTACAAGGTTGGCATCAGACACAGGGGGCAAATCTTTGAGATTTGGGGTATTTTCACCCCCATTTGTCCACCAACAATCTAAAAAAAAAATCATTGAAGAGTTAGAAAGACAAGTCAAAACATATTTTATCAATACTAATAGTTGTAAACTTGTAATTTTGTAACTTGTAAGATGTACGTGATAGACTCCAAATATTATATTTGGTGTTTGAGTGGTTTTTCCTCTCTTAGCCAGCTTTAAAGAGAAGAGCTTACCTTTGATTCCATATAATTTTGCAATTCATTGACAACGAGGTCTCTCAGCTCAACCTTGGGTGTCATCCTCTGAATGCATGTAGTGAGGCCCTCCATAACCTCTCCACTGGAATCTGCAAAGGAAAAACGAGGGTTGAGGAAGTATTCGGCTGCATGGATGGGTTGGTGGAGTTCATTGTTCAACCTCCTATCAATAATCTCCCATATGAGATCAAACTTTAGGTGGTCCTCCTTGTAATAATTTTTGATAGACTCCTTGGCCCAATCCATGGCCTCATAAGATACCCCATTGGAGTTTGTTCCCCATCTACCAAGTGGAGAACTCTAACCAAAGGCTCCAACACCTACAATTTAAAATTACAAAAAGACTAAAGTTACAAATTTATTATGAAAGACTTTAAATTAAAAAAAAAAATATTCAATTGGAATTTAAATTCGAAGTTTCGAAGTTACCTTCACAGTCTATGTAGCTCTTTGGGCAAATAGGTTGTCAAAGACTATGCATGCAACCCTCTCTCCTTTAGGCTTCTTCGAATATATTGAGTCTAACCATACTTGACTCAAGCCGTCAATGAAACAAGAATGCTTTGCAACATTAAGAAAATCGTTGCAAACCTTGTGACAATCGATCTTACCAATTCTTTCCCTTGGGTGTGATCTCTCATCAAGTGAAGAACCCAAGGGTGATAAATTTTGTGATCCTCCTTGCATCCTCTACAATTTGCGACACTCAACCAAGTTTGCCTATGTCCTCCAAAAGAAGGTCACGAACATGTGCTACACAAGGTGTCCAAAAAAGTGTCTTGTGTTTCTCTTGGAGGATTCTCCCGGCAGCCACATATGCTTCTGCATTATTGGTTTTATTTGCGCCACATTTTCAATTCCCACCTCCATGACAACTTGCTCCAACATTAGAGTCAAAGTTACTACATTTTTCACTTTGTTGGATCACATCAATTTCAAAAAAATCACATCATTTTTGCAAGCAACCAAAAAAAATAATGATAGTGCAGTTTTTTGCATCTGTCCACCCAATCGGAAATAATAGTGCAGCCATATTTTCTCCATTCCTTTCTTTGATCTTCCACCACTACTCTTGCCCCATCAGTTGCATTCAAAAGCACCCTACAAGTACGAAGTGAAATTAAGTACACAATTTTAAGTTTTAAACAAAAAAAAGCTCAAATTCAACATAAATTATTATAAATAAAAGAACATAAATTTAGTCTAAATTTTAAAACTCAACATAAGTTATCAAAAAATTCAAATCAATTGAACTGACCTCCCACTCAAGTCTTTGTGAGAAGGTGCTTTGTAGCCTTTTCCAGCAACTGTCAATGCGATAACCAAATTCTCCCAATAAGCATTACTTGCCACATTGAAAGGGTTGTTGTTAAAGTACCAATAATATACACATGCTCATGCAGCTCCCTATTCCACCTAGTTGCCTCCAATGATGGTTGTGATCTAGGTGTGTTTTTGGGCACAAAAAAATTATGTATAGGTGCTAATATTGGTGCTCTACTAGAAGTAGATGAAGTGGTGCCCATGGTGGTGGTGGATTTGGTTTGGATATGTGGGCCACAAAGAGAGCCCACTATTCTCTGAAGTGCATCCTCATCTAATTCAAGGTTGACTGGAGCACTTTGACAAGCAATTATGGATGACTCCATGCCTGCCCTTGCCCTCTCCCTTTGCAATTTTTCTCTTCCACGACTACAAGTATGGCATTCATTTCTCTTGTAATCTCCTTGATTGTCCCAGAACAACCCTTGGCATCATGACGACTAATGCCTACAAGGTATTATTTGAGGTGGTTTATGCCTCCATGAAATACTTTTTCACATTTAATAAAAAACTGACCCAGGTTCCAGCCTTTGATAGACATACTTCCAACCAAGGTCTCTAGCTCCAGCAGGACAAGTGCCTACAAATGATGATGCGGCACCAACAGGGAAAAGCCTAAAGCTGAACTGGATGTAAAACCTTCTAAATTAACCTACACATACGAAGTGAATTGTTAATATTTTAATTAGAAAAATTAACAAACAAACTAAATTAGTTTAAATCAATATAGATTAGTTAAAATAAATAAAAATTTAATTTAATCTAAGATTCTAAACATTTTCTTCAAAAAAAGGATTCAAATTTTTAAAAAATAGGTAGGGTTTGAAAAAATTGTGAAACATTTTTTTTTTTAAAATGTCAAAAAGGGTGATGAATCTTGTTCTTTGAAATCTAAATCTATTTAGAGTAATTAGCTAATGCATTATTCAGCAAAAAAGAAGTAAAATGATTTTTAAAAACAAAGGAAAAAAAAAAAAAAACCTTCCTAGTAATCCAATTTACCTTTGAGATTCACTCAAAAACCGCTTCAAATCTTCACTCCTTGGTGCAAAATCACTGCAACTGGACTGGTAGAAGGTTGGGAGGATTTTTTTTGCTGGAGGAATAAAAGAGCACAATCAAAATGAAATGAAATTTGCTTTTTTCTGTCCCCGGGCCTTATATTTCGATGCAACCAAGTTTTTTTCACAAACTCGGTGAGTTTTAGTGGCAAGTTTTTAGTTGAAAAACTCATCAACCAAAAAAACACCGAGTAGTCCATCTATGTTTGTACTGTTTCTAAACATTGACCAAAAGTGTTACAAGGAACAAAAGAACTAGAATTGTGGTCGCCCACATTGTCTAATCTTGTATTCATGGTCTAATGGAAGATCCCATATCTCCCTCAACATTTGACCTTGTAGAACTCTAAAATGGGAGTGAGGCTTCAATTGTATTTGTTGTCTTTTTCTTCTCTACTTTTTCTTGCTCAAATGCTAAAAGGAGAGCTTTTTGCCTTATTTTGAACCTCCAAACTTGCTTCAATACATAGTTGTACATATCAAGAATGGATTCGTGCAAGGTCATATTTCAAACAATTTATACCCTCATATCCTTACTACAATTGTTGCAAATAACTTTCACTTTTCTAGACCTTTTGTCCCATGTTTCCAACAAGGGTCCTTAAGCTTGCTAATTTTCCCATATGTAGTAGTGGATACCACATTCTTTTCAAAACAAGAGAAACAAAGCTTGACAAAAGGGAAATGATGAAGACAAAAATTTCAAATGTAGCTAAAAAGAATCATCTTTAACAAGTCCATGGAAATTATTATAATTTTAAAAAATAGTTATGGGTTGTATTCTTCCATTCATTGACTTAAAGTAGGTTCAAATTATGATTTAAAAAAATACTTAGCTATACTACTGTTATTGTTTGGAATTTCAATGCAATCACGTTTTTTAAAATTTAATGGTTGTCATTGAATTTTAAACAATCATTCTAAAAAAAAAATTAATGGGTATCATGCCTACATCATGACATCATGTTGCAGATTTTGTCATTGATGTCAAAGGATGACATTTAAGGTTGTACATTTTTTGGAGGATCACTCAAAAGTAATAGAAAATTGAAATGAGCTGCCTGGTTGTCTGCTTGAGCTACTTGCCTACCTAGTTGAGCTACTTGTCTACTTGCTTGAACTACTTGCCTACTTGGTTGAGCTACTTGCCTACCCGCTTGAGCTACTTGCCTACCCGCTTGAGCTACTTGCTTTCCTGCTTGAGCAACTTGTCTACTTGATTGAGCTACTTGCTTGCCTGGTTGAGCTACCTGGTTGTCTGGTTGAGGTACTTGGCTGTGTGTTTGAGCTTCTTGGCTGTCAGTTTGGCCTAGCTGTGTGTACGCTTCACCTGCTTGTTGGCTTATTGTGCCAAGTCACTTACAAACTAATGTCATTAAACTTTAAATGTGTTGGCTAATTTTCACGAACTGGATGCTTGACGACTGTTTTTGTGTGTGTGAAGGAAGCGGCATTTACAGGTTTGGGGCATATGTTTATGGGCAGTGATTATCTTTGGCATATGGCAGCCAGATTTAAAACTTCATTCACATTTTCTGACTGCGTCAAAAATTTAAGCTTTAGCGGCTTCATGTTAAAAAAAAACGTCTTAGTGCCTTAAAAAAACGATGAGATTCCTTTTTGATATAGACGTGTTTCGTATGCATAAAAAAAACATTTTAGTGCCTTGATAAAAAATGATGAGATTCCTTTTTGATATAGATGTGTCTTGTATGCACAATTTATCGGGTTTCTGCTATGACGAAGACTAGACGGATTTCTTTAGTAGAGATAATACGACTGACACATGCATTTATTTGACTTTATGTTTGCTGGTATGGTGTTCAACAAGTATCGATTTATTGTATGTGAAGTTCTTTTGAAGTGGAGTGATTTTTGTTCAATATATTTTTGGGGGGCAGGAGTCGAGATTTATTAGATGGGCGCAACATTCTACAAGCTGTAGTATATACGGTTTGGAGGGGAGTATTTGTTTTTTTTTTGGCATCCAATTGTGAAATAAAAATAATATCATACAAAGCTACAACAACTATTAGGTGTGTTTTTTTCTTGGACGGAGATCAAGGTGGAGATGAAAATGAGCATGTTTTTTTTACTCGAAGATTTTTGGAAGAGTTGTGTGTTCTATAATTTTTACTAAGTTTCAATGTTTTTGAGTTTGTGCTCAAACTGAGGTTGGTGCCTTAGCTGATCGAAGTTGGTGCTCTCTATGAGTTGGTGCTCACTCTTGTATTCTAGGTTGGTGCCCATTTTGTTAATGAAAGCTTTTGTGCATTGTGGTTTTTTACCCAAAAGGGTTTTCCATGTGAAACTTTGTGTTCTTGTGTTCATGTTTTCTTTATGCAGTTTATTGTATCTGGTTGCAAGTTTTAAAAGTTCAAAATACTGATTCACCCTTACATCAAGGACAGAGCGAATTCGCCTTAAGAAGTCTGGAATGTCATTCTGATCCTCAAATGTCTTGAAATTTGGCTAAGTCTGGAATGTGATCCTAATCCTGAAATTTGACTAAGTCTAGAAAATTGAAGAATCCTCCAAAAACTAGATTTTGCATTATAACTACTAGAGGTCCGAAACCACTCTCAAACATCTTGACAATATATATGGAATATAACTTAAAGTATAAGAAAGAAGAAAGATAATAAGGAAATGTCACTTATACAATGTTATATTCCATGTATGAATCTTGACGGAGAGACTAACATGTCAAATTTCGCTCCTGACCCTTCCAAAGGGTTCGGGGCGAATTTCCTTATACCTCCCTTCCTGGTCCTAATTTGCCTCATAAACCTTATCCCTATGGTGTGGTTGAGAAAGTATTGATGTGTGAAACAAAGTGAAGTGATGAAAAGTGAAGGATTTGAGCATAATTGCAAATTTCGCTCCTCACCCTTCCAAAGGGTCCAAAGCGAAATTTTTCTAAGCTCCTGACCCTTCCAAAGGGTCCAGACCGAAATCCTCCAAATGACTTATTTCTTCACTAGGGACATCAAATGGTGGACATACATGGCAAGGAAGGGATTCAAAAAGACAAGTCTAAAGGAGGATGAGTGATGAAAAGTGAAGGATTTGAGCATAATTGCAAATTTCGCTCCTGACCCTTCCAAAGGGTCTAGAGTGAATTTTCTTGAAACCTCTTTTGCTCCCAATTTTGTGTCAAGCCTAGCGTTGATCGAGGTGGATTGAGCTTAGAAGCATCCTTAGACATGCATTTGAGTGAGTTGTGGTCACAAAATATGAAGAATTAATCTAAAAATGCCAATTTCGCTCCTGACCCTTCCAGAGGGTCCAGAGCAAAATTCCTTATAGGTCCTGTCCTTGGCCAAGGTCCAAAGCGAAATCCTTCGTTTAGGCCTTTTTGGGGGTCAAATCATTGATGTCTTCAGAAGAGAGGGATTGAAAGGTGAAAATCAAAGCAAATTGAAGTGAGAGGAAGGAAGAATTCAACCTAAAGGAAGAAATTCGCTCCTGACCCTTCCAAAGGGTCCAGAGCGAAATTCTTCAATGGACCTTGTACCTTGCCTTAGCACTTGGATGACCCCGTCCTAAGCAATTTTTGAGAGCAAATGACTTGTCTATGCCTAGAAGGAGCACATTTATGAAGTTTAATGCCTTAAAGAATGAGTTATGAATAGGGAATTAAGTGAGATTACCAATTTCGGTCCTGACCCTTCCAAAGGGTCCAGAGCGAATTTCATTATAGGTCCTATCCCTAGACAGGGTCCTGAGCAAATTTCATTCTAATGCCTTCTTGTTGATGATTTAAGGTGAAAAATATCATGTTAGAATGAATATATCATGTATACTTAATCATCCTTTGTTTGTTTTGCAGATCAACAAGACCGGGCTAGAAGGAAGAGCAGACAAGGAGGACCTATTCAAGTTTCATCATCACTAAGGACGCCTTGGATGCATGAAAAGGTACTCAAGGTGCTACTAAATTGAAAGACTTTGAATGATCAACAATTGCAAGCAATGTGTTAGAACTATCCTCAAAGAAATCATAGGATGACAGAGAAGGATGTTGTAAACATTTCAAAGCAATATAAGCTACCAGAGGAGGAGTGACTTGACCATGAAGAGGCCTCATCAAACACAGAAGGGTCAAGGAGAGGTACATCATTTATCAAGTACATCAAGGATAGAAGAAGATCAACCGAGGTTAGTGCAAGAGTAAGTTGAAGAAGCAGATAGTTTCAGAAGCGTTAATCAAAGTTAGCTTCTCAACATCACCAAATTGAGTATCAAAAGACATATGAGCAGGTACCAGACAAGGTGGCGTCCCAGTCACTGTTCCTCCAGTCGGATAGCTCCACCTCAGCATGTCCAAATTCAATGTACCTGACTCACCAATGATGGCACAAACTTTGAGGCACTTATCCCTGACATCTATTGGTCCACATACATTAAATGTACTTTTCTCATTAGCTAAAGGAGTTTGTTGTAACAAACCCTAATTAAGATTTTTTATCTTGTAATCCTAGCCATTGATTGTAAATCAATCAGAGCCATTGAATTGTAAAGAGCTCCCTATATAAAGCTCTAGCTCTTCATTTGTAAAGGTTAATAGTTAGAGATTAGTTAATAGTTAATACTTAATAGCTAAGAATTAGTAGCTAGAATAGTGAATAGAATAGCAATTAGAATAGAGTAGGAGGAGAAGGCAAGAAATTGTTGCCTTGATTGTAAATGAACTCCATTTTCATTGAAGTTATGGTGAAATGTGTCATTTCTTTGCAATATGCATGGTCTCTTGTTGAATCTTCATTTTAGATGATAGATAATTAGATTGAATGAAGTTTGTTTACTGAATGCACTCGCGTGGAATCTGCCTAGTCCAAACCACTAGCCTCTTGTTGATTGTAAGTGCGCCCTGTGTGGTCAACTGGCATAGAATGAGCTTAATCTCAAGTCGTTACACGTCTATTGTTCATGCATTAACTTGAATGATGATCAGTGTTTGACGGTAATGATTTGAACATCTTCAGAACTACCCTAGAAGATCGCACTGAGCCGGTGTTGAATTGTTCAGTTTGATGGTGAGACCTAGCCTTGTATCCATCTTCTTGCATTCTAGGCCTTAGATTAGATTCTCCAAAACTTGTATCTTTTGATATTTCTTTATCTTCCAGCTAGTAGATAGGACTTGAATTCCAGCAAATCAGACGCTCAAACATTTGAATGTAAGTCCCCTTTGTGAATCCAACATAATCATATCAGACCAGATTGAGCTTATCCACACGTAGAGACCCTACATACAAGAACCTTGGAGTTGCCTCGATTGATCCTTGGCGAAATCTTCAGCATTCGGGGAAACTTTGTTCAAGAGAGGATAAGATACCTTGGTATTTTATTCTGTGTTCACATGTGCATAAAAAACACATCAACAGTCCCATGTCCCAATTTGGGTCCTAGAACTCATCTATGGTCCAACAAACCTATTTTTGGTCATCAGGTCTTGTGTTTCATCACAAAAATAGGAGTAAAAAAACAAATACAACATCACTTTTTACACTTAAATCCTAAATGAGTTTTACTTGTGATTACTCATTTGCAATTTTCCTAGGCCAGTACTTGCAAGGCAGGTTTATTAAACTTTGATTTGTTGTAACTCAAATTGCTACAAAATATCTAACCTTCAAGAGTGTGTCTACTACAAATAGAATTGTGTTATAACTTCATTGAATCTTAGGTGATCCAATAATAAGGTCTATAGATACTACATCAAACTTTCACTCTAGAATGTCATGGGGTATAGTAATCCAACTAGATGTCGATGCTCTACCAAGCCGAAAAGTCTTTTATTTATTATAAAATGGACTTCCTTGAGTCTTGATTTACAATTTGATTTTCCCTTCCAAAATTTTGTATAAAGTGCATCTAATAGAATTTGATCTCCTAATTTTAACTAACAAAGACAATTAAAGCAATTGTAAAATAGGTCGCCTTACATGTAGTTTTCCAATTAGGTAGTAGATTAAAATAAAATCAAAATTTGGGTGAATAAAGTAAAGAATTGACCTATTAAAAATAGCTCCCTAAAATTAAAAAACTTATCCTAAACATAGTGATTGTCTTTGTCAAAACAAACACAATTAATAAATTAAAAAACTAATTTTTATTTCCTAAACATACACTTGGATAGCTGGAAAATAACTCCTATAGTAGTATCCACTTAAATTAACTGCACCCAAAATTCAATAAACTGTAGAATGCATAAAAACATCTGTAGTAGCCACTATTGTTGTCATTGTTAGCAGCTATCCATTATCTTCGTTAACAACCATCTAATATTCTAAGTGGCAACTATTTGTTATTTTCAACAACGACGATTTGTTATCTTCTATACCAACTGAGGTTTCTTCCTTAGCAATACTTCAACTTCATCAACATCAATAATTCATCTTTGTTAGCAAGTAGTTTGTTTTTGTCAGCTTCTTTTAACTTTGTCAACATTTTTGTGTTTAACATCAAATTTTCGTCTATCTCCCTTTTGATGTCAAATCCTTGTATCAATAACTTTGTCCTCAAACCTAAGTGCATTATCATTCCTGACCCCTTAGTCATGATATCTACCAACAATTTTTCTGACCTACAAAACTAAATTTCAACTTTCTTCTCTTCTACCGATTCTCTTATATAATGGTGCTTCAATTCAATGTATTTGTTCTTGCATGGAATTCTAGATTTATACTTAACTATATTGCTCCACCATTGTCACAGAATATCATTGTAGGATTTCTTTGCTCTCATAGATCTTTCAAAACCCATACTAATCAGACTACTTGTGTACATGTTGCTATTAATGCAACATATTCTTCTTATGTATTTGATAACGCTACTGTATTCTAATTCTTTGAACTCCATGTAATCAATCCACTTCTTAGTGTGAAACAATGTCCAAATGTGCTCACTCTATCATTTGATGATCCTACCCAAACTACATCTAAATGACCAAACAATTTTAAATCATCGACTGAATAATAATAAATCCCATGTTTCTTTGTTCCTTTTACATACTTTAGTATTCTTTTTGCTGATTGTAAATTTTTTTCTATAGATTCACTCATACACCATGAAACTGCTTATACTGCATACTTAATATTTGGCCTTGTAGTTGTAAAACACATTAAGTTCCCAACAATACTTCTATATTTCCTTTCATCTACCTTCAATGACCCATGTTCTTTCATCAATTTTTTATTCCTATGCAGTTGGTGCATCAACTCCTATACAATCTAACATATTTAACTTTTTCAGCATATCTTGCACATGCTTAGCTTAATAAAAAAATCTTACCCTGAAATTGGCATACCACCTGTTGACGTGTATTTTGTACACAATCATACACAGAATAAAATACCCAAAGGCATCTTATCCTCTCTTGAATAAAGTCGCTAACTGCTGAAGATATCGCAAGAAGGATCAGTTAGGATGACTCCAATGTTCTTTTTAGTAGGGTCTCTACGTGTGGATAAGCTCCAGTGGTATGATGTGATTTGCTGGAATCACAAGGGGACTTACATTTGATGATTGAACTTCCGATCTGCTTTGCTGGAACACAGGCTCTTACTAGCTTAGATTTGAAAAAATGGAAAAAGGATGAGGGCGAGGAGAAGATCTAATCCTAATACTAAGAATGTAGGAGCAATGATTTGATTTTTGATGAAACTCTAACTAGGTCTTGTTTTGACATCAATGGACCATCTCCACAAGGCTAGTGCGATCTTCTAAGGGAAGCTTTATGATGTTCAAATCATCACTGCAGGCATAGACACCATCAAGTTGATGCATATCAATGAAGAAGCGACAAATTGAAATTGAGCTTAAGCTGAATGATTCCAGTTGACTACACAAGGCAAGTCTGCAATCAACAAACTGCTAGTAGTATGGATATACGAATTCCACCATTAATCAATCGCATTTCCTCCATTCATCTAATCATCTACCATCTAGGATTGAAGACTCAACAAGAAACCATGCAAATTGCAAGAAACGACACACTTCACCATTACTTCAATGAAAATGGAGTTTGTTTACAATCAATGGCAACAATTTCTTGCCTTGTCCTCCTATTCTACTCTAATTACTATTCTATCAATTTCTAACTACTCTCTATCTACTAACTGCTTTCTATTATTTACAACTCTCTCTGATTATTTTACAAAATGAAATGTCAGGGCTTATATAGTGCCCACAATACAATTTGATGGCTTAGATCAATTCAAGATCAATGGCCAAGATTCAACAATGAAAACCCTAATTAGGGTTTGTTACAACCATTACATAACATTTAATGCTTGACCAATGATAAAATTGTATTGCTTGGACACATGTCCCCTCTAGAAAAATCGACCAATGGATAGTCGGGGTAGGTACATCGGAGTTTGTGCCACCTTCCATGAGTTAAGTACATTGAATCTGGACATGCTGAGGTGGACCTCACTGATTGGAGAAATGATGACTAGGACGCCACCTCATTTGACACTTGTAACTTGGTAGATATTCTACTTGATGTTGTTGAGAAGCTTGCTTTAATTAATTCATCTGGAACTATTTACTTCTTCAACGAGCCCTTGTTCTAACTCCTTGTGTCCTTGATGTGCAGGATGATGATGTACCTCGCCTTGGAACGCTGGATTGAAAGAGGTCACCCCTGTCCTTGCTTGATCGTCCCGGCGAAGACCGTCCTTGATCCGACTTGATTTTCCTTGATGAGATCTCCATTTGATGCCTACACAACATTTCAAAATTAGTAACATGATTTTGCAATGAATAGCATAGATTAAATTAATTTTAGGAAACCTCATGATAAGTCCTTGAATTATCATTTCCTAAAAACGATTGAGCAACTAGAATTCAAAATTTCAAAACTCAAAACTTGAAGCTATGACGATCAAGAATTCAAAATTAAAACAAGGGATCGTCGCCATACCTCACTTGAGAGCTAACACTAGAATGCAAAATGAGGAATTTGCCTAGGCAAAATTAACGTTAGAAGCCTTCAACGTGATCTTCAAGGATAAGGAACGTCCTCTTTATCAATTCGCCACCCTTGGAGTCTTTGATGTGTTCTTCAATGTCCTTGGCAAGTTCGCCTAACTTGAAACTCGAACTCCTTTGATAATGCTTGTGCCTTCCTATTGATAAGACTCGCACCTTGAACACAATTCGCACCTCCTCTTGAATGATAATTTCGCACTTCCTTTGTATACTCCAAATCGCATATGAAAAGATGATAAATGATGATGTGAAAATGAAATAAACTACTCCTCCTTTATAGGCGCTCACCTTCATATTGACCCTAGGCCAACTTTGGTGAATAAGGCAAATTTAAAATAAACTTAAAAGGCCGACCTTTGTAAAATGAAACAAATTTTAAATCAAGCGCCCCATTTTTATTTATAATTAATTAATTTAATGCCTATAATTTTAAATAAACTCGATTTTTAAAAGGCAAAAATTAATTAATAAAGACCCATGCGCTAATGTTAAATGCTAACTTTAATTGGATTTCAAATTTATCGATTTTTTCCTAGCATTTAATAAAATCTAAAGAATGTTTTAGCGCCAAATTTGGAAGAGGTAAGGACACAAACCTATCGCTCTGGTCCCTGACTAAGGGACAGGAGCGAATTTGATGTTTAGTCTTGATTCTTGTGCTTTTGACGTTCAAAATCTTCATCCTTACGTTGAAGTTGGCATTTTTACTAGGAATTTCAAACTTGGGTGACTTGACCTTGCAAATGAGTGCCTCTTGAGGTGATATCGCCCTGGTCCCTTGGAGAGGGACAGGAGCGATCCCTATGTTCTTACTTGAAATTCTTTGTTCTTGATTTTAACTCCTCGTTCATTGCCTTCCAAACGACGATCTTGATCTTGTGCGACCTTGCTTTGACATGATCTTCGAAGGATAACAAGTGTTTTAGCAAATATCGCCCTGGTCCCTTGGTGAGGGACAGGAGCGATCCTGGTGTTTCTCTCCTTGATCTCGCTTCTTTAATCACCCATCCTCTTTATATGGCAAGCAATGACATTGTTTCTCCATTCCACGCTTGTTTCACTTGTTATCTACAAGGCATTTTGATGCTTAAATGGATTATCGCCCTGGTCCCTTGGAGAGGGACAGGAGCGATCCTGAAGTTCTAGCCAAAATTTGCTATCTTTCAACCTTTGTTCTTTGTTCATCACTTCCTAAATGATGTTTTTGATCTTGCCTATCCTTGCCTTGTCTTGATTTTGAAGGAAAATGAATGATTTAATGAAAATCGCTCTGGTCCTTGCCTGAAGGACAGGAGCGATATAGCTTCCTTGGCTCAATTGATAGTCGTTTGACGTTTGAAACCTTTGTATATCACCTTCTTAAGATACCTTAGACCCTTTACCACCTCGCATGATCTTGACTTAACGTGATTTTGGAAGGATTTGGCCAATATGATAAATATCGCTCTGGTCCCTGCCTGAGGGACAGGAGCGATCTTCAATGTCTTGTGCTCATACTTGCTTTCATCAATTTGCCACTGCTTTCATTGTGTAAAATGAAGTCCTTTTGATCCCCTTGGACACTTAAAACGTGATCAACTTTCAAAATCTAGGCCTTTATGAAAATTTCGCTCTGGTCCCTACCTGAGGGACAGGAGCGAACTAGGGCTTTTAGTGCAAATCCTTCATTTTAGCGGTCTTTGTAACTTTGTTCTTCATCAAGATACCTTAAAACGTCCTCGCCACCTTGTACTTCGTCCTGGAGTGTCTTGAACTTGGGATGAAAGCAAGATAACTAAGATATCGCCCCAGTCCCTGGCTGAGGGACAGGAGCGAATTTGTGATTGTAGGCTTCATCTCACTTTGCTAACCTCTAAATTTATCTTCAACGGATCCGTTTTACCTCCTTTCTTGCCTTCAAACCTAAGACTTGCTTGATCTTTGCCTGAATTTTGCCTTATAAGAAATTTCGCCCTGGTCCCTGGGAGAGGGACGGGAGCTACAATGGATTTCGCCCTGGTCCCTAACTGAGGGACAGGAGCGATTTTGGCATTCTGGCCATTTTTCTTCATGTTTGTGTCTTCAAATTATATTCAACTGGTAAAATGCACTCCCTTGGATCTCTCCAAATCGTCAAGTTGTTAAAATCCTGCAAGGACAAAGCAATATTTGATTTTGAGCTCCGGTCCTTTACTGAAGGACAGGAGCGATTTTGACTCCTGGGGCATTTCCGTGTTCGTGAAATTCTTCAATTTATATTCAACGGAAAGATCATGCCTTTCTTTACCATTTCTACTTGAAAAATCATCTTGATCCTGCAGAGACAGTAAGATTTTTGAAAACGAGCTCCGGTCCTTCACTAAGGGACAGGAGCGATTTTGCTCTTACAGGCCAAAATATCATGATTTCACAAGTTTAATCACTTCACAAGGCAAAAACAAATCATTTCCGATGCCCGGGATCAAATATCAAAAAACTCAAAATTTGGTCAAACATACTCAATTGGACAAAATTCACAATTTCATCATTCACACTTAGACAAATTTAGGACTATGCATTCAAAATTCCAATTGAAAATAGACCATTCTGGCGAATTCACTTTATTCAAAATTGCATCCTACGAAAGGAAGCTCAAAAAGCTCTCAAGACTGACTGGATTCTGGCCTGAAAACGTCAAAATGAAAAAACCCTAAGGCTTGACCCTAATCCAAACAGCTGACAGACTAAACCAAAACCCTAAAAAGCAAAGCGAAAACGAGCAAAACGAGCAAAAACATGGGTCCCCATTTGCAATGGGGTGATGTGTGAAAACGTCACAACACCACCATGCCAAAAAAAAAATGCATCAGCTCTAAATCATTGATTTCAAATTCTTTTATCATTGCCTCTTTGAATTCTTTTCCATCCTATTTGAGCATCATGTATAGATTAGGCCATCAACATATAAACAAGCACAATTCATTACCTTCCTTCTTGAAAGAGAGCATAGGCTTATTCTTGCTTCTCACATATCCATTTGCTAGGAACCATGTATCAATTCTTGAATACCATGCTCTTGGTTCTTGTTTTAAACTATACAGTGCTTTCTTCATTTTATAAACATATCCTCATTTTCCTTCTTCAAATCCTTGTAGTTGATCCACATATACTTCTTCCATGTACCCATTCAAAAATGAACTTTTCACAAATAGCTGATGTACTTTACATCATTTTTGTGCTGCCAATGATAATATCAATTTATAGTGTCATGCCTTGTAACAAGCACATGGGTCTCGTCATAGTCTATACCATACCTTTGAACATATTCTTTTGCAACCAATCTAGTCATGTTTATAATTTATCTTGTAAACCCATTTAGTCCCTATCACTTCTTTGTCTTTTCATAGCTTTACAAGCTCCCAAGCATTGTTTCTTTCAATAGCATCAATCTCTTCTTCCATTGATCCGATCCATTCATTCTTATCTACCACTTCTTCAAACTTAGTAGCTTCCACCTCAATATATGAATGAAACTGATAGTTGATCAATTAATCATCTTCATTGCTTTTTCCAACTTGGCTTCTCGTTAATCTTGTTTCAAAATTCTAACTTGTCATTAGATTTGAAAAATCAACTTCCATTGCCTTCTTGCTTTTGAAAGAACATTGCTTGAACTTAATGCAGAATTTGCACTTTCAGCTTTTTCTTCTTAATCCCAAGTTATTCCTCCACTCACTGATTCATTTTCTTTTTTCAAAATGATATGCATACACCCTTCCAACAAATATTGCACCATAATGTTCTCCCTTCCATTAGGGAAGCTTTGTATTTTGCACTATAGCCTTTAAATATGCATACTTGACTCTTACCATCCAATTTGTCTTTTCTCATCACCTTTGTGAACATATGCTAAACAAACAAATAATTTCAAGTGTGCCAATGTAGGCTTTCTTCCATATCAGTTTCATATGGTCAGGAACATGATGCAAAAAGGGGTCAAGTGAAGATGCACAAGTACAATCCACCTACAGACAAAAATTCTGTACAATGTGGAGCCAACTAATGCTGAAGATATAACCAATCATAATATCTGAGAACAAAAGGAATCATCCAAGCATGAAGGACAAGCTTACAATATGTATACAAAAGACATTATTCCTAAACAAGAGCAAAACATATACACATCAGAATCTTTTCCTTTCATGCCTTTTTCATCTCTATATGAAGATGAATATTTATCCATTTGTGATAATAAGTCAAGACTGCCCCCTAGATTGATGTAACCAATATAATTATTATTGGATGGTGTAATTTCTTAATAAATTAAAAAAAAGATAGCAAGCTAATCTCCATCAACCCTCCGAAAGGCCTGCAGGTACATATCTCACTATACCTGAGATAATCATATTACAATGATCCATATTTTTGAACGTAATGTTCCAAGATCTGCTATCAGCTAAGATTGTTTCTTATGATATAAAGTACAAAGATGGTTGAGTCATTGATGTAAGTGATTTTACCTCACGAGCAGCAGTGCCCACAAAGTCTCCTTTATCATCATCGAGCATACCAGCTGGCAGCTCAAGAATTGTTTTCCCAACAGGAACTCTTGCCTGCACAGCAAATTTCTCTTGTTAACAACACAAATTCATCTTATTAATTTCCATCTCAATACAGTCATCACAACTTTTGGCAAATACTGACTTGATTTTCCAGATTGAATTAGGAAACTAGCAATAAGAATTTATTTTTTTGAACTAGTAGAGATATGAACCTGCTCTGTGAGCACTACAAAAGACTCCCTGCCACAATCCAAGATCATCAAGACAGCAACTGCCCCACCTCGAGCAAACACAATACCTGGAAGCTGAGCTGAGGAAATAATGAGTAATGTGTACCTCAAATTCAGACTACAACCAGAAGCTTAGCATTAGAAGAATCACACAATTAGAATACTTCCTATGTTCAAGCAAGAAAAAATATGCTTTGAGTGAACTAGTTTAAATTTTAAACTACCGCAATGATATTCACTCTTTGGAATGAACCTTAGCGTAGACACAATTGATAGAAGTTCAAAATCCTATGCACACCAAAATTCAAATAGCTCTATACCAAGTTGATTCCTTTTCACAATTACAATCTACCTTAATGAGTCTCACAAGACAAATAGAAGATTTCTGCTCTGGCCAAGTCTGGGACATGGGCTCTACCAATGGGCCTAGGATGTCCAGTTCGCTAGTGTGGCCCCCTAGTTTTGGTCCTGTTCAACCTGGGTCCTGGTCCAAGGCTGGTCCACTTGTGGGTCCGTGACCACGACGACTGGTTCGAACTAGTCGGACCAGGTTCAAAACCAGGCCGGACCCGGGTGAATTCTGCCGGACCATGGGCGAACCCAGCGGAAAAGTGACGCCAAACAGTTTTTTTTTTTGTAAATTTAATAATATTTTGACATCCACAACCCTAAAAAGTGGATTTTAAATGACTTATGTTGAGTTTTATGTCTCATTTGGTGTGCAAATAAATTGTTTTCTCTTGAGCTAGAGCAAATAGGTGGTTAAGCAAGTGGGAGTTGGAAGATTGATTTGTGAAGCTTGATCAAGTGTTTGTGCTTCATTCCTACTCCTTTGCAAGCTTCTATTGGGTGAAAGAGGTAAGTTTTTTTTCATTTTATTTTTTTTGTTTAATTTTTCCTACTCCTTTGCAAGCTTCTATTGGGTGAAAGAGGTAAGTTTTTTTTCATTTTATTTTTTTTGTTTAATTTTTCCTACTCCTTTGCAAGCTTCTATTGGGTGAAAGAGGTAAGTTTTTTTCATTTTATTTTTTTTGTTTAATTTTTTAAATTTTTTTCATTTCTCTTTGATTCATAATTGTCCAAAAGATCTACCTTTTTTTTTTTTCATTCTCTTGTTTTTATTATGAATGTGTATAAAATTTCTTACCATAGGAACTGCAATGGCATCTACCTCTTCCTCCATAGGCAACAATGAACAAGAACCAAATTCTAATTCTCCTTTGTGGAAGTATGTTGATATTATAAGACCCCTTCCAAGAGGTGGGGGATTCCGTTGGAAATGTCAAGGTTGTGATAAAGAAAGGAATAGTTCATGTTTTAGAGTGGCAAGCCATTTGTGTGGAATACTTGGAAGAGGAGTCAAGAAATGCCTTGGACGAAAAAATGCTCCTATACCAAATGAGACAGTATTAAAATATATCACGGAGCAAGAAAGGCAAAAGAGAGAGAAGCATGTAGACAAAATATGCCCACTAAAAAAAAGCAAAGGGAATGCAGCCCCCATCTTCGAATATTGTGATAGAAGACCACCCCTTTTATACTACCACAGCTAAGCCTAACACTGAAACTCAAGCACCCATTCCACGCAAAAGAAAGGGACCTTTGAAAACTTCATTTCAAAATGAGAGTCAAAACATTGCCAACCAAGATATAACAAGATGTATATATGCAAATGGGTTGCCTTTCAGTGTTGTTCGCTCCCCATACTGGAAGAAGATGCTAAAAAGTGTCAATGAAGCTCCAAAAGGGTATAAGGGCCCCGGTTATGAGAAGATACGCAGCACCATGTTGGAAAGAGAGGTCAAGGGGGTTGAGGATGCATTGAAGCCCATAAGGGATTCATGGATTGAGACAGGGGTATTGTTGATGTGTTTTTTGTATACATGCGAACACAAAATAAAATACCAAGGTATCTTATCCTCTCTTGAACAAAGTTTCCTGACTGCTGAAGATCTCGTCGAAGGATCAGTCGAAGTACCTCCAAGATTCTTGTATGTAGGGTCTCTACGTGTGGATAAGCTCTTTGCGGTACGATGTGATTTTGTTGGAATCACAAGGGGACTTACATTCGACGACCTGAACGTCTGATTTGCTTTGGATATTGCTAGAATGTGAGATTTTACTGGTCCTAGATTTTGAAAAAAGGGAAAAAGGAGAAGAGTTGAAACGAGATCTATTTCTAATACTAAGAATGTAGAGCAATGAATGACCTTTGATGAAATTCTAACTAAGTCTTGCTTTGACATCCCAGGACCATCTCCACAAGGTTAGTGCGATCTTCTGATGAAAGCTTTATGATGTTCAGATCACCGCTACAGGCATGGACACCATCCGGCTGATGCACATCAATGAAGAAGCGACAATTGAAGTTAAGCTTAAGCTGAATGATTCCAGTTGACTACACAAGGCAAGTCTGCAATCAACAAACTGCTAGTAGTATGGATATACAAATTTCACCATCGATCATACACATTTCTTCCACTAATCTAATAACATGAAATCAAATTTGAGAAGTATAGAGACCATGCAAATTGTTGAATCGACCCATAGAATTCACCATTTCTTCAATGAAGTTTACAAGTCCTTTACAACAACATCTTGGCAACAATCTTTGCCTTCTCTTTCTATTCTACTCTAACTATTTCCTACTCTCTGACTATTCACTACTATCTATTCTCTATTAACCAACTATTAACCAACTATTCACCTTTGCAAATGAGGAGCCAGGGCTTATATAAAGAAACCCTTTACAAATAGACGACTCTGAATGACTTAGAATCAATGGCTAAGATTACAAGATAGAAACCCTAATTAGGGTTTGTTACAACAAACTTCCTTAGCCAATTAGAAAATTACATTACAGGAGTGAGGACCAATAAGAAGCAGGGGTAGGTACATCGAAGTTTGTGCCGCCTCTGATAAATTTAGGTACATTGAATCTGGACACGTTGAGGTGGACCAATCCGACTGGAGGAATGATGACTGGGATGCCACCTTGTCTGATACTTGTAACTTGGTTGATGTTCAATTTGATGAGGTTGAGAAGCTAACTTTGATTAACTCCTCTGAGACTATCTGCTTCTTCAACGAACCCTTGCACTGACCTTATTTGATTCTCCTCTGTCTTTGACGTGATGGATGGGTGGTGTACCTTTCCTTGAAATGTTGGCAACACCTTTCATTGTCATCTTGTGGTTCCTTAGTGTGGCAAAGTGAAGGTTCTGGAGGTAACTGGCAATTCCTCAAACACCTTGAGTCTTCCCTTTTGCTTGTGGAACGTCCTTGACAATGATGGACTGGAATCGGTCGTCCTTGATGATGCTGGACTGGAAGTGGTCATCCTTGATGATGATGGACTGGAAGAGGTCATCCTTGCCCTAGCTTGGTTTTCTCCATCTGCAAAATAAACCAAAAGGTGATTTAAGTACATATGACATCTTCATTTCAACAAAGCATTTTCCACCTTAAATCATCAACAAGAAGACTTCAAAATAAAGTTCGCTCAAAATCCTTCCCAGGGACAGGCCCTATAAGAATTTCACCCTGGACCCTTTGGAAGGGTCAAGAGCGAAATTTGCTATTTTGCCCAATTTAGACCTCTTTTCAACATTATCTCACAATTAGCTCTTCGCCTGGCCCAAACAAGGTGAAAAATAGGAGTTTCAAAAGATTTCGCCCTGGACCCTCTGGAAGGGTCAGGAGCGAATTTTGCATTCCAGGATAATTCTATCACTTGTTTACTCAAAAATTCTTCCCAAGGCAAACATATGATAGCTTTCCTTCCTCCAAAGCCTAGGGATCCATGGTTTGACCTTTATCATGAGCAAGTTAGGTGAAATTGAGGATTTCGCCCTAGACCCTTTGGAAGGGTCAAGAGCGAATTTCATGATCATGGACAAAACACTCTCGCTTCTTTCACTCACAACCCCTTCTAAGACATGCTTGTGGCCATCTTTAAGCCCAATCTACCTTGATCACTGTCTTGGTCTAGCACAATTTTGGAAGAAAAAGGACATTTGGTGAATTTTGCCCTGGACCCTTTGGAAGGATCAGGAGCGAAATTCATGATTTGCTTGTTTTCCTTCACCAAGGTCTATCTTTTTCACTTTCTATACTTGGACTCTTATCCTTGGATCCTTCTCCCATGTTTGCAACATTTTGTTTGACTTCAAAATGACCAAAAAAGAGAATTTCGCTAGAAATCATGGCCAAGGACAAGACCTATAATGGATTTCGCCCTGGACCCTTTGGAAGGGTCAAGAACGAATTTCTTCCTCTAGCCCAAAATCATCATTTTTGGAGACAACAATCCATTCAAGGGCAATCTCAAGGGCTTCTATCACCTTGGTCTAGGCCTGGCTTGGCACAAATATGAAAGGAATAGGTGGTTTTTAGGAATTTCGCTCTGGACCCTTTGGAAGGGTCAGGAGCGAAATTCATGATTTGAGCTTATTTTCTCATTCTCTCAACTCCAATCCACCTCCAAGACCAAGGATACATTGCCTCACTCCTATCTAGGCCATAAAAACCAAAAACTTAACTTGATTTGCAATGAAAATAGGTGATCCTAGGAATTTCACTCTAGACCCTTTAGAAGGGTCAGGAGCGAAATTCTTGATTTGGCTCAATTCCTTCATGTTCACGGATCACTAGCAACTCAAAGTTTTGCTCAAGGACTTCTCCAATCTTACCCCATCCTGACCCATACTTGACTTAGCATAAAATTGAGAAAAAAGGGTGGTTTTAGGGAATTTCGCTCTGGACCCTTTGGAAGGGTCAGCAGCGAAATTCAAGATTAGGACACAATTCCATCTCCTTCTTCCCTTGCTATGCCATGATTCTCACCTTTGGACTCCTTCCTCATGAAGACAACACTTGTTTGACCCCTAAGAAGGCCTGGAAGGAGAAATTCGCTCAAGACCATGGCCAAGGACAGGACCCATTTGGATTTCGCTCTAAACCCTTTGGAAGGGTCAAGAGCGAAATTCATGTCCTAGCTCAAAATCATAATTGTTGATGGCAAAAAATCAACTCCAAGGCATGCCTAGGGATCCTTCTAAGCTCTATTCATATTTATCCATGCTTAGCTTGACACAAAATGAAAGGAAAAGGTGAATTTTAGGAATTTCGCTCTGGACCCTCTGGAAGGGTCAGGAGCGAAATTCTTGTTTTTAGCATATTCCTTCATTCTTTCAACTCCAATTCACCTCCAAGACCAAGGAACAAGGTTTTAAGCCCAAACAAGGTAAAAAAAAGGTTAATAAAGAATTTCGCTCTGGACCCTTTGGAAGGGTCAGGAGCGAAATTTCATTCTTGGACAAAAACCCTTATATTTCAATGCTCTCAATCACTTCCTTAGGCAAGAACATGTCCAAACTTTCACAAAACGCCTTAGAAACTAAGATCCTGGTCTAAACAAGGAAGAAATGGGTGCCATCTAGGAATTTCGCTTTGGACCCTTTGGAAGGGTCAGGAGCGAAATTTCCAATTTAGGTTGATTTCACATTCCATTGTCTCAATTCTCCTTCAAACTTGATTTATCCAACCTCCTTTCACCATAATCAAGGCAATCCACCACCAAATAAGCTCAAAACAAGGTCCTTCTAGTGCTCAAGGCAAAATAGAGGGTCAAAATAAGGATTTCGCTCTGGACCCTTTGGAAGGGTCAGGAGCGAAATTCATCCTTTAGGCAAAAAAATCTTCATTTTTTCATGCATCCAACCACCTTTCAAGGCAAGAACACCAAAAGTTAACCAAACCAAGGAAGAAAATGAGGTTTACAAGGATTTTCGCTCTGGACCCTTTGGAAGGGTGAGGAGCGAAAATCATGTTCTAGGCCAAAATCCTTCACATTTTCACATTCCATCACTTCAAAACTAGAATGTTGGTCTAAACAAGGGAGAAAATGAGGTTTATAAGGATTTTCGCTCTAGACCCTTTGGAAGAGTCAGGAGCGAAAATCATGTTCTTGGACAAAACCCTCACCTCTCAGTGCCTTCATTCACTTCTCTTGGCAAGAGTACATCAATCTATTCCCACTATGTCCAAGGAACAAGGTTCGTAGTGCAAACAAGGAAGGAAAAAGGTGTTTATTGAGGATTTCGCTATGGACCCTTTGGAAGGGTCAGGAGCAAAATTCCTAGTTTAAGCTCATTTCACACCTCTAGCCTCCTTTCCTTGCCTTGGATATAACTTTTCAAGACTTCTCCCATCATCTCCAGGCCAACTTTGCTCTTTAAGTTGACACATAGCTCAAGATTTTGTGAAAAATAGGGTTTTATATGAATTTCGCTCTAGACCCTTTAGAAGGGTCAGGAGCGAAATTCCTCCTTGGGCTCAAATCCTGACTTCATTTTCACATTTCTTCACTCCAAATAAGTGTTTTGCCTTCACAAATGCCTGGGAATGAGCTAGTTCATGACTTTGGGCAATGTAGAATGTCTTATGGAGAATTTCGCTCTGGACCCTTTGGAAGGGTCAGGAGCGAAATTCGCTTTGGACCCTTTGGAAGGGTCAAGAGCGAAATTTGACATTTTGGTCTCTCCGTCAGGATTCATGTATGGAATATAACATTTAAATGTCACTTATACTTTAAGTTATATTCCATATATACCGTCAGGATGTTTGAGAGTGGTTTCGGACCTCCAAGAGTTATAATGCAAAATCTAGTTTTTGGAGGATTCTTCAGTTTTCCAGACTTAGTCAAATTTCAGGATTAGGAAGACATTCCAAACTTAGCCAAATTTCAGGGCATTTGAAGATAAGGATGACATTCCAGACTTCATCACTCACCAACTTGACCTAGCTCAAACCTTCAAGGATGATACTCACTCACCAAGCAAGACACAATTAGCAACAAGAGCAAAACCAGGCCCTAAGGAAGACTCTCAAAGAAACCCTAATTTTGCGGCCCCATGGACTCACCCTGGCTCAAGCAGAGCCTGCCATCCTAGTGATCCCTCTAGCAACACTCAGCATGCAAAGGCTAACAGACAAACCCTAAAAACCTAGAAAGCAAACCCCAGAAAGCAAAAAAGTAGGGGTCTTCATTTGCAATGGGGCGATGTGTGAATACGTCACAACAGGTATCCATTATTTCAGATGGGTGGAAAGAATCAAGAAACCGTCCCTTGATCAATGTCATAGCGGTGTCCCTTAAAGGGGCAATGTTTTTGAAATCTGTGGATTGTGAGGGGCAAGTAAAAGATTGGCAATTTATTGCTGATATTCTCGTCTCTACCATTGAGACAGTGGGACCTAGAAACATTGTTCAAGTCATAATAGACAACGCAAAGAATTGTAGAGATGTTGGTTTGTTGGTTGAAGAGCGATATTAGCATACACCTTGTGCAGTCCACTCACTCAAGATTGGGATTAAAATTGGGTGGATCAAAGATGTGCATGCAGAGGCTGAGGACATCCAAATGTTCAACACAAACCACCACATGTCTCAAGGAATTTTCAGATTATTCTCAAATTTGGAGCTATTGAAGGTAAATGAACTTGAAGTAGTAATTTAATTAAAAAAAATTAAAATTATTATTTTACATTTTCTGATTTTCATAATTTGATTGTGTAATGTGTCTTCTTTTAACATGTTTGTCTCTATTTAATTGTATTTTTTTGCTTGAATCTCTATTACAGGTTGTTGAGACCCATTTTGCATCTAACTTAATCGATTTGAGATGACTTGTGAAAGTGAAAGCGGCACTTTGCAATATGGTGATCAGCAATAATTGGTCTATATGGAAGCAAAGCAGCATTGAGAGGGCAGCAAAAATTAGGCGAAGGATATTGGATGACTCATAGTGGGAAAATGTGGAGTATCTCCTTCGCTTCACCGAGCCCATTATGGGCTTGCTTCACTACGCTGGCATGGATAGGCCTTGCATTGGAGAGGTGTATGATGGCATCGACTCAATGCTTAGGAAGATGAAGAAAATCATAAATGACAAAGAGCAAGACCCTAAGGAGACCTTCTTCAAACAATTGCAAGTAATTGTTGTAGAACGATGGAACGAGATGACCACTCCTCTACATCTTCTTGCCTATGCATTGGCATCAAAATATTATAGCAACCAATATCTTGATATGTTGGGAAGGCTTCCACAATATAGAGATTTAGAAGTGTCTGATGAGTACAAGGCAGCATTCTTTAGACTCTTTCCTAATGATGATGATATGCAAGATTTGATTTCAGATGAGTTCATAGAGTTTGTGAATGCAAGAGGTCTAAGCATTGATGCTCTTCATCATCGATTTAAGAAGGATGCTCATAGTTGGTGGTACCTCCACTGCCAACGATTCCAACTGCAGCAGCCCCTCGCAATCAAAACTATATCACAAGTAAGTTTTATTTATAATTTTAATTTACTTTGTCTTCATAGGTTGCTAGTAATTTTATAACTTTAATAATTTAGTTTTAATTGTTTAATTTGTCTTGTCTTCATAGGTTGCTAGTTCATCTACATCAAAAAGAAATTAGAGCACATATTCTTTCATCCAATCAGTAAAGCGCAATAGGTTGAAATCAAAAAGAGCGGAGAACTTAGTATATGTGCATTCCAACTTGCATCTCCTTTCACACAAGCAGAATGAATACAAAGAAGGGGAGTCAAAGATGCGGGATATGAAAGCAGAGCATACGGACTTGGATGCTTCCACTTCTCAGCTTGTAGTTGCTGCATTGGAGGACTTGGGCAGCTAGAATGTTATTGGTGCAGCTGAACCCATTGGCCTTGGCAGTATTTGTGAATCAACTAATGCCATCGAAGAAGAAGAATCCATTAGATGATTTAAACTTAGTATGAAGTTCCAATTGTTGCAAGTTAAATTTTGAAACAATGATACTTGAACTTGATATTATCATTTTAATATTTTGATGTTGAACTTTAAGTATATGATGCTATGATGGTATGACCATAATGCTATGATTACAATTTTATGGTGTTTTTGTTGTTTATATGATATTATGTGACATTCTAATCTTAATTCATGCTTATATGATATATTGAATTTTTTATTGTTTTGTACTAATGAACCCAAACCCCATTTCAAAATTTTGCCGTACCGACGACCCGATAATTCGAACCCGAACTGGCAACCTAGTATGGGCCCATAGCCACTCCACTGGCAAAAAACCTCTAAAAGGCATCTCATGCTTTTGTGTTGTCAAGACCTGTTTAAACAAGAGAAATTCCAAATGAGTGCTCAGGAAGACCCTCTTATTGACAACATTTGTGATTGTGGGAGGGTTTGGAGTACTTGGCCAAAAAATTCTTAAAATACCTAATTAATAGAAATATCATAATTTTGGAAGGTTTCCGACTCTCCTCCAAGGGGTTCCATTGAAGCTACTCTTGGCAGTGCACTTCAGCTTGTATATATTGACATTGCGTTTTATTTCCTAATTGTTGCCAGCACCTATATATTCATGTCTTATATTTCTGCTCATCATGGTTGGAGTGTGGTAGACAGTTGTTTTAATTACTCTTGTTGCCAGAACATGGTGGCCTTGTTGGTGTACGTTTTATCATATACCGAACATTAGAATATAACATCCAAGGATACTCTATCCTCCCATGAACAAAATCACTACTTGTGCCAAGATTGCGAGAAAGACCACAAGGCGACTCCAAGGTCTATATGTGTGAACGAGCGACTTTACGTGGATAGCTTCTTGGATAGTGTGTGCTGAAATACAAGGGGGACTTACAATTGACAACAAGGATCATTCACAAGCTGTACTTAGGCGAATTTGTCAATTAATGCTCTTTGTTTTTGGATTTTCTGATTTTAGGACTTCAAAAAAGATAAAAAAAGATAAGGGTTTAGGAATTCTATGCTACGTCTAAGCTATTCCTATGAACTCGAGACGGTGTAGACTGGGTGAGACTGATAACGACACTTTGTTTCGCCACACTTAGACGACTACGCAAAGCATGTGCAATCTTCTAGGGTTGTGCTTAAAATTTTCACACTTATGAATAATACCAACAATTGAACAATATTACTCAAAGTAGAAGTTAAGCATCCACATCAAAAGCTCAAGCTAACTTTACACATTGAATGAAAACCATCCATCCAACAAAAGTATGAGCAAAAAAATTTCACCAATCTAAACTATCAATATTTCATTCATCTAACGATTTCAAAACAAATTACTTAAAGCAAATCTATTCTAAGTGTTGAAGAAAATATGCAACCATGCAACCACTTGATAAAAAACAAGACTTCAAAACAATATTGATAATGAACTTTTTATCATCCAAGTAGCTCTACGCAACAATCTCATAAATCTTTCCACACTAAAATGAAATGATAGAATGAGTTTATATGGAGTTTCTGAAAACAAATGAATGGCCGAGATCAATCTAAGATCAACAGTCGAGATTAAGACAACCTAACCCTAATTAGAGTTTCCCAAAATAAAATCAATATCCAGTGCATGTGAGACAAGTGGCACGAGGTGCTATTTTTTAGGATTGCACCCCCTTCTCCTATTGAGAGGCAGAATATCCAATGAACTTGGACACAATTTGATCAACCTCTTCCATCGTGACATGTGGCAGCATATTAACTCTGAATTCTAATCCTTCCAAAGCATCTACACATACAGCAAAAGTGATTTCCCAATCTAATTCCTGTTTTTGGAAAGCATCTCTGATGGATAGGAGGTTCGATGCCATAGACAAATTTTGCCTCGGGATTGGTTCAGTGGAAAAGATTTTTTGTGTCTTGGCTTTTAGATTTTTTGACTTCATATCCTTTTCTTGGATAGTTTCTTTCTCAAGTACCTCTGTAGCTACAAGGTAAACCTTGTCTCCAATTCCTTTTATCTGCTCTTCTTCTTTGTCAGCATCTGCCTTCACTTTCTCCAAGACTTCACTACATGCAACCAATGTCCAGTGCCAACTGCTGAAATCATATGTCGCTCCTGCTTCAATTATACTGCCATCAAACAACTCTTGTTTTGACATTCCTTTCAACACTCTAAGGTAGGGAATGATTCTTTCTTGAATGTCCTGAAGATCAGCCCATGCTTCTGCCATGCTTGCAATTCTGGAGATTAGAGAGGAAGTTTGTCCATATGTCAATGCTAACCTTCCCGCAAATGTGGCTGCTTCTTTACTTATGATTTCCATCCATGCCTTGGTCTCTTTGGTTGTTATCCTTTCTTCCTTAGTATTTTCAGCGGCTTCTTGCGAATTCAAGAGCGGAAGAGCTTCTGGATTTGCTTGATCGAGTGGCTTAGTAGTCAAATGTTGAATGTAATCCATCAGGCGTTCAACTTCTTTCTTATATTCCTTCTTTTTTCCTACTTCTTTGTCCAATCTTGCCATTATGGAAGCAACTGAATTGTCCAAATCTTCAGCTTCCTGCTTCTTGGTAGTTGGTCCCAAATTGAATGTAGTAATTTCGTATTCATGAGAAGCAATATCTCCTTTTGCCTTATCTACTTTTGGTATGGCAGTCCATACTATCCTGCATCCTGTTTCATCTCTCTAGATGGTGTAAAATCCTCTGACTAGCTTTTTTACTACAGTTTGATCTAACCTGGCCAAGAAATCAGCCATGCCATCTTCTTGTTCTTCTACTACTTGTGTGTTTTTTTTCAACCTTTCCTTCAGCCAATCAAGAACAGTGGGCTGCTCAATGCCTTCCACTTCTTGATTGCCTTTTTCACACATGATATCCCGAAGGGCGGAAATCATTCCTTCTTGAAATTCCCCTTCCTTAAGATCCATTTCATTGTCTGACTCCAATACTTATGTGCCTGTAGGAGACGGAGGCTGCTCATCTTCTTGATGGATGTTTTCTTCATGAACCGGGGAAGGAATTTCCATCTCTGACAATAACTTATCAATGGCCAATATATCTATGTTTGTTGATGCGGCAGAATGAGATGGTTCCAACCTTTCCTTCTTTTGAGCAAGTCCTTCAGTCACAATTGCCTTCCCCTTCTTTTTAGCACCTTCAATTGGTCTGGCACTTTGAGTTACTTCCTCATTTGAAGAATATCCTTCTGCTTCACCCATCAGGTCATAAGTCAAGATTATATTTCCCCGTCTTAATCTATGACACTGTTGATCAACCCACCACCTGGAATACTTCATAATTGGCCACATCAAGGTGGTCAAGTCTGCATGCTTTGGCTCTGACCACTTGATAGGAGAAAGAGGTGCATGCTCATCAAAGCCAACCTGAATATATTTTGCATTATCGTCCAACTGATCAGGCACAAGAAAAGGCTCGATCGTTCTGATCAAGCTTACTAGAAATCTGGAACATAGTCTTTTCCTGATATCAAACTCATATGCAGTATTTGCCCAAAAATCTTCTCTGTCTGCTCCATGTCTGAATCTTTCTTCATTCACTGATCCAATATTACCAAGAGAATCAAAATTAGCTCTAGATCGGTAGAATGTAAAGGGATACCACTGCATTTCTAGCCTGGCACTTTCAGCTGCCTGTTCTGTTGGACAAGACTCCTCCATATTTCCAATAAAGAATGGAAAGGTAATTGTTGTCTTCTAACTTATCGTTTTGAAGCTTTTGATATGTTTCAAGTTGCCTGAGAACTTCAAGTAGAACCATCTTGTTGGTTGGGTAGATTGAAAGTCGATAAGGACGACCATCAAAACCTTGGACTCTTATGTATGTAAATTTTGGAAATTGGATAAACCAAGATCCATACTTGTTGATTAAACTTTTGGCTTTAGGAGATAACTTTTGGTGAGTTCTTCCTTGTAATGTTCTTGTGATGTACATTAGAAATACATCATGGGCTCGATAGCTCTTCTCCTTAAGCTACAATTGTGGGTAACAATCATAAGATCTAAATTCACCTTCACCATTACCAACCACGCCTCTACAGATCAGTCTGGAATATCTATAAGTACTAGCCAATAGGTAGATAATGTAGGAGCTCAAGTAGAATGACATTGTTCTCTCCAAATTTATCAACTGTTCGTGAAGGTTGTTGCTGATTATGCGGGACCAATTGAACATCTTGACTCTCGAGGTAATTTCATCTATGAGGTAATACATCCATGTCTCAAATGGCATACCCTTAGGGCTGCCCATTACTCTATTCAGCAATAAGATAATGTCACCATAGTCTTCCTTGAAGTATGGGCGTAGAAGGACCTTTGGCACTTTCCCTTGGGGTCTTTTCTTTTCCAACCATGATTTGTTAACATTTGCTGCACAAAGTTCAGACTGGGCATCATAAATCTTTTGGGTATCTTCTTTGTTCTTGTAGGAAGTTTTATTATAATTTGGAATTCTAAATGTTTCTTGAATGGACAACTCTAAAAGATTAGCTAAAACTCTTCCATCAGGTTCAGTGATCTCTCTTGACTGTGCATTGTAGTGTCTACCACACTCGACCATTAGCTCAGCACATTGTTTAGCCAGAGGAAATCCAACTGCTTGGATGATGCCATTTCTCATCATCCGGCAGGCAATGGATGTGGCAGGTGTCCATCATGACCATGCATTCTCTTTTTGAATTCTTCTAAATCCACATGTCCCGGGTCAGTGTATGTGATATTCTTCCATTTAGATTTGATCTTGGATTCTGGTTGTACTCCCTTACTGGCAAACTTCATTGGTGCTTTTCTAGAAGGTGCTCCTTTGGTGGTCATTAACCTGCATAACACATAAAAATTCAATATTATTTTCAAGATTTTAGGTCTGATTTTTTATCTTTTTATTTGAAAATTTCACTTTCAGCCTGTAAAAAGTTTAAATTTCTGCGAAAAAGCAAACTGAAAGTGAAGGGTTTGGCCAAGAAATTGATAAATTGAGAGAAATAAGACTAAATAATAGAAGTATTCAGTCAATTTCAAATTTTTTGTCTTAGAAATTGATCTTTGTGACTGAAATTCACCTTCAATTCTGAAAATCTGTCTTAAAATTAAAAAATAAAAAGCACTTCATTTCTTGACTTCAACACTTAGAAAAATATTCACTTCTTCAAAATTCCTTTTCAAAAATCAATTTCCTCAAAAATCTGAGAGAACTTCTTCTCAATTGCTCTCCAAATTCTCAACTCGAATAATGAATTTGAAAGTGACTGATTGAAAATATATATAGTTTAAGGTTTTAAAACTTTGAAGCTTCCGCTTTGTGTTTTTTGTTTTTGTTTTTTAATATTTTATTATTTTTTTGTATGTTTTAATGTTTTAAATCTTTCCAAAATGGAAAGTTTTACTTCTCTCTCAAATTCATCCTTAACTAAGGAATCTTCTAGAACTTTATTTTAATTTCCAAAACTCTTGAATTTTTAAAAATATTTCTAAGAGTTGGAATTATTTTCCCTTCGAAAATAATTCTTAATTTTAAGTGTTGGAAAATAATTAAAAATATTCATGTGTCAAATTTTATTTTCCAACCCGTTCGTTGATGGACCCTTGATTTCATGTGCAATTCTTCTCAAATTTGTATTTCCTTTAGCCATTTTTATTTCTTCATCATGGCAAGTTGATTTTAATGTCTAATCTCCAAGTCTTTGGCGAATTTTTATGTCTGGCTTAGGCATCTTCACATATTTCATTTATGCCTAGGTAAATTTGGAATGCCTGTGTGATTTTATTAATTTCCAAGATGTTTGGACAATCTTCCTTGGGAAATTTTTATCTTCCTTTAGGCAATTTTTCATGTCTTGTTGGTCTTTGCCACGTCTTGGCAATCATTTTCACCTTCTCATTAGCCAAGGTGGACTTCATGTCTTAGCCAACTTGGTCTTGTTTTATTCCACCATGTCTAGGCGGACTTGGCTTCATCTTTGACAAGGCGAACTTTGTCATGTCTTAGGCAAGGCGAACTTCACTTTTTGTTGGACATCTCCTTCATGGGCGAACTTCATGTCTTAGCCAAGGCGGACTTGGAGGCTCCTTGGACATGTTTCCAGATACCAATAGAGGGCGGGTTGTGAAGACTTCATGCCAAGTTGTATTATTCCATCCTGTTAAAGCCTTTGCTAGGCGAACTTTGGAGAAGTTTGGACATCTCTTTTCCTTGCCATGGGTGGACTTGGAAGCATCTTGGACACATTGCCTTAGGCGGACTTTGAACTTGCTTAGATTATTCTTTTCATTCTTCTTTCCAAACAATTCTCTTTGGCGAATTTTGATAGGCTTACTTTATTCATTCATGTCTTGCTTTCTCCATTGCGGACTTGGAAGAGTCTTAGCCAACTTTCCTTGCTTAAGTCGGACTTGCTTGGTCTTTGACATGATTCCTATGCTTTGGCGGAGTTGGAATGTTCTTGGACATCTCCCTTGGGCGGAGTTCATGTCTATCTTGCCATCTTGCTTGTGCTTTATTCCTTGGCGGACTTTGCCAACCTCTTGCTACTTCTACTTCCAAACTTCTTGGGCAGACTTTAGGTTGCCTACGCCACACACTTGGTAGGGCGGACTTTGCATTTCATGTGACATGTCTAGGGCGAAGTTGGAAGGGATCTTGCCATCTTAATCTTAGCCTTAATCTTTTCCAAGCTAGGCGGACTTGGAAGAAGCTTGGACAACTTCATTTTTTTGCCAACATGTTTTTGCTTTCTCCATGGCGGACTTGGATGAGAACTTTCCAAATTTGCTTGCTTTAGTGTGATTTATCAGCTTTCTTCTAGAGGGTGAACTTTGGAAGATTCTTTGACATGTCATATGCTATATCAATTTTGCTATCCTTTCCTTTGTCTAGTGAATCTTTTAAGTGCCATGTCATCATGTTACTTGCTTTAAACATGTCATTGCCAAATTGGAAGGCTTCTAGGCGGACTTGGATGAGCCTTAGACAAGGCGGAGTTAGCATGACTCTTGCCATGTTTGCCTTGACAAGATAGGATGGAGTTGGCAAAGGCTTTGCCATGTCTTTATGTCTTGACGCCTTGAACTTGGACAATTATCTTCCAGACTTGTTTTGATCTTTATTTCCATGCCTTAGCTTATTTTTCTCCTTCCAACATGGTCTAACCTCAAGTAGGAGTTTGACTAACTCTTGCCATGAGTTAGTTGACCAATGGTAGGAGTTTATCAAGTGTCTACCAATTTCTCTTGATCATGAGGCCGACTTGGAAGACTGTCAAACATCCTTGTGTATGAATGAGCTTAACCTCGGGTAGGAGTTTGATTTACCAATGCCATGAGTTAGTTAGCCAATGGTAGGAGTTTACCATTCATTTGCCAACTTTGCTTGATCATGAGGCGGACTTGACTAAGTCTTGGACATCTTCTTCATGCATTCGCCATTCTTCCTTAACATACTTGGGCGGACTTGACGACTTGTCTGCCATGTCTTGCTTTGAGCCTTGGCGGACTTGGAAGGTCTCCTGCCATGTATGCTTGGGTGGACTTCATGCTTTGTCTACCATCTTCCAAGCTTCTAGACACTCTTTCTCTGCCATTCTTCCATTGGGCAAATTTTATCTAGACAGCCATTTTTTACACTTCTTCAAACTATCATATCCATCTCTGACTTGCCATGTCCATTTTTGACTTGCCACGTTCATCTGGAACAAAAACCCTAATTAAGGTTTCCACTGCTTTTTACATTTAGAGACCAATTTTTTCAATTCTGAGAACATGGGTAGCAATAATATGGCTCGAGGGTCAAAATCCTAATTCTAAAGAATTAAATTTAAAAAAAAAAAAAAAGCAAAGCCCTGCTTTTTGCACTTGGAGGCAAAAAATTTTGAATCTGAAGACATGGGCAATAATGATATGGCCTCAAGATCAAAATCCTAATTCCAGAAAAAACGAGAAAAACAAAGCCTTGCTTTTTATACTTAGAGACAAGATTTTGAAATTCTGACAACATGGGCAGTGACCAAATGACCTAAGGAACGAAACCTAGATTCCACTTTCAAAAAAGCAGAAAAAAGCAAAAAAGCAAAAATTGCTAAAAATAGAAAGTTGTCAGAAATGACCCAAAGCAATTGCGATCCTCATCCTTCAGACCTTCTAAGCACTTTGACAACACTCATACATGATTGTGAACATGATTTCTCAACTTGGCTCGGGATGACTTCAAAAACTCGAACTCAAAACTCTCTCAGAAAAATGGACTTATGAAACTGCAGAGCTAGGACAAAGTCCCTAAAAAGCAAAAACAAGGGGTCCTCATCTGTGATGGGGCGATGTGTGAAATAGGTCACAACAGGCCCCAAAGTAGCTGCAAAAGATGAGTCTAGTAGATAAGTTTATGTTCATATTCCTCGATAATTCATCGGAGAAATAGATTCAAGAACCTGCTCCTTACATGAAAAAGTAAGGAATAGATAATAGTGAATGAGAAGTAGGAAATCTGTAAAAGTATGGAGAAAGATTCAACCACATGAAATAAACATCAAATAGATTAAATTTATGATATTTTATGAGCATAGCTTCATCACAGCTAGGTGAACCAAACATTAAAGAGGACAGTATTGTGACATTCTCCAATAGTCCAAAGACAAATCAAACTAGCAAGAAGGACAAGGAGATGTCTCAAGAAAAGAATGTACCTTGAATGTCAAAGATAACCACAGAAAAAAAAACATGGAACCCAAGTAATCTCTCATGTCCAAACTGGTCAAACTTAATGGTGAAAACATTGAAAACTTTGCAATGCATGGCCTGAACTGGGAATATTATTGGAAGGGAAATGATAACATGGATGACAAAGTGCAAGTGGAAATATTCCTAGGCATAGAGCAAGATATACCATAAAATGGTATGATCAGCTAGACACTTAACAAAAGAAATCACAGATGATAGTTAATAACGATTTAAATAAGATTTCAAAATATGGAATCAGGAATACAAATAGGCTAAAGATGAATGCATGAAAGATAATAAAAGAAAGATGTCAAATTGGTCAGATGTTGAGAAAACCTATATTGGTGATGAGCTTAAAAAACAATACATAATAAATGGGGCTACAAAGTTCTTTTAAAGAAAGTTTACCTATAGTGTCAGCATTAAATAGTCAAAACTCAAGGCACTTGATAACTGCAACAATAAAAAAAACTATTGGATGACAAGGAAGATGCATCATGCCCTAAACCATGATCACGGAGATATTCAACAGTCGTTAAGGAAGAGAAGTTAAAATTAGACAGCTAAAAGCTGGTGTATCTAAATTATTAATGGGACGAGATGCAGAAGAGGAATATCCTACAAAAAATTTAACTGTTTGCATTGTAAAAACTTGAGACACTAAGGAATATCCATTGAATTTGGTTCTTGAATATCAAACTAAAAGAAGAGAAATATGCATTCTGGGCAGAATCAATACCAGCATGCAAAGGATACAAGAATCAAAGAGATCAAAGTATACAAGTACAAAAACCGTGCTCTCAATGTTGTCCAAAGATTATGACGATAAGGAATATCCCAAATTTATCCCAGCTAACATGGTTGAATTAAAGAAAACAGAGTATTTTGAAAACACTAGACTCCGAAAAAAGAAATAGCCAAATTTGTACATAGAATACAAAGTTTTTCATGGTTATTAATTGCATATATTGGTAATATGGAGTCCATCAAACTTTTGATCACTAACAAATTCATTCACAAGTATAAAACTAACGATGACAAGAAGGGGCATCCAATGGTAAAATGTGGACAACTGACAAATAGGGACACTTTGCTAGAGACTAAACACAAAGGTGAAGTACAAAAACTGAGCAATAATGTGCTCTAAAGGATAGTGAGGATGAGGAATGTCCCAAATTAATCCTAACCAACATGGTTGAATTGAAGACGAAAAAAAAAAAGACAAGTCACTCATAGACACTAGAATGCCAAAAAGAAATTAGACAAGTTTGTGAATGGAAAACAACATCTTTCATAGTTATTAACTGTATATATTGATAAGATGGAGTAAATACTTTTACATACCAAATTAACTCAAATGCATAAAAAAGAGCATTCTGCATATAAATAGCAATTGTACCCTAGAAACAACATGTACAAATATCATCGTTTTGAGTGATGACCATCAACTAGATTATCTACAGGAAATTCTAGTGAATCTTGAGTATTAAAAGTAAGAACAAACGAAATGGGAACAAATAGTTTTTGCCCTTATTTCAGTATCTATTGAAGGAAAAAATAATATTGACAGAGACATGCCTAAAAAAAACTTAAAAATACCTTTGATCCTGTTTCTTTATCCACAACCTCAGCCTTGAACTTCAGAAACCCAACACGTTCTCCAAACATGTCTACTCCCTGATTATAATTACATAAGCAATAACCAACAGTAAACAACCCCAAATATTACAATTATGGAAACATAAAGTCCTAAAAAGCAATCATTTATGTTTTGCAGCTTGAATTATGAACATAATCAGTTTACAAAACTGTGTCAGCCATAGAACCAGCAACCTAGTTAATTGCTTGCCATGCCAACTTTCTCTTGAAATGGACCAAATGTCTATAAACAATTGTTTGAATTAAATTAAACACTAAATACTGCCTGAAATCATGAAAGTTAATTCAAAATAGGAATACTAGGACTAAACGGACAAACTTGTCAATGAACAAAGGGAATTTAAAATAAATTATAGCCCAAGGGAATTTGACAGATATATAAAATATCTATTCTCAACCTGAATAGTTATTTAGAGCTAGCATGCCATCAATATCAAAAAAACTACATAAAACTATAAGGAAATGAATTATAAACTAAGTTGCAGGGTTCGCCCCCTAGGCCCCTGGTACCAGTCCTGGTCCGGGGTCCTGGTCCAGTCCGCCTGTGGTCCGGACAGGGTCCGTGACTCACAGGCCTGGTTTGAACCAGGTCGAACCCGAGCATCTGGCAGCCCAAAAACCAAGTTTTTTTGGCAAATTTTTTTTTTTTCAAATCTGTCACTTTAAAAATTAAATGAAACCCTAAAGTGAGTTTTAAAACATAAACTTGGCTCATTTCTCCTCATTTGTATTGCAAACAACAATTTTTTGCTTCTCAGCTTGTTGCATTTGATGACTTGGATTGCAAGCAAACTTATAGTGCAAGTGCAAGTGGCATTGGCATTAGTTCATCTAACGTCAATGTCAATGATGAGGAGGATGAGGAGGAGGAGAATGAGGATGATGAATTAGAGAATCCATTTGATGATTAAACTTTAAATTGTTGAAAGTTGAAACAATGATACTTGAATATTTTGTCATTTTGATATTAAACTTGATGTATATGATGCTATTATGGTATGATCATGATGCTATGATTTCAAGTTTATGTTGGTTTTGTTGTTTATATGATGCTATGTGACATGCTAATCTTAATTCATGCTTATATATATATATATATATATATATATATATATATATATATATATATATATATTATGTTGGTTTCGTTGTTTATATGATGCTATGTGACATGGCTAATCTTAATTCATGCTTATATATATATATATATATATAATTTACATGTTTTGTACTAACAAACCCAAACCCCTTTTCAAAATGTTGTCATACCGGCATACCGGTTCTTCGAACCCGAACCGGCAACTTAGATTATAAACGAAAAATCAAAAAGTAGTGTCCAATTAATCCATGGTAAATCTTTGTTTCTTATTTGTCCATTGGCCCATTGGGTGGTTCAAATAACCACTAGAACCTATAGCACAATACTAAAGGTCATGTGACCTAGTCTAATAACCTTCCTTTCTGTGTTCCAGGTGCTGCATCACTGGCCTTCAAAGCCCTGTCCCCGTCCCCAATGGTCTTTTGGGTACAAGGTGGCGGTAGGGGACGTCCCCTAGCCATCCCCAAAAATCTTCTAAATCTTCTAAACATTTCTAAAACGTGTGGCAGAAATAGGAAACACTGTGGGAATGTTTGTTTGTCCCCAAGACGGCCAGGAACATCTGATACATGCCCCAACCATCCCAAGAATAGCCAGACGTCCCCACTGGCAAGGCAAATTTTTTTACTGTTTAAAAAATAAATGTTCATAACATTAAAAAAAAGGTTGTTAAATATATCATGACAGCATTATAACAGCAGCAATAAATATGTCAAGATAGCACTATAACAGCAATATAGTTATCATTGACAGTAATGACAGCAACAACAGAGGTATAACAGCAATGAATATATTATGGTTCAGATTCATAGCTAATGATATAAGTTATATAAAGTTAACAGTAACAGAGAGAATTTGGAATTCTAATTTCATTGTTCAAAAAAGTTTAAAATTTTTAATATGGTATTAATAATTAAAGTCAGTACTGTCAGTTGCAAGAGAGATTAAAGGTGTATTGGCTATGGTCTGCTACAATGCGGTATTGTGTGAGAAGTACAGACAGACAAATTTGTTTTGGAATGCAATTCGCATGCAAGCTTTTCCAGGCATCATACAGCATTTTAACAGTGCCATGTTATATTGCTGCTGTTTGTAATGTCCCTTATTAGGATCCTAGAATCTGTCTCTGAATGGATATATAATGATAACAACTATAACTGGAAATCAATACTTATGATGTTACTTCTGACTTGCCTAAAAACACAATTCTATCTTGACAATGGTTATGATGATTGATTATATGTATTTATCAATAGAAATATTATCATTAATAATGGTGGCACGTTCTGATCTGAGTATGGAATTATTGTAAATGAAATCTGATATAAGAAGTATCTTTAAACTATATGTTCATGCGATAAGAAATTAGAATATGAGTGCCTCTCTCTAATATGTAATGTCCCCACTTTGAAATATAATTTAATAATAAATAATACTAATATTAAAATTAATTAATTAATTAAAATACAAAAGAATATAATTAAATATAATGACAATTTGATTAAAGTTAATGAATGGTCAAAAGGCATTAAATGATAAGTTGTGACTCCCCCAATAAAAAGGAGAAGAGAACTCATTTGAAGGGGGGATAATTTGGGAATCAGAAGTACAGATCTGATTTAAATAAGAAGTGCTGATCTGATTGTGAAAAGTTGTGTCCTTTTCAAAGGGTAGGAATATTGAAGAGTTGAACTTTGTTTACCGCTACGGTATCGGTTTCAATTACAGAGTAAACAGAATGGAAATACACAAATATTATGCATTATGTTATTTACAGAACATCACAAGTTCACAATATGGCCAGAAAGATATTCTTTATTTCATCAACAAAATGGATGTACAATAATCAACACTATTGGGGTTCCCTTACAACACAACATAAATACTACTCGGTGGTTGGTGGAGATACCAACCGTCGCGATTGCCAACTAACCCCTATGGGAACCCACATGGCCAACTAACATAATCAGACTATTATTCTTTGTCGACATTTTACCGCCAACATCAACCCCCACAAAAAGTAGTCGTCTTCCAGACGAGAAAAACAAAATAGGAGCTCTTCTAACCTACTAACTATTACTGAGAAGGATTAGAGGGCGTCCCTGGAAAAACAGAAGACTGAGGGGTGCCCGACTGTTGCTGATGCTGAAGATGCCTATTGGCCGCCACTTCTCGTTCCCATGCAATCTTCACCATGTATGCGGCCTCTATGATCTTATTGCGTGCCTTCTGAAGCTCCTCACCTTGCCCCTTCAGCTAATCATCCTTCCTTGCCAGGCTTGCCTCCAACTCTGCCACCTTGGTTGCTAGCTCGGCCTTCTTTGTCTCTGGCGGCTAACTCCTGAGTGTACTGCGCCACCCTTTCCTCCAAGGATGTCATGTATGAATGCTCCTGGGCCAGCTGTACCTAGCTCTTCTAAATATAACTTTTTGTGCCATGAGTGTTCCCAAGGGCTTGATATCATGCTAGTCCGCACCGACAAGGTGGAATGTTAGTGGCCAAAGTGTTGGTTTGCCCAGACCCCTCCATGTCAACTCCAACAATACGTTCACTCCAGAGCCGCCATCGATGATGGTGTTCGTCAACTTTCGTCCCATTATCTCCATGTTTACTACGGCTGGCTTCAGACCAATACTCATGGTGAGTAGCATGGGGTCTATGGCAAACGTGTCAGGTGGTTCTATTGCCTACATGGGGTCCATGGCAGACGTGCCAAGTGATTTTGTTCTCGGCTGGCTACATTCCTGGCTGATGATATTATTACCGACTACATTTGTGAGGGCCATTTTCAATTGTGGCATCATCTATAGAAGGTCAGATAGTCGTACTAGTACAGTGGCTTGCAACATCTGTTTGATTATAATTTTTTCGGGCTCTGACCGAAGTGGGGTACTGGCAGCGTTATGTGAGGCCCTTCATTCTTCTGCCATCGCCCATTCAACATCAACCTTTGCTTCCCGGAGTCTTTCGATCTTCATATGGGGGTCGACGTACACTGCCTTTTTGCTCTACAACCTTGTAATTGCTAGTACCTCCTCGTCTGGCTCCTTATCCAATATATTTACCCCATTCTGCTTTGGGCAATCAGTGTCCTCATGGTTCCCAGGACCGCACCACTTGCACAACAAACTTCCATTATTGTTTTCGCTCTGACACTCGCAAGCAAAGTGGCCCCACTCGTTACATTTGCAGCATTGAATCATGGGTCGCCCCTTCGCATCGTACTGGATTTTACTCAGTGTGTTGTTATTGGACCGATTGTTCCCTCGCTAATTATTGCGGTATCCCCCCGGTGAAGCGTCGGAGTTTGTTGTTGGTTTAGGTGGTGTGGTTGGAGTAGCTTATTCCCCTTGGGCGAAGAGCACTTGTGTGCTTCGTGTTTTTAGATTGTACAGGCATTCCTTAATGGAATGTCCTAGCGCCTGACAGATGTCACAAAAAGACTTTCTTGGGCATGTTCCCTTAGTATGACCTATTGCTTTGCAGTCGGTGCACCAAAGTTCTTTACCCTCTTTGCCACTCTCCTTGTCGGCCTTCAACTCCTTCATCATCCGCATCATGTCCCTACAGAGGGCTTGTACGGTTTTGGACTCTCTGTTGCTACTTCCATCCATACTATCATCATCACTCGCCCTCCTCTTTCCTTTTGTTGTTTTGTTTTCGCTTTCAATGTCCATCGCTATGTTATAAGCCTCCTCATATGATGGTGGAGGGACCACCTTCATCTTCCTTCTAAGAGACAGTACGAGCCCTTCCACAAACCACCGTTTCTTCAGGCCATCAGCTGGCTGGTTTTCCATCTTGTTCTGTAATTCTTTCAACCTACAATTGTAAGCCCGAACGAACACTTTCACTTTTGCCCTGCTTGGTATTGTAAATTTCAGCTACAATCTTGTTGTCATCCCTCAGGAGTTTGAGTTCCTCCTCAAAGGCCTTCTTCAGATTATTCCATCTTGTTTTGTGTTGGGCGTCAAGGTCGGTATACCAATCAATTGCCATCCCCCGAAGGGTGGCCGGAAACACCTTCAACCAATAATCCTGGTCGTTTTGGCCATTTGCCTCCCAAATGGTTATACATGTTTTGCAGTAGCATACAGGATCCTCCAACCCGTCTCCCATGAATCTTGGAAGCTTTTGTCTCTCCAGGGTGTTTTGATTGCGCACCATTGTTCTCACCTGGAAGGTACCGTGTGCCTAGAAGGTATTGCGGGTCGCTTGAAGGTATTGTATGCGTTCAACCAGATTGGACCATTCTGCTCTATGCGTTCTAGTTTTGCACCCTTAGCCACACACGAGCTCTTTGCGTCTTTCACACCTTGGTCACCCTCGTTTCTGTATTCTCTCCTTCCTAGAGTCTTCGGCTCTGACCCTCCTATTTTTGATTGCTTCACAAGAGACAAATTCCCAATTCTATATAGGTTGGTTTCAAAAATTTCAGCAACCTCACCCTCAAGGTCCCGTACTACCTCTTCGTCACGTTCGGAGTGTTCCAACAGGCTATTCTGAGACTTGGTTACTCTTCACTCAACGTCAAGTGTGTGGCCTGGTCGACGAGATCCTCCTCTACGTCTAGAAGTGGTAGGTCCCTCACAACCTCTACTAACTGGTTCCACATACATGGTTTTTGCCTCTCCCAACTACAGCTCCGACTCACTCCGACTCTTACTCTGCCTTTTTGGACTTGTTGAGCCTTCAGCAATCTCCCTTAGCTGTCGTCTCTATTTACTTTGTTCTCTGATACGTAAGGATCTCCGTACCGATCCTTCCCCTACCTCTCGAGTGGTACTAGTACGTCGTCGGTCCTTATTTGGCCGTAGGGGCATTAATTGTCAGGGCTACGACGCCTGCTCTTATCCCTCTCTTCCTCTTCCCTACGGTTTCGTTCTCCGTGCCTTTGCAATATCTGTTGTCGACGACGTTCACGATTGGTTTCCTCCCTTCACTCTTGTAGTTCAATTAGGTTTCGTGCCAACAGTATCGGAAGACTCTCGAGAAGATCAAATACAGTCGGGTTGACTGTGAGTTCCCTACATACCGTGCCTTCAGGGACTGCTCTCTCCCGAGCTTCCCTCTGCACATACTGGGTGACTGAAACCTCCCACAAGTCCACCAAATCCTCTGTCAATTGATCCTCGCGCACTTCCGCCTGCATGACCTCTTCATGTGTATCACTTTCAGTAACTATTAACTGCTGCTCGAATGGTCAGCCCATTAGTGTTTACCGTCTGCTGCCATATTGATCTCTAGAATTCGTATCGGCAACGGTGCCAACAATGTTTACCGCTACCGTAGCGGTTTCAATTACAAAGTAAACAGAATGGAAATACACAAATATTATGCATTAAGTTATTCACAGAACATCACAAGTTCACAATATGGCTAGAAAGATATTCTTTATTTCCTAAGCAAAATGGATGTACAATAATCAACATTGTCGGGGTTCCCTTACAACTCAACATAAATACTACTCGACGGTTGGTGGAGATACCAACTGTCGCGACTGCCAACTAACCCACATGGCCAATTAACATAATCAAACTATTATTCTATGTCAGCATTTTACTGCCAACACACTCTTTCAAAGGGTGCTAATGGTGAAAGGGTGTGTCTCTTGCCAAAGGGCATACATGATAAGAGGTGTGACCTCTCCCTCACATTGAGAGATATAAAGGAAAGGAATCAAAAGCATTCAGTGACGTCACCATCAATCAGATCAGATCAGAACTGTTATTAAGCTACAGGCAATAACATCCTTGTTCTTGGTGGTATGCATCGGGATGTGCTTAATATGTATGCTTATTATTATATCATATGAAGCATGGTAATGTTCTTATGCAGAATTTAATAGTAATATTAATATAGACTGCAATATGTATGACAATCATACTTAATTTCATATACATTCATGGTACATGAAATACTATTATGTATATAGATAGCCCAGTCCTTAGTCTTCTACTAATGCCTATGGAGGATGGGAATGATTTGTGCAAAGGGAAAGGCGGCCTAATTCCAACCAATTAGGTAGTCCCGAAATGGGGTAAGGGTCTGCATCTGTAAACCTTGAGGGAGCCTGTTGTAGTTTGGTTTCTCAGCGCCCTGGCAACATAATCACCCCTTCCTCCCTTAGGGTTTGGTAGTAACAAGGTTAGATCATAATATAGAAGGTTATGAATTATTAAATGTAGAATTAATTGTAAAAAGGCATAATAACTTGGTCATGCATTCAGTAATGTATAATAATTGTTGGGAATATGATAGCTTCCCAATAGGGAACATTACAAATGGTATCAAAGCTTTGATCCTGCCATCCTACAAGTTAAAGATGAATCAATGAATCATTCTAGTCAATGAGAAGGAATCTAACAATACATGTATGCTCCGTTTTTACATCTATTTATGTGTATACTTCGTTTTTTTATGTGTATGCTTCGTGTTTTCGTGTGTGCGCTCCATGTTTGGTTCATACCTGATGTTTTCCAGCATGTTTATTCCATGTGTTTTTTTCAAAGCCATTTCATATTAGGAATCATTTTGTGTTGAAATTGTTGTCATTGATGTCAAAAAGATATTCATCATCTTACATGAATGAATGAGATTAATAGACAATTGAATATGATCATTGATGCCAAGGGCACTCAATTGCATTTGTTAGATATTGTCAGTGATGTCAAGAAGAATTTGTCATGAATGTATGATGGCCAAAGCTCATTAATCAATAGGCAAGGATGCCTAAGTATCATATGGATGGATTTAAGTTTTGTACTGATGTTATTATTTTTGGAGTAAACTTATCAATGCTTTGCACCCAAGACAAATATATACATGTGAAATGTTAAGAAACTAGAATGATCAAAGTTGATACAACAATTAAAAACAATGAGCAGAGATCGTCTTATAGACAACAAATGATTAAGGAGATAACAGAGCAGTGATCATCTTATGGAGAGCAGCGCTTTAATTAAAGAGTATGAGTACTGTATGACAGATAGCACGTGAAAAATAAGTTATAAGCAAAGATTAATCACCATATGCAAAGACATAAGGCTAAGATCATCACAAGAAGAGAAGCGATTTGATATTGGCTGCATGGTTAATGCAAAGACTATAAATGTTGTTAAAAAAACAAAACACTGGTCAAATTCTTAACCACCCAGATTACATCGACCAAAATTGAGCAGTTGACACAACAACGTGTTGACGTGGATGAAATCGCATCGCTGCAAACTCCATACGGCCAACGCAGAATAGAATAAACTCACTGAGTATCCTATCCTCTCTTGAAATAAGGGAATCCCTAATGCTATTTTCTACGTTTTGATCAAAGGGGATAACCTCAAGGTTTCTTTTGTCAGGTCTTGGCTGCGGGATCTCTCAGTGGCTTGATGTGTTTTTGCTGGAAACACAAGGGGGCTTACGATTTGCAACAAGCTAGTCTGCTGTGATTCTTGAATTACGCAATAAAAAGCAAAAGGAAAGGGTTAGGAGATCTAAAACTAACAACATGGGTATGCAGGTAGACGGATTCCACATAACCAATTCCTGCTTGGCCAGAATAGCTCACAACCTTGCAAGAACGGTGCAATCTTCAAAGGGACTTGGAAGATTTTCAGACTGGAGACGCACAGCTAAGCACCCAATTCTGGCGCAGCTCAGACGAACATCCACAATTGAACTAAGCACAATCGAAGGCTCAGGTTAACCACACAAAAGGATACACAATCAGCATATCCTCAGTGGTATGAGCCCGAATCTATCAAATACCTGCACACCCAAAATAGAAAGATCTATCTAAAATACTAAAAGAAACCATGCAAACAGGATGAAAACAAGACAATAAACACCAAATCAATGTTTATATATTGATCTCATCTGACTATTACAACAATTTATGCAGCATCTCTATGCTACTGCTAAGATCTAACCTATTCTAACCTCTAAGATCTAACTATCTAACCATCTAACTGTCTAACCCTTTACAAAAGAAAGGCCTCTGCCTTTTATAGATATTACAATTTTGAATCAGAGGCCAGGATGGACTGCATCCAAGGGTCCTGATCTGTCTTCCAGAAGCTGGCAGCTTTAACCCATACCGAATTAATTCTCAGTTATCCAACCAACAACTATCTCAACTACCTGCCACTATTTGGCTTTAATTCAGGTCTATCCAATCTTCTTGGTGGTTGGGAATAGTTATCCACAAAAATATCTTGCACGGGACCCATAGGCAGTTTACAATAAAGCAATTTCAGCTTTTTAGGAATTGGATTCCTTGAATTAAATCCAGCTGTGCACTTTTTGAGAATGCATAAACTTGCAGCATTCAAAGTGTTCTTTGGTCTCTGGTCCCGGTGGTGGACTTCATCTTTGTTTAGCGGCACGGTTCCCAATGTTTGGTTGCTCTCGCGCTCCTGCAGCACGTTCTTTTTCCAGTCTTCAGCGCCTGGCTTTGGATTGCGATCCTTCCTTGATTTGCGTCTGAGGTTTTTTTCTCCTGGTTCTTCGATGACGTCCTGCGATCAATCAACCAATTTCATTTCATTAAATTAATTTAACAAACATTAAATTTAATTACGACGTCTGGCTTGAGAAGCTCTTTGTGAGATGTATCTTGAAAAATGCTTCTCCTTTCTCTTCGAATGTGAAATCTGATCCTTGGTCGATTTACTTCTGCGTGATTTTACCTTTGGAGTCTTGGGCGTTTTGAAATCTTCTTATGGCGTTTGAATGGTTTCTTATAGCCCAATTCTAGAGGTTTGAAGAACTTCTGCAAATTTTAAAACTCTAACTCTCATGCCTTTTCTGGTAAATTTCGGAGAACTTAGACGCTATTTTGCAATTTTCAAAAACTTCGGACCCTTTGGCTTGTTTGGAATTTCGCGACTTTCAACCTTCTGGCGAATTTCGGAGCGCTTGGGGTTTTTTGTTCTAGCTGAAGGGTAATTTTCGGATCATTAAACACTTCTGCAAATTCGGAGTTTCAAGGCGTTTTTACAAATTTCGGAGTTAAACCCACCCTTTGCAAATTTCGGAGCATTTGAACTTTTTTTTGCAACTTTATCAAAATTTCGAATTTTGCCCTTAGGGTCCGAAATTCGGCCCTCTGGGCGACTTTGCCAACTTAAAGTGAAACTCGGACCTTTCAACGTTTCTGCGAATTTTAAAGTGAAGTTCGGATTTTTAACGTTTTTGCAAATTCGGAGGTTTTAACGTTTTTGCAAATTCGGAGGTTTTAACGTTTTTGTTTACTAAGGCGTTTCTTGGGCCATTTAACACTTCGCAAAAAAAACTTCGGACCCTTTACCCTTTCTTGCAAATTCTACGAATTTCGGATCCTTAGGCGTTTTGGAATTTCGGAGGTTTTCATGCGTTTTGGGCGAACTGGGAATATTTTCGGATTTGAACGACTTCGTAAAAACTTCGAAGTTCAACGCGCTTTGCAAATTTCGGATCTCAAACACGTTTTTAAACTCAACGCACTTTCCATTTACCTCCCAGGGTCCGAAAATGAGGATGCTTAAGTGGTTTTCGGACCTTGTAACATATTTTGCAAAATCGCGTTTTTAAACATTTCGCCCCAGGGTCCGAAAATGAACGTTTAAAGTGTTTTTCAGACCTTGAGGGTCTTTTGGCAACTTAAGGTAAATTTCGGACGTAAAGGGCCTTTTGGCAAGTTTTCACTTTTTCAACTTTTGGCTTCTGGGTCCGAAATTGAGCATATGGAATATAACATTTAAGTATAAGTATACTTTAAGTTATATTCCATATATACTTTCAGGATGTTTGAGAGTGGTTTCAGACCTCCGGGAGTTATATTGCAAATTCTAGTTTTTGGAGGATTCCTCAGTTTTCAAAGTTAGCCAAATTTCAGGATCAAGATATTCCAGACTTAGCCAAATTTCAGGGTCAAGAAATTCCAGAGTTAGTCAAATTTCAGGGCATTTGGAGATCAAGATGACATTCCAGACTCCATCACTCACCAACTTGATCCTTCATATCCCCTTCCTCTTCCGCAAAGATAGAAAGGCACAAAACCGGGGGGTCCTGTCCAAGACGGGGATGGGTGTGCGATTCGCACAACACAACGCATGAGCTATTTACGTGAGGTGGGCTGCAATAGATGAGTTGAACAAGTCCATGGGCCAGTTAGAATATCATTGGTTTCAAATGCTTTCTTATGAGAGAATTCAGAAATGAATATTCAAGAAAGATTCAGATGTATAATGAACATACACGAGATATATCTGGTAAAGATCGCAACTTATGGCCAAGTCTGAAAAGAAAGTGTTGAATGGAAATTGAACAAAGAAAAATGTGTGCTATTCAATACAAGCCATGTGAAGGGAGATAAAGAAAGAATCGGCTAAACAATATGCAGCATGAAGACATAAGAAATGGATTTTTAAGAAATGATTTAAGTATAAATAATAAACAAAATTAAGAAGTCGCTAAAATATATAAGTCACGGTAGTTCAAAAAGAAGTCAAAAAGAGACAATGATTAAAGAACTAATATATGGCCGAATCATTAAAATGTAATATGCAGCGATTCAAATACATATGTATTAATTTCCTAAAGAGGAATTGTTAAAGGACAATAAGAAACAATAATGATTATAGAGCAGCAATTTCATTGATGGAGATCTTAATAAAAGGAAGCAGCAATTTCTTAGGTAAGCAACAATTATATTTTTAACAGGGTGTTAATAAGCATTTGCTTCATTAACAAAAGGCATCAATTATAGTACTAAAAGAAATGCAGCGCTGAAATTAAGTTGGCTGACTTCATTAGTTAAGTGAAGAGTTGTTCTTTAATAAAATTTAATATAATTATAAAGGAGAATGGGACACCTCCTTTGATGAGAAAGTCTCCCTTGGAAAGAGTCGCCTCTATTCATAGAAAAAAAGTTGATAAGGTATATAAGAAAGGAATGAAATACTATTTGAAATATAGAAGTGCAAGTAGTTAAATGAATATTTTTTCAGTAAAAGAGCAAATATATGGATTTAATGTATGCAGATTTGAAAGGCAGAAAAGGAAACATCAAGCAAATTTATTCAAATGAGTATGACAGATTTATGCAGATTTAGAAGTGGTACAAGACCAGCATTATAGCAAGTTGTGAAGATTATTATGGCAAACTTGTAATTAGTTGACTATAACAAGTTTCATGATCATTGCTTGAGGACAAGCAGTCTTAGGTGGGGCGAACTATAATGTCCCCACTTTAAAATATAATTTAATAATAAAAAAATTAAATAACAAAAAATTAAAATTAAAATATAAAAGAAAATAATAATTAATTAAATATAATTAAAATTTCATTAAAGTTAATGAATGGTCAAGAGGCATGAAATGATAAGTTGCGACTCCCCCAAATATGAGGTATAAAAGGGAAAAGAGAACTCATTTGAAGGGGGGGATAATTTGGGAATCAGAAGTGCAGATCTGATTTAAATAAGTGCTGATCTGATTGTGAAAAGTTGTGTCCCTTTCTAAGGGCAGGAATATTGAAGAGTTGCACTCTTTCAAAGGGTTCTAATGGTGAAAGGGTATGTCTCTTGCCAAAGGGCATACATGATGAAGAGGTGTGACCTCTCCCTCACATTGAGAGATATAAAGGAAAGGAATCAAAAGCATCCAATGACATCAGCATAGATCAAATCAGATCAGATGTTATTAAGTTATAGGCAGTAACACCCTTGTTCTTGGTGGTATGCATGGGGATGTGCTTAATATGTATGCTTATTATATGAAACCTGACAATGTTCTTATGCAGAATTTAATAGTAATATTAATATAGACTGCAATATTAATAGTAATATTAATATAGACTGCAATATGTATGACAGTCATGCTTAATTTCATATACATTCATAGTACATGAAAGACTATTATGTATATAGCCCAGTCATTAGTCTTCTACTAATGCCTAAGGAGGATGGGAATGATTGTGCAAAGGGAAAGGCAGTCTAATTCCAACCAATTAGGTAGTCCCAAGATGGGGTATGGATCAGATTCCGTAAACCTTGAGGGTATAATCCCAAGATGGGGTAAGTGTCTGCATCCGTAAACCTTGAGGGAGCCTGTTGTAGTTTGGTTTCCCAGCGCCCTGGCAACATAATCACCCCTTCCTCCCTTAGTGTTTGGTAGTAACAAGGTTAGATCATAATATAGAAGGTTATGAATTATTCAATGTAGAATTAATTGTAAAAAGGCATAATAACTTGTTAATGCATTCAGTAATGTATAATAATTGTTGGGAATATGACAGCTTCCCTGTAGGGGACATTACATAATAGCTGTGTCTGATTACTCTTTATAACCCTGCTATACTCTATGGCTCTGTGTCTGAAATCTGCTTTCTTCTTATGCGCCCTTCTTGTATTGGGGCAGGTTGATACCCCCCTTTTACTTGGATGTTTTAACAAACTCCCATGCCTTCCTGAGACCCCACGACCTTCCTCATATACCCATTGGAGGGCATGATATGAAGAATTGTGTCTCCCTCATCATAACTTTAGCAAACAATTGATCAACAATGTCCTTAAGCAGACTTTAACTAACTACTAATGAACTGATTGTCTTCCTAATCTTGATCACATCTTTTCCATTGGGATCGTTGTTCTTGTAATACCTTTGCTTATCATAAGTCTTTCTTTACTATTTCAATTGCTGCATATTAGTAAAGCCATTGTTCATTAATATCATTTCGTTGCTGTCATTGAGGAAGAAGTCGCCCAGCATATGAAGTCAACCATTGTTTGTTTTACGAATCATTACAAGATTGCTGCACATATCAAGATTACTGCATAAAAATTATTGTAATCCTCATGATCGCTGATCAACACTTCTAAACTGTTTATTTATGTTATATTTTCACCATCATCCTATGTTTTTCTGATCGCTGTTATTATTGATCACATAGACGCTGCTTTTGACCAAATCATTTGTTATGTCTTGAAAAGAGAATCGCCCTGTTATATCTTCATATATACGTCGATATTAATCGTGCTTCCATCCTTCATTTGCTGCATGGTCTTAGTCTTAGTCTGATATGGAATGTCCAATCAATGTAGTCACTTTTTTCTAATAATAAGGTCACTGACTAATGATTAACTTCCATCGCAGTTTAGAGTTTATTAGTTGCCTTTGTATATAGTATACTTTGGCGATGATGCCCTTGACATAGATGTCATTTGGTATTAACAACAACTTGCTCATACACTTGCCAATAATCTTGCTCGGTCTTGTATGCTATTAGCTTTATTTATAAAGATAATACAAGGAGCTTTCTCAAGGTATCACAGAACTGTTTTATCGTATAAACTTATGGCTGCATACATGATGAAGACTTGTAAGCATCCTCAATAGCCTTTATTATAACTGCACATTTACTACTCTTGCTAAGTTCAATCATTGTTTCTGCTACTAACTAAAAATGAAAGTTTCCTAGGCCTGCCATGCCTGGACCATACAAGGTTCTTTCTGCTTGTTTGGTTTCAGAAATTTGAGTATCTCTCTCTTTCTCTCTCACTATATAGATAGATAGATATTTGTAAAATACTATATATATAACCATCCCCCAGCCATCCCAAAAAAGGCCTCAGACCGCCATCCCCAGAACACATCCCCTTCTGTCCCATCATTGCAGTCCCAGAAATGCCACAGAAGATAGCTTCCTTGTCATCTTCTTAACACTTTCTTAAAAAACACAGGTGCATCACCAAAACTCGGATCAATTTCTGGGTCCACACTTTATTCAATTCTTTAAGTCTTCAATATCCATTGTATACTTTCAGATCCGGAACCCATACCAACTATTGAAACTCCATTTAAGCATGTCATTGCCAGGACTTCATCTATGCCCTGTCCTTACCAATTGACTTGTCATGCGCCACCAAGCTAAGGTTAGCAGAAGTTAATAAATATATGAATGATAGTATGTAAAATGGGAAAATAGCTAAGGCCAACCCACTTAAGAGGAGTGCCCTAGCCTTTCAAAACAAAAAAAGGGCCGACTAGGGCCGACCCAATATAGGGTAATAAACATTTTCAAAGAAAGCCAACCTGATTGAGGATGGTGGTCTCACAAAGGGAGCCGACTGCGACTTACCCTACCTTGGTCAGCACATTCTTAGTTAGGGCAGTGGGTATTAATGAAAAGACACCAGGTAGCAGGTGCATAAGAAGGGTGATGTCTCTTCATTGTTAAGGGATATGACCCTCCCACTTTGATGGTTATAAAAGAGAAGAAACCTCACTTGGACAAGGCAGAGAGGAATAAAGGAAAAAAAAGATCGAACTGGATATAAATGTCCTATCACAGCAGACTTATAAATGCATTATTACAGTATACTTATTTATGGAAGTCAAGAAGATCTTTTCTGCTTTAAGGAAGAACTTGACAGCCAAACCACTCAAAGTGCACCTCACTTTAGGCTTGAGTGATAAGCAGAGATTTGGACAGAGAATGCATTTGGCTTCACCATCAAAAGAAAATACCAGCAATGGCTTTTCCAAAAGAATAGTGAGCCAAGGATTTTCCAATTTCTCCCAAGATTTGATCCTTTAGTCATTTCATACCTCTCATTCTGTCAGCCACTGTCGATTAGGATCCTCATCAATTGTTATCTAAAACAGTGCACAATTGAACATCCTACAAAAATTGCTAGTTGAAGTTCATAAATCTTGACAAGATGACCTTGAAAACTGACTGAGGAAAACCATGATTGATTGAATTGACAAATACATGATAATTGATTTGAAAACAAACTGACAAAATTTGGGTGTGAAAACTGAGTTTCATAATGGTACCAACATAATCTGGTTTCTACCACCTCAATTTCATCAAGGCCCAAACTCACCTCTTTTGCAAGCATTGTGATGATGTTTATAAAGCTTGAGCTAATAACTTGATAGTTACAAACAAGGAAGCAGTGGAAATATTATATCTAGAACTCCCCAAAACCAAATGATCCAATAGAATTCACTCATCTTGAAAAAATGGTGACCACACAAAAAAAGCATATTTACATTGTGATTGACATGGAGAACATAAAGAAATATTATTTCAACCATAATAGAGGATGCAAATGACTGATTTGATTTGTATTATGAGGTAGATTTATACATGAAAAGAAATGGCTAACCGTGCATTCATAGTTTTAAAAAATAACAAATGAAATCCTAATTTTACTAATAAATAGTAACAAACCAAAAACAAACAATAACAAACAAATCAAGTACGGGAGGACAATGTTGTAATATGGCAACATTCCACCCTTATTACATCATTGTTTTAAAGTACTAGTGAGAGAATCCTAGACAGTATCAAACTTGACACATCCAAGAGGCTTGATGAAGATGTCAGCATGTCGTACTTGTGTAGAACAAAATTGGAGTTGAATATTATTTTGTTGAACATGTTCTCGTATGAAGTGGCAATCAATCTCAATATGCTCATTTCGTTCATGAAACACTGGATTATGAACAAGTCTGAGAACACTATGATTGTCACAGTAGCGGATTGTGGGTTGATTTTGAGGTACTCTTAATCCTGCTAGTATGCATCGTAGCCAAACTGCTACACAAACAACTGCACTTGCTACACAATATTTTTCTTTTTTTGAAGAACAGGCAACTGTCGCTTGTTTCCTACTTCCCCAAGACATAGGACCTAATCCTACAAAGATAACAAACCCGGATGTGGACTTCCTATCAAGAAGAATTGATCATTCATTTTATATTCCAAAGCATGATTCATTGTACCATGGATATACCTTAGTACTCATTTTGTTGCTCTAAAATGACACATCTTTGGTTCTTGCATAAATCAGGAAAAGATAATTAACAACAAAATTGAAATCTGGTTTAGTCAATGTCAGTAGATTTCCACAATCCATTAGTCTAAATACGTGTAAGCTTCTAAATTCGATTGTGTGAGTTTTTTTGCATCAACGTTTCCGATCACACTCTGTAACGTTGATGCAAAAAAACTCACACAATCGAATCCAGAAGCTTACACGTATCTGGTTTAGGGTAAGTCAAGTAAATCAAATCTCCAATCATTTGTCTATAAAAAGTTGCATTTACCTGAGGAGATGGATCAAAAACATATAGCTATAATCCTAATTCCATAGGTGTAGACATGGGTTTGGAATCCACCATTCCAAACTTCTCAAGCGACATCTTTGCATATTTTCTTTGAGATACAAAGATATGATGATTAGTTTGCCATACCTCTGAAATGAGACAATAGAGTAGTAGCTCGGGATCTATCATATCAAATGCCCTTTTGAGATCATTTTTGGTTGTTTCAACCAAAGGTACAAGACTCGCAGAGTCTAGCCCAAACTCGGTGGGTCACCTCTGCTGAGGCCAGAGAACCTTGGACTCGGACTCGGCCGAATTTGGCCGGGTCTGCACAGACTCGCCAAGTCCCAAGCCCAAGACTCTGCCACCCAGCAAGAATAAAAAAAGCAAAAAAAATTAAAAGTGTTTGTTTTAAGTGAAACAAAAGGTGAATATATTTTGACTCTTACCCTAAAAAAGTCATTTTCTTTGTTTGCAAAAACGAGGAGAGAAAAAGAGGATTTTGAGCAAAAAAATAGAGGCACTAAAGAGCAGACCAACGGATAGATTGAAGAGGAGATTGCAATTGTTGATTGTTTGTGCAAGTTAGTAGCTTGCATTCAAGCATTTAAAGAAGTTAAAGAAGGATCAGGAAGAGGTTTCTAGCAAATTTAAAGAGGCAAGTTACATTTTTTTGTTTGTTTGTTTTTTTCTTACTTTCATATTTCCATTTTCTTGTACATTTCTTTTGTTTTTGTTTTATTTTATATTGATGGCAAAAATATGAAAATTGAAACCCTAGTGTTATTTTTTCTTTCTATTATTTATTTTTAAGTTTTAAATTAATTAAAAAAAAGAGACATTATGCTGATTTTTTTCATTTATAATATATTGCAGCATAATGTCTCAGCCTACCGGATGTGGAAGTGGTGCCCCAGTTAGAAAGGATAAGGCTTGGAAACATGGCATCCCCGGATCAAAAAAACAAGATGTAACATGTATTTATTACAAAACAAAATATAATGGGGGAGGTATTAACCGGTTGAAATATCACATTGCACAAATAGAATGCCATGATGCAAAACCATGCAAAAAAGCACCCCTTGAGGCTATACATGAAGTGCAAGCTCAATTAGAGGAATTTGAAGAGAAAAAAGAATTAAGAAGGAAGCAAATGGAAGAAATGGCAGCCATTAGTGGAGAGGCTTCTTCAAATCCTTGACCTCCATTTCCTAGATCTGGAAGTAGTGGTATTGCGAATGTGAGCATTGGGCCTTGGATTGCGGGGTCGAGTGATCACTGATATTGGCTCCTCTAAGCCTTAGACTTCTAGGCTCTAGCTTTTATGTTGATATTTGTTTTGAACTTTTGATGGCATGGATTTCATATTCCATGAATTTTGTAGACATTTGACACTATTTGTATTTCTCATGTGTTATTTAGTTTAGCTTATTTCCTTCAGCTCAAGCCTAAAATTTGCATTTATACTTATGTGATGAATGTAAACTCGTGTATGTGTTCAAAGTAGCTTCTATTTGATGAGATTATTGTGTCTTTGAGGTTTATTTATTAAAGAATGCATGAAACAAGTTTAAAATCGTTAAAAATCTTTGAATTTCTTGGATTTTTCAATTTGCCAAGTCTTGGCCGAGTTT